>NW_020664464.1:26191123-26210989 GCF_002925995.2 Terrapene triunguis | reverse complement strand
TTTTTTTTCCCCCGGCTTTGCCGTTTGGGGCAGCAAAAAAACTAGCATTGGCATATAAGCACTCTGCCATTACATGATGTAACTGAATGGGACTTTTTTTCTTTTGACTGTTTCTCATCAGACCCTATCTGTATTTTATCATCTTCCAGCCTCTCCCCCTTATTAGGACATAGGGAATCTCCATTTATAGATCCTCCCCTAAGGGATGTCCGAACCACGTGCTCCTTTGCACCTGTCGGCTTTCCCCCAGCCCTTAGTTTTAAAACTGCTCTACGACCTTTTTAATTTTAAGCACCAGTAATCTGGTTCCATTTTGGTTTTATGTGGAACCCATCTATCCTATATAGACTTTCCCTTTCCCAAAAGTTTCCCCGGTTCCTAATAAATCTAAACTCCTCCTCCCTACATCATCGTCTCATTGAGACCCTGCAGTTCTGCCTAACTGGCCCTGTGCATGGAACTGGAAGCATTTCAGAGAATGCTACCATGGAGGTCCTGGACTTCAATCTCTTACCCAGCAGCCTAAATTTGGCCTCCAGGACTCTCTTCGATCATGTAAGCACTCTGCTTCACTACAGCCTCCATGAACCTTTTGTGTCCATGTTCAAAAAAGAATTAGGCATGTATATCATGGTACTGAATTCTACATGCCTCAGTGATAATATTGAAGCTATATCATCAGGTTCAATTGGCTCTGAAATCCTCTCTGGTCCATAATGTCTTTCAAAATCCTGATATCTTCTTGATCAATGAAATGATTCTATTAGTATTGAGAGAAAACAGCCAAGAATCCTGACCAATTCACTAGATCGGGGTGGGCAAAGTTTTTGGCCTGAGGGCCACATCTGGGTATAAAAATTGTATGGCGGGCCATTATTCCTCACAAAACTGGGGGTTAGGGTGAGGGCTCCGGCTGGGGGTGTGGGCTCTGGGGTGGGGCCAGAAATGACGAGTTCAGGGTGTGGGAGGGGGGGCTCCGAGCTAGGCCAGGGGGTTGGGGGGTGAGGGCTCCAGCTGGGTTGTGGGCTGTGGAGTAGGACTGGGGATGAGGAGTTTGGGGTGCAGGAGGGTGCTCTGGGCTGGGATCAAGGGGTTTGGAGGGAGAGAGGGAGGGGGATCGGGGCTGAGGCAGGGAGTTGGGGTGCGGGGTGTGTGTGAGAGCTCTGGCTGGGGGTGTGGGCTCTGGGGTGGGGCTGGGGATGAGGGGTTTGATAGCATTTAGTCTTTGTGCAGGGCAACTCAGACATCTCCATTTGAGCTCACAAAAAGAAAACTAATAATGACATCAAAGAGAAAATATGCTGCAGATATTGGCACCAGGGAAGGCAGACAACAATATTATTTGAATTTAGTTGAATTTGCCCTGGGACAGTATTGTCTTTAGAACATTGTCTGATTTACTGATGCCTTCTGGTAAGCTTCAAAAGCTATTTTATTTAGAGACAGTTTTATTTATCTAACATACCAGCCAGTAAGTTTTCTCACTCTTTTAATACTAAGGAAATATGGATTAAAAGAGAACTTGTGAGATATATCATCATTCCTTCCTCTCCCCACCCTCAATACAGCTCAGAGTTGAGAAGAGTAAAAACATATTCCAGTATCCCAAGTCTATATCTGAGTAAAGCAAAAGAGGTGGCATTTGCCTTCCCTTTATGTGAACATCATGCATTCCAAGCTCTATATCTATGTACTTATATGGCATCCATTGCCGTAGCAGCTGAGCTCATCACAAACATCTAATGAATGCATTCTCTCAAAAGCCTTGTGAGGTAGGGAATTATAATTACCTCCATTTTACAGATGGGGAACAGAGAGAGATTAAGTGATTTACCAAAGGTCACACGGGGAGTCTGTTGCAGAGCTGAGAACTGACCCCAGATTTCCTGTTGCCCAGGCTAGAACTTTAACCACAAGACCATCTTTCTTTTCTGAGTTTAGGGGTGGGATGGCTGGCCAGAGGAGTGGAGCAGAACTAAGGGACTGTCATTCTATCTAGTATCAGCCCCCAGCAAACTCAAGTAAAATGCATGTAGCCATTACTATAAAGATAATTCTGTCTGCACTCCCAAGCAGATTCCTCTCCATATTATCCATTCTCCTGAGGGGCAGCATGGCTGTTGATGGGGAGGAGGGCTCAGAAAGTAACTCAGGGTATGTCTATACTGCAGTCACAGGGTGTGATTGCAGCTCATGTAGACACCACCAAACTAGCTTTAATCTAGCTAGCTCAGATACTGGCGTAGTGAATCTGCAGCAGCACACACATCAGCTCTGGCTAGCCACGTGAGTAATTACTCCTGGTTCTGGGCAGGCTTATACTGCCCACGCCGAAACCCATGCTCCCGTGGCTTCACAGCTCCAGTACCTGAGCTAACTAGATTAAAGCTAGCATGGATATGTCCACACGAGGTGCAAACATCCCCCAGGAGTGCACTGTAGACATACCCTCTGAGGGGCTGGATATCTTCACAAATGTCCTGAGAGCTACTGGATTTCCCCACAGGTCTCAGGACAATCCCCCAATTAGAGGGCCAAGCCTCCAACCCCCTTGATGAGATGGCTGCTGGGTCTTGCTGACATGCTCAGGGTCTAACTGATTGCCATATTTGGTGTCAGGAAGGAATTTTCCCCCAGGCGAGATTGGCAAAGACTGTGGGCTTTTTGCCTTCCTCTACACAGGGCCGCCCAGAGGGGGGGCGGGGGGGGGCAAGTGGGTGTTAATACATACCTGCAGCTTGGCATTTTAACAATAGCAATATTTCTGAAGAAATATCCTATTGTAATGATTCTAATATCAATCATCATTTGACGCAATCCTTAAAGAGTCTAACAATGTAGGAAGAAAATCAGACCTGTCATCTGCATTGAATCTCCACCTATACCAGGAGGCACACTGACTCAGTAACACTTTATTTCAAACTGTATAGCCATACAAGGATGTGCATATACATAGAATCACAAAACAGATGCCGTGACAAATTAAAAAATGGGAAATTCATTAATATCCCCAAATGCTGCTTAATTTATGTGTTGCAAAACAGAGGTTAGAAGGAACCAGATATCCTATTCTATATTGCTCCATCTATATCCCACCTAGAAGTAGCCATCTAGCTAGGAAGACTGATTGGCTAAGAGGTTGGCTAGTAGGAAACATAGCCTTTAACCTGGATCATTGCTTAAAATCCTGCTCAAGTTGGTTTTGATTCAAAGTTGATACCAGCTGATGTCAGTTCAATGTCTTAACCTAAATGTGTTTGGTGGTCTTAGTTCACATCCTGATGGACCATCATCAACAATGCAAACCAATGGATGCTTGACACTAATTTGCACTTTTGTTGGCATTCTCAGCAGAAAAGCCATGTCCTTAAATAGATTTAATCTCTTATCATTTCTACCTGTGATCTCTTCAGGTCTGGATTGAGAGAAATTAGCTGGGCATTGCAGAGAATCTTTCATTGTCATTGCCCATGCTGTATTTGTTCTGTGGATTAATACTAAAAACAGTGTAACAGTAATATAGAATATTTTATCTTGCATCTCAAAGATCGTAAAGGTGGGTAAGTCTCATTATCTGCATTTCAGAGATGGGGATAATGATACTTGCTAGAGGAGATAGGCAGGAACTGCAAACTTTGGTTACAAATCCAAATTTTCCTAAAGTTTGGAGGTGTTTTGGATCTGATATTTTTGGTCTGGTCAATCTCTAGTATCGCTTTAGTCTGTCAGCTTCCCCAAATACTAAGTTAACTTGCTTGAAAAGGTTATTTCTACAAATGAAAAGGAAAGTTTTGACAAGATTGACACAAAAAATGCCAGTTAGTGCCAAATGTGGACAAAGTAAATGAGATGTGGACTCCTGTACATTAAGAAGTGGAGTGACATGACCATCTCACTTTCCATTGATCCCTGAATATCTATCCATACCTACAACTAGGTATAGATGTACATTGTAGGGCGCTGTGTAACTTGAAAGCTTGTATCTTTCACCTACAGTAGTTTGTTCAATAAAAGATATTATCTCACCCAACGTGTTGCTCCATTTTTTTAAACAGTCAAGTAATTTAGGCTGACAATTCCACTTACTAGTGGGGAATTCCTTCCAAATTCTAACAGTCTTTAAAAATGTCAACACTCTGTATCACAAAAATCCTTTAAAAACACCAAAGCAATAAGAACCTGCATTAATAACAGTACTTTGCACATTCACTTTTATAGTGCCTTTCATCAAGGGATCTCAAAGCAGTTTACAAACATTATATGAATTAAGCCTCACAATGCCCCTGTAAGGAGGTCACTATCCTTATATTACAGATAGAAAAACTGAGGCACAGAAATTGAGATTTGCCCAGAGCCAGAAATAGAACCCAAATGTCCCAATCATACAGCCCCAAACCTTATACATGCTCCCTCTCACTAGACCATGTCTGTCTCTCCCTCCCATTTTTTGTCTGGCTGACATAAAAACAAAATGTGTAGACTCCTCCTATAGCAATTAACTATACGACGCCTGCACCTGCGCTTTCAGCACCCCCATTATTAAAAATGTTCCACCACCACTGCTAACTAGAGCAAAGCACCAGGCGTGCCATTGACTTTAATGGGCCCAGGATTTCACCCCAAGAAAACAGATACGTCTGAGTTGCTATTGGGTACATGCTGAGAACATGCAAGGGAAGTACTGTATAGCACTGGAAACACCTCCTCCTTTCTCAGGGGGCTTATCCCCATGACACTTGTTAGGTAGGTAGATCTTATAGAGGTTTCCTAAATGGGTCTTCAGTCCTTTGATCTTGACTCCATGTATGAGGTCTGAGCAGGGAGTTATGGGGTTGGGCCACTGCACCCTGCCATGCTGCAGATGTCTGATAGTGGATAATATTTGTCACTGCTCACATTGGCCATATTGTTCAGTAAATTATGACCATCCAAATACTGTAAAAATCAATTCCAAAAGCAGGCAAGTGATATGTTCAGGGTGCTTCTAAACAGGGCGTTAGTGGCAGATTTGATTTTTCAAGTCAGATAGGAAACTTCCATAAAGGAAGGTTGATTTTACAGAAAGGAAACACATTATAAGAACTAGATACAAATTAATTACAAGAACTGGTCAGCTTCTAGCCAGCTTTTGGCTATATTATGCAAAAATATTCATAACTGCTATGTATATTTGAAAATGTAATAAGACATTAATATAGCAGGTTTACCTCATCTCTCTTGAATGTTCTGATTTTCTTTGAGTATTCAGAATTTCAGAAAGGTTAAGTGTCCTGAAAATAATGGGAAAGTTCTTTATTCGTTTCATCATTACCCTTTCTGAGGTAAATAGTTTACAGTAATAAAAAATCCATAGCTCAAGGCCCTATTGGATCTCTGAGGCGAAAAAGTGAGCGGTACATATGTAGTGGGAGTAGGGTGACCAGACAGCAAATGAACCGATTTTTCACAGGGGGTGAGGGGTTATAGGAGCCTATATAAGAAAAAGACTCAAAAATCGGGATTGTCCCTATAAAATCGGGACATTTGGTCACCCTAAGTGGGAGGCTGAAACTTGAAAGGTGTCATTTACTGAAGCCTTTGCAAACCCTGTGATGTTTTGTTCTACATAATGCAGAACTGCTCTCTAGTGGTAGAGACCTATCACTGCAGATTAATCATAGAATCATCTTTAAGCCAAATCCTTACCCAGTCCAGATAATAGAACAATTTTGCTGGGATAAGGAGTGAGTAAAAACACTGCAAAGACTTCAGGATTGGGCTGCAGGAAAGTGAGATAGAATAGTTCATTTAGCCTAGCTCCCTGACAGTGCAGAATTGATCTCTGCAGTACAGCTTAGTTCGTATACCTGTACTTCATGGGGACTGGTACATGTTTTTGGTGATTATCAGTTATCTTGACAAATTAGGAGCTAAATTCAGTGCTGGTGTAAGTGGGCTTAAATGGTTGCCTGGAAGCTGGGAATGCTAGAAAGTGCAGATTGCTACTAGTCAGTAAAGTTTCTTCCCCTTTTAACGCACACATAATTATAGAAATTGGAGATTGGAATTCTGTATTGGGACATTCAAACCATTCCCTTGCTAGGTTTGTTTCCTTAAATATTTTTTTTTTTAGTTCTTTACCAATCTAGTTTTAAAGGTCTCTAAAATTGCTAAAATACGTCATATTTTGTTTGTAATACACACTGTAGTTTTGCTTGCAAAAGTCAGAGAAACTAAGAAAATCAGTAAAGAATATACCCTTTCTATAATTATTAAATGCCAGACTGAAAGATTTAAAAGGCATTGAGCAATATAATCAGATCTAAAGGCTTATTGTTCAATAGCCAGGATACAATATTGGACAATTGAACTTTTCTATAGTTTAATCATTTCACATTTGTAAACCCTGTAAACTCTAAGTATCTCTTGAAGACAAACTTGTTGTGGTAATAGAGATGAGCACATTGTATAGCAGCCTTACAACTGTTTCTCATTAAATTTATGGTACTGAATATGAAGAAAACCATAACAATCTGAGTTAACCTTGTTGAATAGATTTTCTGTGGCTCACAATAAAGACAATCTTTTGTAAATATCAATACATAGGAGGAGTGTTATTCACACAACAGGTTATCACATGGTTTGCTGGTTTCCAGTTTCCAGTCATAGTGATAAACAGCGCTGTGTGTTGTTCTCTCATCTTGAAATTTAGAATCCACACAAAAAAATTACATGGATACCGCTAAAATAAGGTACTGCCAAAGAACTTGCATTTGGCTACTGGTCTTCATCATTATGATAAGCAACAGTCACAGCACAGCAGCTACCTAGCCTCTGCAAAAAATTCTGCAGACATTACAGGAGTGGAAAATCTTAATGAAAGCTTTCAAGGAGAACAATGAGGTGGCTTTGTGAATGTTTATAGGGAGCTCCACACACAATTTTTTTTTTAATTACCTGTATTTGTACTTTCAGTTTCCTGATTTGTGCAGGTAGTTGCACACACAGCTCTGGTCACTGTTTTAAAAAAAATTGGCCCAGAGTATTTTGCATCAGTCCAATATTGCAATAACTTGATCTCTTCCCCCTCCCCCCTTCATTTTGAGAGACTGAATCCTTTGCAAGCTGCCCTGTGCATTAATGCCCATACACCTCAATCTAACCTATTGTAAAACATCCATGCTACTCCACATCCAAATCTCCCCTGAAGAAAGGGTGCTGATTATGTTAAATTATCAGAGAGTTCTGTGATGTGGACTACTCCACAACTGGACTGGAAAGAATCCACCAAGAAGTGTTAGCCAAATTCAGACCTGAGCCTAGATGTAGAATCATAGGACTGACCGGACCTCAACAGGTCTTCTAGTCCTGTTCCCTGCACTTAAGGCAGGACTAAGTATTAGTATTAGACATCTCCAAAAAGTATTATATAATAAACGAATGCATGGTCAACCCCACAATCTGAAATCGCTGATTTCATTTAATTTAATTATTAGGGCATTTGACCTTCAATCATTCTTAAATAAATCAATATTTGTTGTGGAGACTAAACAGCAAAATATACAAGGTCTGGTGAAGTCCTCCATAATTGAATCCAATTTGCTTTCCCTGATTGGTGTTGGCTCTGCAGTGCTAACAGGAAAAATACCTAAAACATTTAAGTTTTATGTACTTATTTATTTAGATTAATTAAATAGCATATGAGTGCTGATCTGGGCATCCCATGGCTGAGATGATAAAACCAGATGACAGATTGCTCTTTCCACATTAAAATAGCAGCCATCTAAAAACATTACATGTTCAAAAATCTCCCTTCCACCTCCAATTTATCCCAACAACACCCTCCCAAAGTGCCCTGGAAAAAAGAGGAGCTATGCACTATGCCTGGAACATTAGCTAATCAGGGCTCTGGCTTACTAAAGTGCGGAGCTCATTCAGAATTGAGGGGCTCCCAGAAGACAACACCCTGTCAGCAGCCCTCTCTCCTTAATACTGAGAGAGCAACAGCTCGAGCACCTCCTCTGATTGCAACTGCAGGGGTATGGCATGGGGGAAAGGTGGTCTCCCTGAGAGCCTGGTCCCATGCCAGTATGAACTTTAAAGTTCAAAATATAATGTCTAGAATTTCACACAGAAACCTAGAAGCAGCCAGGCAAGCTCATGGAGCATCAGTGTTAAATGTTCTTGGGGAGGTCCCGATTAATAGGCAGGCTGCCACATTCCGCACCCGCTTCAGATTCTAAGCAGTGTAACCCTGCCTCCAAAAGAAATTGTCACACTTGGCTCACCAAGCACAGATGGAAAATGCATTTTTAGCGGTGGTTGCTTCCTGATCATCTAGCAGGAGTCTTGGAGCCAAACGTACTCCCAAACTGCAGAACTTTTTTACCAATGGAAGCCATACGCAGTCTGGGATGTTGATGTAATTTCCACAATTATTGCTGCTTCCCCCACTCTATAAATATTACCTCGGTCTTATCTGGATTTCGCGTCAGCCAGCTAGACCCTCAATCAGACCCTGAGCGCCAGGTTTGAATCAGTAAAGGAAACATATATAACTTAGAACACACTGAAAATCAGTTATACAAGGGAGCAGAAAGACTCTTACATATTGAGAAGAATCTTCATCATCGTTCTTCCCACTTGCCCTTTTAATCTGTGCATACGACTGCCTGCTTACTTTCAGTTTCAGCTCTGTTGCTGCCCTAATTGAGGGTAACACTCATTTGTGGGGCCTGGGAAAGGACATTCACTATCAACAAAGCAGTGAAAACATCTACACACAAAGTGCTGTCCAATGCACAAATTAACAAAAGACAAAAATGCATCTTTCCACTTTTCTGATCTCTTTCCAAAAGATAAATCTTAGGGTTTACATGTACATACAGAATTATCATATGGAAAGTGATTTTCAACTTTTCTAAGTCCTTTGAAAGTCCTCTAATTAAACACAGAAGAAAGAGAATAGGCCATAGTATAGGGTGACCAGACAGCAAGTGTGAAAAATCGGGACAGAGGGTGGGGGGTAATAGGAGCCTACATAAGAAAAAGACACAAAAATCGGGACTATCCCTATAAAATCTGGTCACCCTACCATAGTAGTACATGCCCATGATCTATTCATGTGCCTCATCCCTGCTTTGAAATCACCTCTAACAATAAGAGGATTCTTCCTCCCTGTACAGTTCATAGCCTCTGTGAAGATACTGCTAACAACCTGCCTTTTCTGATGGTGCTTTCTGCAACCTTGATGTAAGGAACCACAGATCTAGAACCCGGGAGCACAGGGGTCTGGGTGACCGATGCCTTTATGTTGCCACTGGGGAGTCAGCTGAAGCACCACCCAACAATTACTGGATGGCTAGGCTCCGCAGGCAGTACCACCCAAAGAGGCCAGAGCAATAAAACCCTGAGGCCACCTGATTGGTCCACACTAACTATTTAAACCACAAAGTCTGCCCAGGGAGATGCTAAGCAACCATACAGACTCTTCCTTTCTATTCATCTTGTCTTTTTGCCCTGTCTAGCTCCTGACTCCTGCCTTTTTCCATGGCCTGACCTTGGTACCAGTTTCCTGACTCGACTTGGTAACTAGTCTTGGCTCCTACCTTTGACCCCAGCCCAGTGGATGTTACTGGCCTGGCTGCCTCTGCCCTGGTCATCCTGCATAGGCTGCCTATGGTAAAAAAATGGTTGTGGAGAAGCCAACATTCAGTTACTACCAGGCTGGACTGATTCAAACAGGTAAGCAATAGTTGGAAGGCTTCCAACCTTCTATTATTAATCCCCTAAAACATTAATTCCTAGTGTTTGTGGGTTTCCTGATGATAAACAATGCATGATGAACCGCCCAGCTTGCTTGGTATAACTGCTGCAGCCCTGCCAATCCTAACCATTGTTATTATCCATACAAGAACAAACAGGCAGCAATGGACTCACTGGGAGGTGAGCAGGCCCATATTCCTGATCAGAAGTGTACAAGTTCATGCACAGAAATACAATCTTGGTTTTCCAAAATCAAAATACTTCACCAGACTTTCCTGGTATCAAATACTAAGTTAAAAGCTGAGCACATTAGGATTTATATTTGACTTTCCCGCTGTAATGGCATACAATGAACTCGTTGGAGTAAACTGAGTGCAGTGCTACTACTTCACCACTAGGTATCCACTTGTGCACATCATTTAACACTGTATGAGAGGCTACCAGTCGCACACCAACACAGATTTGCCCTCTGTTTTTGGTGGTTACATGTAGGTCTGATGGAATAAGGAGAATGGCATGAACGTTAACTCCTACAACTCAATGTATTATTTTTCATTGCACGCTTTCAAAAAGTAAAGAAATAAACTGGCCTGATTATTTTTAAATTAGTTTTTCCTATTTCCTGTAAAATCATGAGTCAGTCTATGGAAAAGTGTTTTATGAGGTTTTGACTAGTATTTCAGCAGGGGTGAAAGTAACTTAAGGGACTTACCGATATGCAGGGCCGGGGTCCTGAGCGGGGGGAGGCCGCTCGGGTGGAAGGGGTGGGGCCTCAGGTGGAAGGGGTGGGGCCTTTAAATCGCCGCTGCTAGGCCGGGGCTCCGGCTGCGATTTAAAGGGCCCAGGGCTCCGGCTGCGGTAGCGGCGGCCGGGAGCCCAGGGCCCTTTAAATCACTATCGGAGCCCCATGGTAGCTGTAGCTGCTGCGGCAGCCAGGAGCCCCAGGGCTCTAGTGGTGATATAAAGGGCCAAGGGCTCCGGCCGCTGCCGGGAGCCCCGGGACCTTTAAATTGCCGCCAGAGCCCAGGGGCTCCCGGGCACCGCCACTACCCCAGGGCTCTGACAGCGGGGCTCTGGCAGCAATTTAAAGGGCCCGGGGGTCTGGCTGCTGCCGGGAGCCCAAGGCCCTTTTAAGTTGCCCACCTGGGGAAGCTGCCCCCTGCCGGTACAGTCACCTGTGTACCGGCTCTTGGCAATACGCCGGACCGAACCAGCTTACTTTCACCTCTGTATTTCAGTTTATTTCCCTGTTTTATTACAGAACTCAATTTTCAAAGTTGGATGCCTAAGTAGCCATACTTAGGTACCCAGGTCAATCTCTTTTGTGCTGATTTGGGCACCTTATGTACCTAAATATAAGGGATCTAAATAAAATGGCACCCAAATAAATGGATGTCTAACTCGAGACACCCAAGTTTGAATATTGGCTCCACAATTTCAGCTTGTAACTTTAAAAAGTGAAACATTCTACTTTAATATATATGACACTGGCTTCCAGCAGGGGATCTGCCCCTAGGAGTTTTATCACTCTCAAATAAAAGGCCTGCTCCTGCTTTCACTTAAAGCAGTGATAAAAATAAGGGGCAGATCTCCCGCTGGTATAAACTGACACTAATTGACACCAGCAGGGAATCCGCTCCTTGGATTTTTTTCACTGCTTTACGACTGTGTGTGCTGGTGTGGTTAAGAAAAATACCTGTTATTTTTGTAACCAGCCACATATGTTCCATTTTCATTACAAAATTTTTATCAGCAAATCATTTAGACAGTGCATTGTAATTTTGTAATGATTTTTATACATTTGTTTCCCAAAATGAAGTAACAAAATGTGTCTGGGAATGTTGGTACTGTAACTCCAAATTCTTGTTGACTCACTCACTTCCCGATGAGATCCTTACACAAAAAAGCTACAACATGTAGAAACTGCAGTGTTTCTGTTGCTCAAGCCATTTAACTCAACGTAAGGCTGCTGGACAATTCAAAAGATATTATTTGTCTCCTGCTCCTAACAGTGCGCAGAATGTGAAGAAAACTCATGTAATGTTGCAGAATCCAGAGCAGAACACAAGAGACGATAAGGACATAGAAGTATTGAATAAAAAGTACAACAGAGTCTCCACTTAACACTTTCCTTCTTTCTTCTCTTTAATATAGACACCTACCTGAACCAAAGCCTGAGCCAAAACTTTCCAAACCAGTCTTGATTTAAGGATCAAAATTTGCTAGACTTTGCTATATCTTTACATGATGTTCTAGGCAGATCACTCTTTTGGCTGAATTACTTATAAATGTTATTTTAGCAATTATATCCCAATACTAACAAACCAAGGGAATGTCAATAGATTAATAGTCTAGACAATGATTTGCACAATGGATTACAGGTGGTTGAAATTTTTCAAGCTAAATGTTTCTACTTGAAAAATGCCCATTCTTTAAACATGAAAACTTTTGCAAAAACCTATAAAATTTTGAAAATAATTGTGATTTTTTTTGCAACTCTTTTTAGTGCTTTTCATCCCTGGCAATGGAAAAAAATGACTAGAGGTCAAGTTATTGTGATTTCCTGTTTACTTTAGCTAATGGTCTCTGTTACCAATACTTCTATGGGAACGTAACCTCCTGTTTTCCCTGCTATAATGATTAATCTGATTGCTAAGAGAATTTGTATATTTCTGTCCTTTCCTCTTTTCTAGAAAAAAAATAGGCAAATGCTGGAAGGTGTCACCTATGAAAATCCAACTGGGAATAACCCACAGGTTATCAGCAAAATGCCACCAACTCCACTTACGTAGAAGAGATATGTGGGTGGGATTCGTGTTGTATTGGCTCAGGCCATTATTCCATCAAGTCTAGAGCTGGGTGACCTGTGAGCTACTTTCGCAAACAATTGTCAGTGTCTTTGTAACAGTGGGATATGAGTAAAGGGCAAAATGTGTTTCTTTGCATGTATGTGGCAGTATTTGCAGCTCAGCAAAAAACATGTGTGAAACAGAACATTTATGACAGCTAATAGGCCTGCTTCAGTGACTCCAACTGGAGCAGTAACAGTACTAATGCAACTGCACCCTTATAATTATGTATTTCAATTGCTTATGGTATTTTCTACCCCTTGGGCCAAATTTAGAGAATGTGTAATCAGGTGCACCTCCACTAAAATCACCGGTTGAGCCCACTGACACAAGGTCTGGATTTTAATTCCCATCTTACGCAGCTGTGAAGTACTGTGTGTACTGTTGCTATGTTTCAGCACAGAGGTGGCTGCTTTTTAGTGGTCTTAAGGTGCTTTGGGGTCTTTAATGGTGTTAAGTAAATGTAAGACCAGTACCGGGTATTGAAACAATAGGTCACATTATGAGTTTTCAGGGGATATAAAATCACAAAGAAAAAAACGAGATGAAACTTAAACTAGATTTTTTTTTTTAAAACAGAAACTAGAAAAATCTCAAATTTCAGGGCTTCATTATTTCAGGCAGGCTGGCTTGTTATAATTTAAAACATTGAATTTCTTATCTTACTGTAAACTATAAAGTAAATTTGATGGAAGTAATTAAAATAGCAGTATGCTATGCATTGAAGCAGCATGCAGGTGACATAGGCACTTGTATCCTAAACCTCATACCATTCCATCCACAAGACTGCAGTCACTTCCCTGTTTCTCAAGAGAGGAGAACAAAACGATCAGGATATTTCGAGTGCAGTTTTCAGAATGAGCACAAGCTACAATGCACCAACTTTGCCAGTCAAAATTGCCCATTCACATTAATGGATGACATAAACAAATGTGTGTGGCAGACTTGTCTTCCAACACAAACATCTCACAGGAGCTAAGCTGTAAAAACAATAAATGTTCCATGCTGCTGGAGAAAGTAATGAGAAAAGTGCTCAGATGTGACCTTTGTGAAAAAGCTTCATGAGACACACTTTTCTTTCTTCTTTGATTTCAGTAGAGTTACAGTGATTTCAACAGTGATGTCAATAAGATCAGAATCTAGCTATAAACCTACTGACATTTGTTCTAAAGTAAGACAGATTTTGTTAAAGTGCTAACTTTAACTGAATACCCTTCCTGTCTCAATTTCCCAAGCAACCCTATTGTATTCATGTCCTTCTGAAAGATTGAATTCTGCACCACCCACTGGACTTTTTTTTTTTTTTTTTTTTTTTTTTTTTTTTTTTGTTTATTTTTCTTTTTTGCTTCTCAGTGCATCCTGTCTGTTTTTGTCTTGGAAGCTCTAGATAGTGAATGTCTTAATTTTGTATCTCATACAATACTCAGAACAACTGTTGACACCTAACAAATAATAATAATTAGCATTCAATTTGAGTTTCACTAATTGGTGGTGATCCCAAACACAGAGTTGGAAATGGAGGTTACTCAGTTTTTGCTCAGAAACTCCTAGCATGGGTTCCAAAAGGGTATTTAGGCACCTAAATCCTGTTTTTAGGAGCCACTACAATCCACAAAACTCCCACTCAGCTGCCACCTAAACCTGCAGGAGTCAAAAGTTGCTCGGTGCCTAAGTTTTTGCAGTGAAAGTTCTCTAGGTGCCTATGTTTCTGCCTCTGAGCATGCTCACTAGTGCCTCACTCTAGGAGCCCCCTTACCCTCCACCCCTAGCTATTTTGTGCGAACTTGCCTGAGGGACCAGATACAGTAGCAGCCTCTCAGCACACCTAGTGGATCAGGCCCTGCATGCAATATAGGCAGCCAAACACCTATCTTCCCCTGCTTCCTGACTCACAAGCAGAGATAGGTACTTTCCTGCATCCCAAACTTGGCGCCAAACTCCGAGAGAGGTGTGGGGCTTAGAACAAACCCCCACATTAACATCTCCTAAGGGCCAGAGTAGGCAGCTCCCTACCTAGCGTGTGCTGGGTTTGTGGATCATATTCTAGGACACACCTCTCTCCCCAGGTATTATACAGGTATATACTATACACCTAACTCAGGCTTTGTGGATTGCTATATTCCTGTGATTCCTTAGGTCCTTTTGTGGCCTTATTACCTGGGTAAAAACTAAGTAAGAATCCCAGAGATTGGAAAACCATGTTCTGTCTATTCAAAATATTCTTCAGCCCCAGCTGTTCCAGATTCACAGCAGTTGTTATATTGTGGCTCTCTGGATAGCAAATACATGCAAGGTGTTGCCTGTCAGTCTTGAATAGCTCTGCGAACACATTCATACACATTTTATCTATAACCACAATGAATTCCAAGTTGTGTGGTGTGTTCTGGGCTGCATTATGTGGCACTGTAAGCAGTGCAATGCCCTTCTGAACGCAGGTATACTGGTGAGATTGACAGATTGGCAACTGGTTACTTAGGGTTTATCTGGCTGAAGTTTGGTTGCCTATTCATATTATAAATGTCTTTCAAGGGAATAGGCCACAGGACTTGCTCCTCAGTTCCTCCAGGATGAAAGTAATAGTAATATTTTTAAATGCCATAGTCATTATGGCTTTTTATATTTCCCTGGCAGTGCTGATAAATCTGTCTGAGTAAGTATTTCTGAAGTTCAAACATGTCAATAAGAATTTTAAGGGCATGCATTGCAGACCATCTGTTACCATTAAAACAAGGAACCACCTGAATGGTGAAGAAGTGGAATTTAGAAAAAACTGTGGAAAATCAAGCTAATCAGAGTGCATCAGGAGGCAAGTCCAGGTTGAGCAACACAAGGAATTTATTGCAGCTCACTAAGCATGTTGCGCACATATTCAGTGAAGCTGAGTCAGAAAGGATAGAAAATGAATGTATGTGCTACCACTTTATTGTCCAAATTCACTAAGTTAGGTGCAGGGTGGTATAACTTCCACTCCCTTGCACCAGCTTGGTCACTCGATGTTGCTGCTGCTTCTCACCTCCTGGTATTTTAACTTGGAGAAAGCAACTTTAAAATCCATTAGCAGGCCCACAGAAGCACAGGCTTTTCATGGAGACGATGTCTCAGAGTATCCCTCATCTATCCATTCAGACTACACCCTGGCCATAGCCATATGCGTTTTGGGCATCACTGCTGTCCCACAGCTCCCCAATCCTTGGCAGTGAGGATGCTGTGGTTGGCTTCTGCTGCTGGAACCTTATTCTCTTTTAGAGTATGCTTTGGGGCCCTGCAGCAGACCCTGGGCTGAATTTAGCCTCACAATTAGCCTTAGTACCTGCTGTGGTAAAAGCACACACACTGGAGTCTGCAATGAATAGCTAGTGGATGATGTTACTGTAAATGCAGTGAGAGTCATCATAATGATGTGACCTCCCAGCCATGTAAAGGTCAAAAGAGTTTTATTTCTAGGGTGAACTTAAATAAAACAAACCTCCAGAAATTGTCAACCAGCATACTGGAGAGTTTACTCATGATTCCATTAGAGAGGTTCATGGGATCAAGTCTCCAAAGAAAACACTGAACGTTTTCCTTCCTGTACAGATGTTTGACCACAAGCAGAGAGACAGATTATGTTTTAAATTCTCTTTCACATTGCTTCAATCTTTATTTGTTAGACATGATCAAGCTTGAAAGCTCCACATTTGCCTCTCTTTCCCTTGCACTCCACTCCCATCTGCAATCATTTATGTGCATAGACATTCAGACCAGATTTTTACAAGTCGCCAGTGATTTTGGATAGCTTGGGTTTTTTTGGGTGCATAACTTGAGTCTGATTTTGAGAAGTGCTGTGCACCCTCAGTGTTTGTTTACATCTATTGGCGTTCTGGGTGGGTGCTGAACACCTCTGAAAAATAGGCCTCAAGTGTCTCAAGTTAGGCATCCAAAATCAATGATCACTTTTGAAATTTATGGTCTTGATGACTGTTCTATTGATTATGGGGGTTCATTTCCCTAGAGCACATCCCTACTTATCATGCTCAGAATTGTCCAGTATTAACCTTCATTGCAAGCTCCGTGAGAAGGGACCATGTCTGCCTGCACCCCATAATATTAATTAAATGCATTCACTATATGAATGCATTTCAAGTGGCCCCTGAAAACTCTGTGGAGGGTAGTGGATGTTTGGCTACCATCAACATTCAGGAGAAAATGAAGAGGGCCACTCAGTTCCAGGAGGGGAACAGGCCATGAAGCCCTCCCTGAAGTCACCAAGATAAGAAGGAGGGTGTCTCTGGAGTCTGGGTACAAAAGACACTTTTGGAATGGGACTTTTGGAGGTTTGATTTAATTTAGAACCTGAATCTTCAAGTGAATATCACAGCTACCACTGCCAACCCCAGCAACCAGACCCTGTCTGATTTGCACAGCTCTGATAAATCTATATCCTTGGTATAGCAGTCAGCCCTAATAAATATCTGTCATGTATCAGCCAACCCACAAGGGCTGCAACACACCTAAAATCCTGGTTGATGAGTTGAGAGAAAAAGTCCTGGGTTTCTTAGGATCACAGCTTAGGGTGTGCATATGATACTTCCCCGCTGCTCCCCTTCAAATTTCATTCTTGTGAAGCAATTAGGTCAGCATGGCAGCCCAGGCAGGGTGTAGCATCTCTAATTCTACAAAGCCAGCATTCTGGGCTTCTGCTTGTTTTGCTCCCAGGCATCAGATAAGATTTACAACTTTTGCAGTTCTCCTTTTTGCTTCCCACACTGTTATTGCAAATCACTAAATCTACAGTATGTCATTGATTGACATTTTTTAAAAAGTATAACTAGTAATCTTCAACTACTGTACTGTCTGAATTTAACAACCACGATAATATTAGGTTTGGTCCCATTAATCTCTCTCTTTACTAATAATGCTAGGGGGAGGTTATTCTTAAGAATGTAGAGGAGCCTGTAACACCAGATCTGAGTTAATACCTTAAATCCCAAATAAACACACCCCTTCTTGATGTTTCAGGCTGGGCATCCTAAAACTACTATCCAAAATTACTAGTCACTTTTGAAAATCTTGGCTTAAAGAGTGATAGTGTACTTGACTACACTATATTAGTCCATTGAATAACTGAACTGTACATTGTGCCAAAACTTGTTCTGAAGTAACACTGGCTTCCACTGTGGCACTAAATCAATGGAGTTACTTCAGACAGACACCATCATACAGGAGTGCAAAATTTTTCTCCTTGTGTTTAGAGGTAATCACTGGGCATGGGGGGGAGGGGGAGAGGTATTCTGGGAGTAGCTATGTGAGTGCACAACACAGTAGAGAAGTTCTGTTTGTGCAATCTGTCCCTTTCTGTTCCTTAGTCATCTGCATCACACCCAACACTGGTGTTGCCACTGAAACATGAAGAAGGGATTCAGGACACAGGTTACACTAACTAGGGCAAAAAAAAGAGGGAGACATGAACCAAATGAGAAATTTCATAGGCTGTAAAAACTGTAGAATATGAAATAGAATCCTTTAATCCAATGAAAACTGACTATTCCCGGTGTTGCCCCATTCTTATATATTTTTACAGCTGGGCACGTTTTCCCTTTATATTCCAGTAATGCCATTAAATGGATATGGATTGTTCTTAGTGTTATGGATCATTGTCAAAGCTCCTTTCATTCCCTTTAAGCTCCTTTCTCCAAAAAACATGTTCACTTCTTTTTAATTCCAGGATGTACAACTTTAATCCATTTACTCCAGGAGGCTGAGTATTCTTTCTTCTAAAATGGAATAGTTCAGAAACATACAAGTGCCATAGATTCCTCCCCTCTTTCTGAAGTTTTCTGGCATGACACCCGTTATCGAATTCTGAAGTACTCAAATAACCTGTTGTTAATGGAAATGGTAGGAGAGTTCTAAGTCTGGAAGCATCTTACAGGTTTTTTTAGGTGGGTTTCAGTTAATCAGACATGGGTACTAATTGTTTATAGTTTAATGGTTATATATGTGCCCACTGCATTGGGTGTGCACACTTTGTGAAAGAGAGCTAAGTAAATAATCACTTATAACATGTTTTTATAGTATATTAGAATACTAATTTGACTAACAGTATATGATAATTTCTCTTTTTTTGGCTGTATACAGACCAGTTGTCTGTAATGTCATAGAATGCCTCTTTCTCTCAGGGCCCTGATCTTGCAAATGCACAGCTTCTGTGACTCCCATTAATTTCATTGCAAGCTGAAATGACTCAGCACATCACAGATCAGGTTCAGAAAAGACTTTAACAGTAGGAAAGCAATACTATGAAACTTTGATGCTATCTTGGAGATGGCATCAAGTCTAAATTCCTACATGTGCTTGTTATGATAAACATGATTGTATCACCATCCTTTGCTTCATTTATACTAGTGGCTGTGAATCTTAAGCACTCATGATGCCGTCTAACCTACTAGCATTACAACCCTTACTGCAAGCTTTAGGAAATTCCAACAGCTGGTATTAATGGATTAAATAACTCCTTCCATTTGAACTTCCTTGTGTTATGTGATTTAGCACAGGCATTTGTAAAACAGATTTTGCCCAAGTTTTCATTGACAGCTCGTTTTAAAGCAGTGAAAACATCAAAAGGAAAAAGGGGATATGTCAAAGGTCCTAGCCAGTTATCAGATGATAAGTTCCTTCCAAGTCTCATCACTTCAGAGAAATCAAAAAAGACAGGAGATGATGGAGATATAAATCCACTTTTTTTTCAAAGTGTTTGAGTTTTATATACCTTTGCTGGATGGGGAGCATTACTGATGATGCTTTTGGAAAAATAAATTCTTAAGCATAAAAGATGTATTAATGTTAAAGACATCTGTTAAACAAATAAAAAAGGGAAAATATTTTTCTGACTCTTTTTCTTTTACCTCCTACAATGCAGAATATTTTATCAATGTTGCCTCCGGTAACAACCAAAGAAGACAGCAAGATTTGTAGCGTCTCATTTTCTATCTAAACCAGCTGCGGGATGGCTTAGTATCAGAAAAGCTTGACTTAGACCAAAGTTGCTTCTGAACAAATTATGACCAAATTTTCAAAAGTGGTCACTAATTTTTAAGCTTCAAGTTTTAGGTACTCAACTCGGGACGCCATAGGCTTGATTTACATAGAAGCCAAAGACCCACAGCTTGGAGAGGCTTTCCAAATAAATTACTTAGGCCAAAGAGTTGTCTTTTTGATACCTCTATATTTAATCAACAGACTAGCTTTGTATAGATATGAGGATGAATCCTTCCTCAGTTATAATTCCTCATAA
>NW_020664464.1:26176633-26190723 GCF_002925995.2 Terrapene triunguis | reverse complement strand
CTATTAAAAATATATAATCTTGTAAATAAGCACTTAGTTCCTGATCTTTGGGTCCAGCTAAGCTCTTGTTAGTGCAGGATCTTAGAAGGGGACAAAGGTAGGTGTACACAACCATTGCACTCCCTCAGCACCAGAAGCAACTGGGGGTCAGTTCAGCCCCCATTATAAATTAGAACAGGATCAAGGCTGCTCTAATTTATGCCAGTTTGCAACTATCCCCAAGGAGCCAAGACACTGTTCAGGGATAACTAGAATGCAGCACATTGTGACTACTACGCCTCCTGGCCCAACACTTCCCCCAATACCAGAGGGTCTGGTAGAGGGGGTGTAGAGCCATGAAAAAAAGCAGTTGACTGGTTACGGCAGCTTTCTTTAAGGTTGCTTTGTGCCACTGAAATAGCTCAAAGTGGCTTTATCAGAGGGTAGGCTCAGTTCTTTACTTATAACTCTGTAATATGCAGTAGCTTGTAGTCTCAGATCATGCTAGATCAGTCTAAATAACAATGTAAACAGTCACCTTCCTTTCCTTCCTGGTATCATCAGGCAAGAGTTGTGGAACCTGAGATTCTAGTACTCGTATTTCTTGAGGCTTACACGTTCTTCCCACAGAATAGCCTTCCATTGTTACTATGTGTTGGGGCATGCCTGCTTGGCTTGAGGCTAAGCTCTCAACTGAGTTAGGACACCTTCTTTGCTTGATGCTGATATCTTCTTGGCTGAATGCCAAACTCCCAGCTGAACTTGGTCATAGAATTTATAGGAAACCAATTAGATCATCCAGTCCTTCTTCCTGCCAGTACAGGATTGTTCCCTGTTCTTTTAGTGCTTTATCTAGTTTAGTTCTAAAAGTCACATCTGATGTGCTTTCTACCACTTCTGGGAGATTTCTAACAGAATGTTAGGAGCTATTAGAAAAAGGATAGATATCATAATGCCACTTTATAAATCCATGGTACGCCCACAACTTAAATGCTGGGTGCAGTTCTGATTGGCCCCATTTTAAAAAAGATATAACAGAATTGGAAAGGGTACAGAGAAAGGCAAAATAATGATTAAGGATATGGATGAGTTTCTGTATGAGGACTGGGACTGTTCATCTCAGAAAAGATACAACTAAAGGGAGATACGAAATTATAAATGGTGTGGAGAAAATGAATACAGAAGTGTTATTTACCACTTCACATGACACAAGAACCCAGGGTCACCCAATGAAAATAATAGGCACCAGGTTTTAAACAAACATAAGGAAGTACTTCTTCATACAATGCAGTCAACCTGTGGAATTCATTGCCGGGGGATGTCGTGAAGGTCAAAAGTATAACTGGGTTCAAAAAAGAATTAGATAAGTTCATGGAGGATGGGTCCATCAATGACTATTAGCCAAGATGGTCAGGGATGCAACCCTAGGCTCTGGGTGACCCTAAACCTCTAACTGTCAGAAGCTGTAATTTGACAACACGGGATGGATCACTCAATAATTGCCCTGTTCTGTTAATTCCCTTTGAAACGTCTGGCACTGGTCACTTTCGGAAGACAGGATACTGAGGTAGATGGACCATTGATTGACCCAATATAGCCATTCTTATATGGCCCAATGAATCCCACACTCTGGAAGATTTAACTGATACTCAGTCTAAAGGAAGTTAGTTCTAGATACCAGAGTGATTGCCTCTGCTTCTGTGACCATGACCTCCCATAACAACTGTATTCCACTGGAACAATGAAACTGTCAAACAACTGGGATAGGCACATGACTATGAGAGACAGAACCAAGGATGTGGGATTCACTGCCAGAAGCATTAAGAACATCTCTAATCTTGCTGAAGTCAGAGTTAAAAACAAAACCTGCCTTTTAACCCAATGTTTCACAAAATAGTACCCTCATTCTGCCAGACGCATTTAAAAACCAAACCAAAGCACACCACTTAAGCTGGATTCTTGATGACAGGGAAGAGGGAACAATGTCATTTTTTAACTCACAAGAGGTGCTCAGATAGTATCATGGAAAGGGCTCTAAAAACCTGAACCAAATAACAAAATATCCATTTCTTAATTATAATTGACCTCTCCTATTTACACTCCTTTTTTAATTATGCTAAAAAATTCATTTCCTTCTATGGTGTTTAAAACCTTCAATATTTGTACACTCTTATCATATTCCCCCTATAGTCATCATTAAAAAAGCTATACTTATTTCTCTCTCATCTCTTCTCACGTCATTCTTTCCTGTCACTAATTATTTTTCTTTTTTTGTGGGTTCACACCCTATAATTTGTCACCATCTGTTGGTTAATGAGGTACCTACAAATTAATATAATAGTCTAGATACAGTTGCCTCAGAGCTGTACACAGAGAGGGGACAATTACCTTCCTGTTCCTGATGCCTTTGTGTATGCAGCCCACAACTACATCATTCCCCCTTTTTGCTGCCATGTTATCTTGCAAAGTCCAGAACACAGCTGTAATTAAGACCAGAATTTAGCACATTCCATATTTCCTGAACAGCCTTTATTGTGAAACTCATTTGTTGACTTTTAACAATTGGCTATGCAGCACTTAGCCTTTACTTACATTTACGTTCAAAATTCCTATATTTAAAGTTATTTTGTCTCTTTATCTGTTTATTCAGTTCACCTTGAGAAGTTATTCCTACTGTCACTTTTAACAGGTGTTGCATTATTATCCAGCTATATAGATATAGAATTTAAATAACTATATAATTTTAAAATACTCATTACTATTTAAATAACTATATAATTTTAAAAGGCTATTATAATAGCAAAGTTGGCATTAGCAAATACATAGCGTAATAAGTATCATTAATATCTTAAAGTACAATAAAATCATTCTACTATTCAGAACTGGTTAAGTTGGGATAAAGAGACGTTGAACTGTGAGGAGGGCCATGGGAAGGGTGAAGGGAGGTAATAAGCAAATTTTGATTTGTAAGTGCTTGTTTAGAAACATCTGACACATTTATCAAAACTGTTATAGAAAAACAGAAATGGAAAGATTCTACACAGCAACATCCTACTAGCCATCGTGCTAAATAATGTACTCAAGAACCAATCATATAATTTCATATAACTTTTTAGGATGTTTAGTAATTACAGGGTATTTCCAGGATAAAGTCACTCGTGCAATGACCAAGCCCAATATGTTCTAAATAAAAAAAACTTAGTGACAACAAACAAAACTAACCCCAGAGACTGTTTTAAAGCAAGTTTCAAGCATGTGGCCCCAACATCATGAAAAAGAAACAAATGACTAGTGTTCAGGCTTATAAACTGGCATCTCAAAACCTAAGTAAGAAGTTGAGGGGTGTTAGAGCTCTTCTCCTATGATTCTAGAAGCAACTAAGTGTTGTGTTGTCCAGCAACTTTAACAGGGTCAATGTGCCAAAACAAGTACTCTTATTCTTCTCCGATGACCCTGAGATTAAGTTCTGGGATCAAGGAATGTTTAAAGTTGTGTTTTGTTCTTTCAATGCTTAATATTTCCCTTATCACTGCTCAGTATCTCCCCTGTATGCTGTCCTTTCATTGATCTACAGCAGAAATTGGAATTCTGTACCTGTGTTTGGCATAGTTATAGGTCGAGCTTGATTATCCACTTCTGCTTCTGTCAAGCGTAAGACACCATTAAATCAGAATAAGTGGTAAACTAAATTTCTCCTGCTATATGATCCTTATAATTATTGTATAAATCAACAGGCACAAGGACATGGAAGTTAAAAAGAGGCATATTGCAATTTGTAATGCTTAAAACAATGTACTAGGTAAAAATAACACAAGGTATACAGTCTATATTCACCTATTCCAAAAGGGGAAAACACTGTCCTTATATACAGGAAAACTATTTACACCCACCCCAGGGGGACTTTCCCTCTAAAACCCTCTGTCCCAGCTGGAATATATCCTGTGTGAACCTGGTCCAGTATCTAGTGCAGGTTAGCAAAAATGGCCGGTTAGTTGTGCCCTTCTCTTTGTAATTAATACTAAAGCGTGTTTCCGTGAGGAACATTCATCATGGGCTTCCAACCCATCTGCCTCCCTGACCTCACTGCTGACACGGCCGCGGCAGGCGCCGCGCCGCGCGCGCCTCTCGCTCCAGAGCTGTTGCCAACCCCCCGCTCCCTCTCACTGGTCTAGAACACTCGGACTGCCGGGGCGGGGAGGGGCGTGGCCACGGCCTGGTGACGTATCAGCCGCTCGCTCGCTCTCTCCTGTCCACGCCGGCTGACGTCAGTGAGCGCTCAGGGGGCCCGGAAGCGGCGGTTGGCGATGGCGGCTGCGGTGGGGATGGGGCAGCAGTGGGTGCTGGTGGAGATGGTGCAGGCCTTCTATGAGGTGAGACTTCCCCCATCCCCGCTCGAGCCGGGTCCGGCATCCCCCGCCCCCTTCTCCTTCAGCGGGGCCGGCCCTGCTGCATGGGGCGAGCGCCGGGGCGATGAGCTCAACCTGAGGGAGAGGGGCGCTGGGTGACGGCCCCGCCTGGTGACACCAGCTCGCGGGGGGCGAGGTGTTGTGTCGCGCTGATGGCACTAGTGGGGGGCTGCTTTGGGGCGGGGGTACCTGTGGCACTGGCGGGGGGCTGGGGGACCCTGTGGCATTGGTGATTCCAGCAGGAGCCAAGCACCAGGCTGTACTGGCCGCACGAGGAGCGGGGCAGTGAATCGGTCCACCAGGGTATGATAGAGCTGATGATAAGACCACTGGAGCAGGCAGCACTGACTGGTCACTTCTCACAGACCTAAGAGGGGCTCAGAGAAGAACAAGGAGAATGACTTAGTGGTCTGGATACCTCAGGGTGTGAGGAAGGGGGATTGCTGACCTTGCAGAGGAGGGGAGGGGATCACAGTATAAAGAATAACAAATGCAGTAGTGACAGTAGAGCGGGAGTGTCTCCCTGTGCCTTAATCCAAGTACAAGGGAATGTTTGGCCAAAATAAAAAGTGGGAAATTTGCAACTGATAAAAGGACTTAGTCTTTTACATGACCTGTCATTTGACTCTGGAACTTGCTGCCACAGGACATCATTGAGGCCAAGAATAAAAAAAAAAGATTCATAAAGAGATTGAACATTTATATGACTCCTGGGAATCCTTAGTTGTCATAATTTATTATCAAGTTTTGGATGGTATATTAAACCTCATGCATCATGTATGAACCAACTTCCCACTATTAGACACTAACATGAGACCTAATGTGGGGGATAGATTACTTCCTGTCTGCTTATTGTGAGGTTCTTGCACCTTTCTCTGAAGCGTTTGGTACCAACCACTGTCAGAGACAGGACGCTGGACTAGATGGACATTGGGTCTGGTCCTTAATAGCAGTTCCTATATTGACATATGCTATGCATTTTTTGGTCAAAGTTAAAGTATGGTGACATTTGTGTCTCTCAAGGTAAATCTAGTATCCATCTGTGGTGGGGCTTCACATTCACCTTGAGAATTTATGCCATGTGCTAGTCAGCATTATAGGCCACTTCTAACTTAGAGGCAGTTTGTTCCATATTGTGATGATGTTTCTGCTGTTAAACTCTATGCTATATTTTGGTACACACTGTTTTTGCCACGTTTATTTTTTTGAGGCAAAATCTACCATTTTGGTAAGAGAGTCGAGGCAATAAGACAAGAGACTTTAGTTTACACGTTGTTACGATTATTGAAAGGCAAAGATTTATGAATTCAAACTCTGAATTTATTTTCCCTTAAAAGGGACTCTATTGTCATTTTATGCTAATTGGGAAATAGCTAATTATTTCCAGATGGTTAGAAACAGGCATTTCTGTGTTAGAAACAAACTGATGACCTGGTTGCCACTTCATAGGTAAAGGTGTTGCTCTAATCTCTTCTATCCCACACGCAATCTAGGTGGTGACCTACTTCCATGTAAAGGAATCTTGTTTGAGTTACCTAGCAGGTCATGCAATGAAAAGTACTGCTCACAGAAGAAGCAGCAACTCTAACATTAATGGCATTTTTGGTTGGTCTCTCTCTTCCCCCTAGTTGTTGCTACAGCTTGGTCATTTAACATGGTTCTTAAAAGACCAGCAGATTACAAGTGAAAGATATATTGCCAGCGATGTGCACTGTGTACAGTAACTCCTCCCTTAATGTTGTAGTTATGTTCCTGAAAAATGCTACTTTAAGCAAAACGATGTTAAGCGAATCCAATTTCCCCGTAAGAATTAATGTAAATAGGGTGGGTTTAGGTTCCAGGGAAATTTTTTTCATCCGACAAAAGACTATACACACACACACGGTATAAGTTTTAAACAAACAGTTTAATATTGTACATAGCAATAATGATTGTGGAGCTTGGTTGAGGTGGTAAAGTCAGAGGGTGGAATGCCTTACTGCTAAATGATGAACTAGCACTCAGCTGAGCCCTCAAGGCTTAACACGTTGTTAATGTAGCCTCATACTCTACAAGGCAGCATGAATGGAGAGAGGGGAGACAGCATGGTAGAGAGAGAGAGAGAGAGACACTCCGTGTTTGAGAGAGAGACGAGCATTGCCCCTTTAAGTACGCAGACCCTACTCTAAGTACACTGCCTTTTTAAGTAGACCAGCAAGTTGAGACAGCAGCTGCTGCCAGCAAGCTCCCTCAGTCCTGAGCCCCTACTCTGCGGAGATGGGGTAAAGGAGTGGGGGGCAGGAGGGGCCGGGGACACCCTGACATTAGCACCCCTCTTCTTCCCCCCTCCCCCCCCCCAGCAAGCAGGAGGCTCCTGGGAACAGCTCCAAGGCAGAGGGCAGGAGCAGCACACAGCAGTGGGGGGAGGGACAGCTGAACTGCCCGGCAACTGATAGCCTGCTGGGCGTCTGCCACACAGGGAACTTAGGGGAGCTGATGGGGGGCTGCCAGTCCACCCTGGTTCCAAGCCTCCACCAGCTAGCTCCAACAGGCTGCTTTTTCTGCAAGCAGTGGACAAAGCAGGCAGCTGCCAAACAACGTTATAAGGGAGCATTGTGCAACTTTAACCGACCACGTTCTCTAATTGATCAGCAACGAAACAATGTTAACCAGGACGACTTTAAGTGAGGAGTTACTGTAACACGTTTCGTTTGTAAATGGCTGGTTGTAAAGCTCATCCTTTTTAAGTGACATGTCCAGATCATGGGCGTCTGGTATCGTAGGCAAGGGGAGGCTGTGCCTCCCCAAATAGCCTACTGTGGCCCCGCCCCCAGGCCCGCATGCCTCCTGCAGGGACTTGGGACGGCTGGTGCTGGGCCGCGCTGCCTGCCCTGTGCTCCAGGGTTGGCCACCTGTGCACCGGGACTGGGGGCCGCCCGGGGGGCAGAAACCATGCTACCCAGCCGCCTGACCCCCAGCGCTGGGGGCGCAGTGACTGCGTCACCCAGCCTCCCGAGCAGCGGGATTGGGGGCGCGGGGACCACTCTGTCCGGCCACCTGCAGCACCGAGGCTGGGGGCACAGCGACTGCGCTGTCTGGCCGCCTGCAGCACTGAGGCTGGGGGCGCTGTGGCCGCACTGCCCAGGGGCTGTGGGTGCTGAGGCTGCAGCGTGCTGGGGTCTTGCCCCCTGGCCATCCAGTGCTGGGGCCGGGGGGCTGCAGTGGAGGTGCTTTGGGCTCCTGCGGGTGAGGGGAAGGCACACAGGGCGGGGCCTCGGGCACAAGGGACAGGGCCGGGAGTTAGCGTCCCCGGTCAGCTGAGTCACTGGCTGCCCATGGTCCAGATGTTTTAAAAACATCTGAGTTTAGAACCTCCCTCCAGCACCATCTCTGAAGGGGAAAAAAAAAATAGTTTAGGTAAGTTTTAACCTGATGTCATCAGAATTAGACTTGATATGAAGAATTTGCAGAAGACACTGGCAAAAAGGGTTTAAACAAATACATGCACACAAAATATGTTGGGGAGGGGAAAGCTGCAGTATGTATTAAAATCAAAGCTCGCTTCAGAGTCTCCCATTCTTACTTCAGTACAAAGTTGCTATTTTCTTGAATCTACAGTTCTTTCAGTCAGCATTCTGTTTGTAAGTGAGCCAAAATAAGTTAGGTAATTGTTTAGGTAGTACAACCTGCCCCATGGCTAGTGGGTTTTGGATTTCATTTGATCACTTTCAGAGCCAACTGCTAATAGAGAAGTTGAGCAGTGAAATACAGAAGAGTATCTTCAGAATGCTTCTCTTCTCAGTTCCCTGTTTACTAAGACCTTGTCTACACTACAGGGGAAATTCGATCTAAGCTACGCAATTTGAGTTACATGAATAGTGTAACTCAAATTGGCATAGCTTAGATCTACTTACTGCGAGGTCCACACTACGCGATGTCGACTGGAGACGCTCTCCCGTCGACTCCCCCTACTCTTCTCGATCCGGTGGAGTACAGGCGTCGACGGGAGAGCTATCGCTAGACCCGCTAAATCAACTGCCAATGCATTGATCACCTAAGCACACAAAAGACCAGATTTCACGGTCTGTGACACATTTTTCATGGCCGTGAATTTTGTAGGGCCCTAGTTATTATCACTGGTAGAACTGAACAGGAGTGTTGGGGGTTAAGTATGGAGCTGTAAATCGGGAGATCTGGGGTTCATCTCCAACTTTTCTACTAACGTGTGACCTCGGGGAAATTTCTGCCTTAGTTTTCATGTTGGTTAAATGAAAAGTGCTCTTCAAATGCCAACTTCTGTTATCACGTGAAGTGATGTGTTGCATATGTCCTTATTACCACCTTTATTGTGGCTATCGAAATATCTGTACTGATAATTGTTACTACTTTTGTTTCTCAGTGCACCTGTATTCCAATTCCTCTATTTCTGTAGGCCCTACACTAACAAAATACTAAACTGTTTTTGGAAATAGCTTCTCACAGTTATATTCCTATATGGATTGGATAGAAGGGTGTCTGTATCAGGTTCTTGAAAAATAACTGATGTCCACTTTGTATACTGGACCCTTGTTAAAATAGAACATAAGAACAGCCATACTGGGTCAGACCACAGGTCCATCTAGCCCAGTATCCTGTCTTCCAACAGTGGCCAATGCTAGGTGCCCCAGAGGGAATGAACAGAACAGGTAATCATCAAGTGATGCATCCTCTGTCGCCCATTCCCAGCTTCTGGCAAACATAGACTAGGGACACCATCCCAGCCCATCCTGGCTAATAACCATTGATGGACCTATCCTCCATGAATTTATCTAGTTCTTTTTTGAACCCTATTATAGTCTTGGCCTTCACAACATCAGCTAAACCCATGTTCTAAACGAGCTATCAAGCGTTGATATGTTTTAGAATTAGGTTTATGTCTAGTATGAACTTGTTCCTTACATGGGCAGGCTTATTAATTTAATGCAGTTAAAAGTGACCCTGAGCCAGTAAAGTATGCTATTCACTTCCATACAAACTCCCTATCCACAGCTTTGCCAGTGTAATTTAGGCTAACCTGCGATGTACTTGCTAATCCTCTCGTGCACCTTTCTAGAACTGAAACTGCCTAACATATCAACTTTGAGAGCAGCTTATTATGTCTTCCACTAACACATAGGATAAGACCATCCGTGTTCACTTTAACACTCAGTAGGCAGGATCTGCAAAGCCTTGAACTTTCATAAAACACTATATATATATATATATATATATTTTTTTTTTTTAAATAAAGGAGGTATATATGAACAGTTCTAGTTGATGCAAGGCAACTTTGTTTCTTTTAGAAATATAATAATGGAAAGGAAAAAATACCAGCTAATTAAAACTGAATCTTATATGGACTCTTTTTAATTTCTAGGCTCCTGCTTACCATCTTATTTTGGAAGGAATTCTAATACTGTGGATAATCAGACTTCTTTTCTCTAAAACCTATAAACTTCAAGAACGGTCTGACCTCACACCTAAGGTATATTGTAATAACATTCTTCACAATATGCAGATTTTTCCTTATAGCAACAATTTATAGTGCTAATACATTTGTCTGTTGTTCTCACTCGGAATGTGGTGTGATCACCTCACAAATTGAAACCACTGTGATAAGGCGATATTTCTAGTGACTCCAAAACGGAGTAAGAGATCTTTCAATATGAGTTTTGTTTTGGGCAGGAAAAATAATTGATCAGAAATAATATTACACCAATTAGAGGACTTCAGCTACGTTATTCATGTAGCTGAAGTTGTGTAACTTCAATTGATCCCCTCCGCCCCCAGTGTAGACCAGGCCTAGTAGTCAATAAGGGGCTGAGAGGCCTTAGTGGATCTGCTTAGCCTAGAAGTGTTGCCACCAATAGGCTATTGTATTGAGAGTCATGGGTTCCTGAGATTTTTAACCAATATAATTTTATTTTATTATTTTAAATATTCACTTTCTGTCCACCACTATGACACTGCCTTTACCCTTCAGGCATCATCTTCCAGGTCTGCTTATGTGTTAATGGTGAATATGGATATTGCTAGACAATGCTGCACAGCAATAAACTGTATTGAAAGTTTGAGAACAGAGAGATCAGTATTAAAACTACGATATTTAGTTAAAAAAAAATCCATAGCGTATCACCCTTAACATGCTAGGCTAGCAGCATTGACACTAGCTAAATACTTGATGAAACCTTATAAGAATTCTTAAAACCTTGCATACTGCTGAAGAAATCTAATGCATGTCTATAATTACATTCATGAGCACACTAGCTTTTAATCTCAGTAGTAGCCAAGCACACATTCTAACATGATTGTAGCTATTTCTAAATATTAAACAAATATTTAGACTTAATGTTGTTGCACACATTTATGTCAGTTTATTTCCTTTCAAATATAGGGCCATTGGGCATAGTTCCAATAAGAAATACAACATGTACAAGATCAAATGTTTTATCTAAACATTTTCTTAAAACAATTTTAAGAAAATCTCTTCTGAAACATAGGGCCATTTATATTTTGATACAGAAGGTCTTGTCCTCTTCAAATATGAAATGTATTCTATAAACAGTCACAGTTCAAAAACAAAGTCATTCATTGTCTAAATAAAAAGAAAATATTGAAACTACAACAAAATAAACTTATAATTGTGTACACTTCCCTTTCCAATTTCTAATTTTTTTGTCATTTAGACTGAAATTTTTTCTTTAAATATAAGTATGAGTTTTCTGCATCAGAATCTTCATACAAAAATTGAAGTTACTGAAATAATGGATTTTCTTAAATAGTAATCCTGTAATAACTATCCATAAGTAGGTAATGTAGTTTTTAAATATTCCGTTAGCCTTACAGTTTATATTGACATTTAATTACAATAATAATGTGAAAATCCAATATCATAAAGCTTTTTTGTTTTGCATTTGTGAATAGATCATCAGAAGTTCTCGTTTTCTTTGTCTTTTTGCAAGGATGGGATTTTATTATACCTGGAAAATAACTCTTAGGAAATGTTACTCTTCAACAGTGTTAAGGGAGGTGTTACATTTTAGAACTCATGGCCCTAGTGGCTGCTGACGTTTTAAGCATTGTGTAGCTGGGCTAGACAGCGTGGTACTTAAAATGCCAGCAGCCCTCTGGAGCCTTTTCTGCACTAGTGCTAAGAACAATAATAGGATATATTGGCAATATCAATCCTAGTGTAAATGTAGCCTTAGTTAATTTCCCGTATCCTGTGTATGGGGATCGTTCATTGCAAGAGAATTACTTAAATTATAAAACCAAAGAGTGGAGGTTGTCAGTTCTAGTCTCAGTATCTACAAATTTAGTTAGTCTTTTAAAATAAGATAAAAGTAGTTTCAAACTTAACATCCCTTTAATAGCTAATGCTTATATCATAGCTCTACTTAGTGTCATTGTGGTTCAGGGGTTAGAGCGTATAGGACTAGGTGGAACTAAGCAACTCCTGAAGTCTAATGCTGGTTCTGACTCTGATTCACTGTGTATCCTTGTGCAAGTGACATGACCTCTGTTACTCCATCTGAAAAATGGACAGGAACACTTGCCTACCTTGCATGTGTTGTGAGGATTAGTAGTTATGACATGCTATTCTATTGATGTTACCCAATGTGCAGATTGTGCTAATTTGATTAGTAATTGTTGCTTCTATTGTGTCACTTCACTTAGCACTCTAATGCAAGAACTGTTTGTTTAATAGTGCTATAGAATGGTTGAGGACAGGAAGTGAGGAATGCTGTATCTAATATTAAATTAGAGGGTAATTTTGCTAGTTGGTAATCAGGAAGAAATTGCCTTAGTTAAAATTTTGACCAGGATGCTGAGTCAACACCTTTTCTTTTACAAAGCATGCCATGAGATTTTTAATGAACAGATCTGGCCAGGATCTCTCATTTCAAGGTCACCCCAAGTAGTGCAGAGCCCCTCTGTATAGTATTTGGTCGTAATACACCCACCTCTACCCCGATATAACGCGACCTGATATAACACGAATTCAGATATAACGCAGTAAAGCAGCGCTCGGGGGGGGGGGCTGCGCGCTCTGGCGGATCAAAGCAAGTTCGATATAACGTGGTTTCCCCTATAACGCGGTAAGATTTTTTGGCTCCCAAGGACAGCATTATATTGGGGTAGAGGTGTAGTTCAGCATTGACTTGGAAGGGTGCCACATGTTGATATAGTTCTTTTGGCTAGAACTATACCCATCTGCTTATCATACCATAATCTGCTATAATGGAAATCATATTTGAAAGATACTAAATGTTGGGTATTTTGACTTCTGATCCTTTCAGGAAAAGGAAGAATTGATTGAAGAGTGGCAACCAGAACCTCTTGTTCCTCCTGTATCAAAAGATCATCCAGCTCTCAACTACAGTGTTGTTTCAGGGTAAATTTAGCACAAAATAGTCTTGTGTTCAACTTCAATATAAATCTCTTTTCAAATGTCTCTGTTTTTAAACATATGAGGATTTTAATGTTCCTGGAATATCTTTGTGAGTGAGTTGCATGTTAGGATTACAGAACTGGGTTTGTCACTGATGCTAAAGCCTCCTATCATAATTGCATCCGAAGAAGTGGGCTGTAGGCCATGAAAGCTTATGCTTAAATACATTTGTTAGTCTCTAAGGTGCCACAAGTACTCCTGTTCTTTTTGCAGATACAGACTAACATGGCTGTTACTCTGAAACCTCCTATCAAAGTTCATTATATCTTTGTTGAAACAGAATTAACTTCTGAGGAGATTCTCTATACTATTGTATCTAATTCTCTTTTTAATCACTGATGGTAAAGTATTAGGTAATTGGGCTTCATCTTGGTATCTTATTCAGGATCCTTTTCTGTTTGACGACTAATAACCAAAATGAAGCAAATTTTGTAAAGGTATAGGCCTAAATCTCCAAAAGTGACTAGTAATTTTTGGGTTTCCAACTGGAGGGACCTGATTTTTTTTTTTTTTTTTTTTTTTTTTAAGAGGATTGGCACTTTCTTAAAATTAGACTACTTTAAGGTATCTCAAGCTGGGCTCTCAAAAGTGGAGTCATTTGAAATCTTGGCTATAACATCTTAGGGCTTGTCTATAAATTTGAAATGGGACTACACCAATGTGCACTAGCCAATTAGTGTGACACACCCTGGTGCGGACTAATGCACCGTGTAGACAGAAAAGCCCTCATAAGAGTGATACTGATTCACGATATTTCCCATATGTGTTGCAACACAGATGCAGTTCAAACATAAGTGCACTTCTACAGTGTACGTCATAGTACTGCAGGAATGGTACATTTTTTGTTTTAACTTTTATGTTGGTAGCATTTAAAAATAAAGGTACAGTGAAACCCTGCTATAACGCGATGATTGGGCTCCAAAAAATTCGATTGCGCTAAATGCGGGGTCGTGGTATAGTGAGGTTTACCATTTCAAGCCGGTCAGTTTTAAGCCGGTCAATTTCTCTTGGGCAGAAAAGGACTTGCCTTTGCGAACTGCCCATAACAGTAACTGAAAGGATGCAGCTCCAGCAGCGGGGGCTCTCAGCCATGCAGCGAGAGAGGGAAACACTTGGGGAGAGCAGGGGAGACGTGCAAGGGGCAGAGGAAGAGCAAGGAGCAGCTGGGGAGGAGAATGGCTCTTCTCGCCAAAAGGAGAAGCGGAGGTAGGGGGGAAGAGGCAGTGGGGAAAGCACAGTCCATTTTTTTTTTTTTT
>NW_020664464.1:26165738-26176533 GCF_002925995.2 Terrapene triunguis | reverse complement strand
GTGTGTGTGTGTGGGGGGGGTGAGTTTGTGCCTGAGTCACTGATGCTGGTAGGGGTGTCCTGCATCTCAGCAAGGGCAGCGTGGTTAGATTTGTAGAGCCCTCAGGTGTTACTTGGACAGCGAGGCTAATAGGGGCTGTCAAGCTGGCGATTTGGCCCTGAGCCTCTCAACGTTTGAGGCGATTTGGTGCAACACTTCAGGGCCAGAGGCAGATTAAGGTTTCCTGGGGCCCTGGGGCAAAGCAAGTGCCCCCCCCTCGCCCCTTCCACCTGCTAGCCTGCCCCCCATTCTGCCCCATCTGCCTGCGGCCCCCGCCCACAGTTCCACCCCTTTCTGCTCCTTCCCTGGGGTGGCACTCAGGGTCCCCCCATTCCACACACCCCCACTGCAGCTCCTCAACCTGTTTGCTACTTTATGTCCTCCCCACCCCCCACTGCGGCCCCAAGACCGGAGATGCCCTGTCCCCCCCATCACAGCCTGAGGCCGCAGTGGGGAGTGAGTGCCCCCCCCCCAAGCTGTGAGGCTGCCTCCCGGGGCCACAGTGGGGGGGGGGGTTCCCAGTGCTCAGGCTTCCCCTGCCACCCCCTGCGCTTCTGCTGGGGATGGGTTGGAGCGCTGGGGGCTTCCCCTGCCCCCTCCCCACCTTCTGCTGGGGACACCGTCAGGGAGGCACAGGGGGCCCCCAGTTGACCACTGCCCCTTGGCGCTTCCGCAGCGCTCCGGATGCTGCTTTTTTGGGGGGGGGAGGGCGCTTCGGCGGCGCTCTGGCGGTTTTTTCTTTTTTCTTTCTTGCACTTCGGCGGTGCTCTGCCCGCCCCCCCCCCCCCCCCCCCCCCCTTTTTTTTTTTGCTTGGGGCAGCCGGAGCCACCTTATGACCGCGTTACATCCAAATTCGCGTTATCGCGGGGTGCGTTATATCGGGGTTTCCCTGTATATTTTAGTGCTCACGAAAGATGCCAGGTTAACAACACTAGTAATTTTAAAATCATCCACTCATGAAACAAGTGTGGCACAAGCAGCACAGTGATTGCTTTCGCATGCTGGCCTGGCAATGTGCCACTTACTTGTCAAAGAGGAAGCAGCTCTGCTTTTAAAAGAAAAAAAAAAAAAAATGGGGGCCAAGTTTAATTGTGGCTTCTGTGATGTGGATACTTTTGGTCACTTTTTCCCTGTCCAGAGCTGTTTTTAAAGACGTTGGGAAAGGGTGTGGGGAAACAATCAAAATATCTCGGTGGGTATGGAGTGAAGGAAAATATTCAGTGTTTGAAAATCTTTCACTTCAGTTAAAAAATGCCAAAATAAACTATTAAAAACCTTTCAGGGCTGCTACACTTAATAGTTAGGGGATGAGGAGGGAGAATCCTGGCACCTTCCTGGTAACACTAAGACCACCAACTAGCTTCCTTTCCATGAGCCATTGAACAGCCATTGGATTGTAACTTGGGCTGTCAGCCTAGTTCACATCTCAGAATTAATATACAAGTGAAAATTTCCATATCCTATTGGCAGTTCAAGAGCCATCTTGTTCCCTGCTAAATTAGTGATTCAGGTATCCTGTTGACAGTAATGGCAGTCTTCCTTCTGTGATTTTGATGTTAGTCTTCCACAAAAGTGTCTGTAATGCATCTTAATTATAATGGTATGTGGTGGGGGTTCTTTATTGCCATATTTAATATAGCTTGTGGATTTGAAGCATATGTAGCCGACAGTACCTTAGGAAGTATGAAATATTGTCTGCTAAAAGTAGAATGAAAACCTCTTGATTTAGTCTAACATACATTTTGGTGGGGGTATTCTCCTTTGTGGAAGACAGTTCTATACCTCGTGTTAATGCCAATTCAGTTTGATTACATAAATTCTTGTCTGACCTGAACAGATGAGTTTGTTACTTAACCAAAAGTTCCAGCAGCTAATGTTGTTAATGATGGCAAAACCAGCGATGCAGAGCATTTTCCTAACAAAGAACAACCAATTTTAAATTAATTATTGTTTAAAGCTATGTAAAGACCACTTTAAGAGCATCTATGTTGAATTAACTGATTCATGAAATATAATAGACTATGCTTTGTAGGGAAACTAATTGCAAGATAGCCTATTTAGACAGGATCATGCTGAATTATCATTCAGCAAATGTGCACCTTAATGATTAAGGGAAAAATAATGAAATGTTGGAAACACAAATGCTAAAAATGAAGTATATCCCTGAAACAAAAAAGTCCACAATAAACTTTATAGACATTAGTACTTGTTCTACGTTAACTTTAATAAAATGTTATTACTTGTTTTCTTATAACTTTTGATATATCTTTGTATTTTATGTTGAAGATGAAATTCAGTATTTGCCTTTGTCTGTACATGCAACTCCTGTAAATATCAGTGAAAGCCCTAAGCACAGATTTGGAATCTTAGGACCCTAAAAGACATTCTCCAATCAATATACACATAGATTCCATGAACATCACTTGGAATTCTTTGTTTTTATATAAAGTAAGAATGTGGGCCACTCAATGTCTGATTATAACTAGTGGTCCCATATATGATACTGTAGGAACTGTGTAGCATAAAAAAACCCCTAATGCTTTAAGGCTGCTCCACATCCCCACACTTCTTTGTGAAATTTTTGTCTTGTAGCACTTGCTATAACTGAGGTTGCAAAGTAGTTTACAGAATGCAGTATCTTGTTTCCATATGCTTATAACTTTGCAGTGAAATTACATTTAGACTGAAGTTTTTCATGTTTGGTCTTTGCCCAAGCAAGGATATTGCTTCTTTAGAAGCTTGAACAAAATCTTATCAATCTAAAATATGAGAGAGAGGAATCTGACCATACCTTTCTTCGGTAGGGCTACAGTTTTGAGACTGTCCATGGCAAGCTCTCAATGAACAGTGTGTGTCTTTACTGGGCCTGACGGGTTGGGGAGTGATGGGGAATTATTTTTGATTTACAAAGTTAATAGCATTTAAAAATTGCATCTGGGAATGTACTGATCATTGCAGTAAGCCTATACCTGCACAGTTACGCCCTGATCTTGCAAAAACATATGTACATGAAAACTCCTTTGACCTCAATGGGACTACTAAACCTGTCTGGTTACTTGTGGGCATGTTTAAATGGCCAGGACCTTAGAGATGCATTTCAGATGGACATACAGCGAGTTAACTGAACACTTTTCAAAACTGTTTTGCTGACTTTTCTCATTGTTTTAATCTTCTGAATTAACAAGTTTTGAAGAAAACTGAATCCATGTTTTTTTTTCAAAGTTATGAACGCTTGTGTTAAGCTGAAACTTTTCTTACAATTTGTAGTGAATTCAAATTTAGCCTCTTTTTTTGTGTTTGTGGTTTGTCCAACTTAAAACGTTCTCCAAACTTTTTCATTCAAAATGTATAAACATTGTGAATTAGGGTCAGAAAACAGTTTTGAAGCAACTATCTGAGGATATTTGAGCTGCCTTGGTTGGTTTTGATTGTGTATGTATAGGTCACATTTTATTATTTGTTCCCTGGTTAGACAAGCTTGGAGCAATGATATTTTATATTGAAATAGTATAGGATCATATTGTACAGCATGTGCATAAATAGGCAGAACTAGTGTTTTTCAATCATAACGTCAGTACTTCACTTCCTGTCACTTTGTTAGTAAGTGAAACTTTAATGTTGAGTTAGTAGTGTCTAAAGCATTTTGTAATAACTGTTCTAAAGTACAGAACACAGAGGTCTGATTAATTTGTAGGCTAGACATTGGGGGTTTCTGGCCTGATGCCTAAATTTAGGAAAAGCGAGTCAAACTGCGTTAGCTAGTGCTAATGCAAGCTCTTAAATAGTCAGATTTTTCATTGCTTCAGTAACGGTGTTTGGTAAAATGCTTGCAGTGTAAAAGATTTCATTATTCTCCTGGTTACAGGCTGCTTATTCTAAACTTTGCTGAACATTTTGCTCTGGTCACATTTTCGTCTCCACAACTATTTTTTGTCGTCATCGCTTGATTTTTACTTCCAAATCCTGGTTCTTTGGCTGGCTGACTCCTAGCAAAAACTGTTCCTGGAATTACTGTAACTTCTATGAATTAAACAGAATGAAATCTAGCATGTCAGATTTCCCAAGCATTCTAAAGCATCTTGTGTTGAGTGTCTGCATAAACTTGGTGCCTTTTTTATTTTTATAATTTTTTTCCATAGGTGTTTGCAAAGGTGATCTTGCTTTATGACAAAACTATTGTTTTTTTTAGTTAACTCTTGTTAGCGAAGTGGGAGGATCCCAGGGATCCGAAGTGGGAGGATCCAAAGGATCCCAAATGCACTTTGCAAATTATACAAAGGAGAAGTTTTAACCACTACTTAAATACATCACCTTTGTGGCGTGAACCAGCAATTATTTAAACAACAAGCAGCAATCCTAACCAGTTCGGAACAGAACTTTGGAGAATACTGCATTTAGTTTAAGGGACAAGGGATTTTAGGTAGGCAGAATGTAATTATCCAAACTGGAATTTGACAAGATGCTGTGGTTAGTATATCTGTTTGTATTGTATTTAGGCTATGTCCGCACTAGAGCGCTTACACCAGCACAGCTGTACCGATGCAGCTGCGCTGTTGTAAGATCTCGTGTAGCCACTCTGCCAACAGGAGAGAGCTCTCCCTTCGACATAATTAAACCACCCCCAACAAGCAGCAGTAGCTATGTTGGTGGGAGAAGCTCTCCCGCCGACATAGCACTGTGCACACTACCACTTATGCTGGCAAAATTTATGTCACTCGGGGGTGTGAAACCGCCTCTGCTTCTCCCCTCCTCCCCCCGAGTGACATAAGTTTTGCCGATATAAGTGGTAGTGTAGACGTGGCTTTAGGTTCAGAGTAAAATTATGACTTTGAAAACATGGCAGAATAGGGGGAAAAAATCAACACGTTTTAATTAATATCTTAATATGTTTTAAAACACAGTCAGTGTACTGTTTGACCATTATGAAAGTGACAAATATTTAACTTTTAACTATAGCACTGTTTTTATATTTTTGTAGCCCCCCAAGTCATAAAATCATAGTGAATGGCAAGGAATGTATAAATTTTGCATCATTTAACTTTCTTGGACTTCTGGATAACGAAAGAGTGAAGGTGAGTAGGTTATATGATTGCACATTAGATAGTTATATACAAAGGGATTTTTTAAAATGTGCTATTGCATTTTACCTTGAGTTTGGGGATGACTTCAAAATATGTGAACCTCACAAACACTTAGCACAGTAGTAGTCTTCATCCACATCACGTCCTAAGCCTGGTTCTGCTGTTGACTTACCATGTGACCTTGAGCAAGTCACTTCACCTCTGCTTACATTTCTTTATTTATAAAGAAAAGATCTTTACATACCCACTTCATAGGAATTACCAAAATTAAAAACATTTAGCACTTATATTTAGACATATTCAAAGCCTTATGCAAATATTAAATAAGTGTTCTTGGGTTAGGTGTTTCCACATGAGTGCAGTCCAGTAGCAACATGCAATAACTTGTGTTATGCCTCAGTTATTTCCAGTGTATACTGGAAGTGTGAAAGTGCTAGGAATTTAAATGGCAAAACGTTAACCAGCATTTAAATATGGCAGTATATGCATCATTGTAGTTTGTGTATTATAAGTAAGGATACAATTTGGTCAGAGATTCCGTGACTTTAACAGATGTCCGTGACTTCTGGGGCTTCAGTCTCGGGTGGTGGGGCTCAGACTTCAGCCCTGGGTGGCCAGGCTCAAGCTTCAGCCCTGCTGTGACCATACACTGATTTTGTACATTTTTTACCATGACTGTTCCATGAATTTTGCCTGATTTTACTGTGACAAAATTGTACCCATAATTGTGTTCAATTCTGAGGCATTTATAGGTTTGAAAAGGACAATTCCCTATATGTAAGTTCTTCCAAAGTTTGGGTAGATGATTAACATTTTCCCCTTCTTTGATTATCCTTGCTTTTATACGGGCCTAGGAATTTTTGCACAACCAAACAGAATTCTGTGGGAAATAAACAGCCTCTTCTACCCTGTCATTCTTTCTGATTAAAAAAAGTGACAAAGTTTAAATTGTAACCAAAAATGAAGACTACAGAGAGAATTGTTTAAAAACATTTCAGGAGGTATCTTCCAGAAAAGTGTAGTGACAAACTTTGAGATTCTAAGTGGCATCTGATAGTGGAGTTTATGGACATCTTACTTTGTGGCATAGTGCTTGCTACTCTCAGTACGCTCACTGACTTCAGTGAGACTACTCATGGTAGTAAGCATTGTGCCAAATAGTGAGGTGTTAACAGGATCATACCCATGCTTTGCAGGAAAGGGAGCGATTCACTTAAAATTTGATCTTTTCATGGCCCTGAGTATTCCATTCAAACTGCTTTCTGTATAAGAAGATAAAGTCAAGTCAGTTTTTATAACTTGTTCTGGTTGTTTTCAGAACTATACATAATCTTGTTGCACACCCACTGCAAGACCAGAATATATATATTTTTTTCAATTAATGTTTAATCTAATGTTCCTTTTCTTACTAAAAAGGAGGTAATCTGATAGAAGTGACTTCCTCCTTCTCCTCAACTGTAGAAGAGGCACTTTGGGACGCCCTCCCCAACTGATATTGATAAAAACAGAGAAGACTATAAATAGTTTATAGCTGTGTATAGTGCAGTCATTGGTGGATGGTGTCAGCTTGAAAACTTTATTTTGAGAGAGAGTTCAGCTAGTTCTCTTCATGCACCTGAAGTTTTAAGGAATATATTTTACTTTGGTATTTCACATAAATATATAGGGTGACATTTACTATAGGTTGTCATCAAAATGAAAGTTCTTAAATTAGTAGGTGACCATTAAATTATTATTAAATTAAACATCTCAAGGCAACTGTTGTCTCAGTGAGATTTGCAGTGGTGCCAACTCCATTATGTGCTTTTGAAAATCCTTCCCTTGGTCTCTTTGTGTGAAGGAAATAAAGGAAAAAGTAAGTACAATTCTGAGGTGGAAGTAGAATGTAATCTTTGCCTTTTTGTGAAATATAAATTTGTCCTTCATCTAGAACAGTACTACTGAAATGGCCAATATTTCAATAGGCATGGAATCATATACAGTTGCTTGATTTTAAAGTTACATTATTAGTACCTACTAGGTACTCTTTTCCTCCGTGCACCATCGGTATAGTATTTTTATACGGTAAACTAAGCTTAAATACCTGATTAAAATAGTGAAGTCTCATTGGCAAATGAGTTTACAAAATTAGTTATTGTACAACATTTTAATTGCATTTGGTTCTATGGCTATATAAATTATATGGAACAAGAATAGCAATGTTGACAATTATGTAAAATTGACAATCTGAATTGTGCAGATAATATTATTGTAGAAATAAGCTAAATGTTTCTCATGTAATGTTTTCACTAAAGAATGCAGCCCAGGCATCTTTGAGGAAGTACGGCGTTGGCACTTGTGGACCTAGAGGGTTTTACGGCACTTTTGGTAAGTATAACTTTGCTTTACTGTTACTAACATACTTTTAGTTCATCTTTAAAATAAGATTTTCATATTGAGGTAGTGGGTATTTCCAAAATACTTGCTCTGTACACTGTCTCAGTTTTTCAATGCAGGGAATGGCTGACACACAACAGACTTTCTGGTGTGGTGCTTATCATTGCTAAAATTAAATTTAAACAAGTGTTTAAACAAAAGGCGCTTCTTGCGTAATCCAGCTAACATAGATCCTTTAGCCAAGTCATAATGCTGAATTTGACCTATTGCGTTTAGGGCACCACAGGGAGAATGTGGATAAACTAGAGTCCAAATAAGTACAATTAAATGATAATGGGTTTGAGTCTAAAAGAGGGAATATGCACAATCCAGTCAAGACTGAGACATATTTAAGTGTTTTAAAAGATGTAATAAAGTAGCTATTTTCATTACTACTAGTTACCCTGTTTTGTTTAATCAACATAAATTAAATGATAAAAAACTTAATTGAGTTTGATTAAACAATAGCAAAGGCTATCAATTCAAGTATGGTAGCTTGATAAAAATGCATATATTTACTTTAAGTCATAGATATAGTGTTTAACTGGACTTGTCCTAGATCAGTCAGTGATAATCTAGGACCCACAATTTAGACTTAGTCCCTGCTCTATCCACTAGGTAAAACTGCCTTCTAATACATACCGTCAGTAACGGCAAGTAATTTCTATATGCCCTTGCTAAGTAAATTGTTTAGTATACTTTTCTTTTTAGAAGCTTCCTTATGTTTCAAAATTTCACTTGTTTACAATGCTGTGGAATTTGTCATACTGGGAAGTGTGTTTAAAATGGTTGAAGTAGAAATGCACTTAAAATTCCTTCATTAAATGCTAAATAGACCACAAGAGGGCAGTCTGACTTCTGTATATTGTAAAATTCTAATGATGAAACTTAGATTCATAGATTCATAGATTCTAGGACTGGAAGGGACCTCGAGAGGTCATCGAGTCCAGTCCCCTGCCCGCATGGCAGGACCAAATACAACTTGTTGTCTTATTTGTATAATACTGTATTCAGAATGAAATATCCTCTACAAGAAACATTAAGACTTTTTTTGTGGTGGGAAGAGTTCTAGTTGTGACAAAACTCAATATGAAGGGTTTTTTTAATAATCAGCTTAGTTGTGAAACTAGCCTCTCTAATATTTCATTACAGAATTATGGCATTTATTATTCCTTTGCTGTCTCCACTCAGGAGACGTAAAAGGCAGGATAGTTACAGGCTTAAAATTTTGTCTTCTCTTCTTGTGAGCTTTCATGTCACTCCCTGGGAGTCATGGATTCTTTTGTTAACCCAGATGGTTGTAGAGATCTCCCTTGGCGTCAACCATATGTTTGATTTCTCCAGAAGGCCGGCTTAGGTATTTCATTTAGTCAGGTCAGCCCTATTGAGTGATCAGGCAATCACCTTACATGTTTAAATTTTGATAAATATTTCATATCTGCCAGAGCAAGATTGTTTTATTGCAGCCTTTTAGACTTAATCCTGCAGACTTTGTTCATTGATGTCACGACATACCTGGTCTTCCTCTCCATCCAAGGTTATAGCCAGCTAATAATAGTTATTAGTGAGCAGACCTGAGTGTTCGGACTCTTACGTATTGGCAACACTTTTGTAACTTATCATGGTTGTCAAGTATTAAATTTTTAATGAGAAATTTATTCCTGGTTGCTGCAAACAATAATGCTTTCTGTATATAGAGCCCCTTCACTGTGTGTGGTGTTTGTATCTGTCAGTTAAAGTTCAGTTAATCTATAGAGCTAGATGTCCTCTGTGACGTTGTGCAGTCTATATGGTTTTATAAAAACATGATGATAATTGAATATAATGCAACTGGGATATGCTTCGTGCAAAAGGTCTCTTGTAAGGTATCATTATAAAGCTCATAATCTACTGAGTGTGATCATCCTATTTGTAGAAATGTACCACTCTTGTATCTAAAACTAGAAATATGAAATATAACTCTGAGGGCCTATTGTAATTATATAAAGTGTGGGCCATTAATGATGGTTTGGAATATTGATGACTCCCATTAACCAGGACCATTGTCTGCAGATGGCTGTGTTTACCTGTTAGTCTTCCTGTATATGTGTGTGCTGGCAAGTGGGCAATGATCACATGTCACTGCAAGACTTCATGTCACCTGAACTGGAATCCATCTTTAACCTGGTGCTTTTCCAGTGGGGGGGGTGGAAACCCAGAGGGACAAAGGGTTCCTGCCTTATGCAAAAGATATATAAAGGGGTGGAAGAGAACAGAGAGAGAGAGGAGCCATCATGAAGAATCCCCTAGCTAACACCTAAGCTGGAACAAGAGCTGTACCAGGGGAAAGAATTGTGCCCAGGCCTGGAAGGTGTCCAGCCTGAGAAAAAGCTTACTGAAGCATCTCTGAGGGTGAGATTATCTGTATTCAGTTTGATTAGACATAGATTTGAGCATTTTATTTTATTTTGCTTGTGACTTACTTTGTTCTGTCTGTTACTACTTGGAACCACTTAAATCCTATTTTCTGTATTTAATAAAATCACTTTTTATTTAGTAATTTACTCAGAGTATGTATTAATACCTGGGGGAGCAAACAACTGTGCATATCTCTCTATCAGTGTTATAGAGGGCGAACAATTTATGAGTTTACTCTGCATAAGCTTTATGCAGGGTAAAACGGATTTATCTGGGTTTAGACCCCATTGGGAGTTGGGCATCTGAGTGCTAAAGACAAGCACACTTCTGTGAGCTGTTTTCAGGTAAGTTTGCAGCTTTGGGGCAAGTTATTCAGACCCTGGGTCTGTGTTGGAGCCAGACGGGAGTGTCTGGCTCAGCAAGACAGGGTGCTGGAGTCCTGAGCTGGCAGGGAAAACAGGAGCAGGGGTAGTCTTTGCACATCAGGTGGCAGCTCTCAAGGGGGTTTCTGTGATCCAACCCGTCACATCCTCTTCTCTCACTTATTCCCCAGATAGCTGCCTGATGTTCTGAGCTTTAAGATTAAATATTTTTATTGAAAGGCTTAGGTTATCCACATACACCTCTCTAGAAAGCTTTCTTTTTCCCCCCTCCAGGCCAGGGGTTCTCAACCATTCTCTTTCTGAGGCCCCCACCAACATGCTATAAAATCTCCACAGCCCATGTGTGCCACTCCTCCTCACCCTGCAGCCTCTGCACCCCCCCGCCCCTGCAGCCTCTGTGCCCCCTGCTGCCCACTCGCCCTGCAGCCTCTGTGCCCCCTGCTGCCCACTCGCCCTGCAGCCTCTGTGCCCCCCCCCCC
>NW_020664464.1:26124802-26165638 GCF_002925995.2 Terrapene triunguis | reverse complement strand
CCCCTGCAGCCTCTGTGCCCTCTGCTGCCCACTCAGCCTGCAGCCTCTGCACCACCCCCCCGCAGCCTCTACACACACACACACACCCCGCCGCCTGCCCTGCTCCCCCCCCGCTCCCCTCCCCCCCGCTCACCCGGCAGAGGGAGAACTGCGAGAGCTCCACGTGGAATTAAACACAGCCCCCCTGCTCCGTGGGGGAGGGGGAGGGACTCTGGCTGCTAGAGGCCCTAGTGGCTGCGAGCAGCTGTCAATCAGGCCAGGCGTCCAATCAGACGCGCCGCACAAGGGGAAGGGGGAAATCCCAGACATTTCTACTTAATTAGAAATCCCCCCCGGACGGCCATTTAACACTGAAAAAGCCGGACATGTCCGGGGAAACCCGGACGGATGGTAACCCTAAAGTCTTCCCACTATAACCTTCATCCACGTGATCTGGATCAAAGAGTAATATGTACACACAAATCTAGTAGAAGTATACTTCTGGGGAATGGTATATGTTTGATTCACATAATGTGGAGATCATGGGTCAAATCCAGGGTCTTGCTGCAATTCCTGTGTTGTTCCCAGCCCCCCCCCCCCTAAATATGAAAACCTGCATCTTTAACGTTGATACCATAACAGAGACATCAGTCTTGGGGCAGTAGAATGTTTGTAGACTACTGAATGGTCTACCTTTTTTCGCTTCTTCTCAGTTCATATGAAAACAAAGCAATAAGGCATGAGCTTCAATGCTGTGTTGGGCAATTATATTGGGTTGTGTTGATTTTCTGAGTTAGGATGGACAGAAGTTCAGCCAGCCAGGATTTAGTTAATTGCTGGAAATTGCATTGCTTGTTACTGTTTGCACTGCAGTAGCAGCTAGGAACTCCAGTCATGGACCAGGGCCTCATTGCACTAGGCACTATACAAACAGAACAAAAAGACAGTCCCTGCCCTAAGGTACTTAGTCTAAATGTAAGGAAATTCTCACCGCTGTTCTGAATACACAAGCATATTAGTTTTACAAATATGCATATGGTTTGGCAACTATTAGAACTTCTGATGCTTGGATTTGACAAACACCACTCAGTGCCCATCAAGGATGGATGCATCAGCTTTGGTGTTTAGTGATTCATTTTCTGTGACACTGTTACCACAGGTAACAGCTGATGAGGCCCCACTCTTCCTTAGCAAATTCCTGTTTCAGTACATGGCTGTGTTAATTTCTGAGTACAAACTGTTAAGCCATTCTGCAATAAAAGCAGAACAATTAAACTTGCCTAAGGATTTTTAATTTTTTTTTCTCAGATGTACACTTGGAATTGGAAGATCGACTAGCAAAATTTATGAGGACAGAGGAATCTATTATATACTCATATGGATTTGCCACAATTGCCAGTGCTATTCCAGCATATTCAAAGCGAGGGGACATAGTGTTTGTGTAAGTAACACTTACCTTTCAGAGATCCCAGAGTAAAATTTCGGGGGAGGGGTTAGAATATTACTCGGATCCTGAAGAACTCCTTGATTGTGTGTGTTCAAAAGTCTGATATTCTCTAGCCAGATAACTGCATCTCCACATAGATTTGTACATTTAATGTTCAGTTGTGCCTGAGGAGCATACAGTGCAGTTTAGGAGGAGGGGTGCAAAGATGGCTATTTGTGTTGGCTGTGTATTAGGTAATTCCCGTGGCTTAAATTAGAATATTTTGAAACTCACTTTAACTTGCATCACCTACTGGTGAACTCAATGGGTTGTGGTGGGGAAGCCGTAAACCAACTCTGTGCCACTAGACACGGTCTTGTGCCCCACTGAGATGATCCTAAATATGGCATAACCAACTTCAGGAGAGCCACTTCTTGTCAGCTGCACACTGCAAAGCAGCCTGAACGGAGAGGAGAATCTGGGACATATTTTCTAAAGTTGAATATCTACAATGAATAGAAGTTGTCATGAAATGGCTTAAGCTTGATCAGTAGGTTGAAAGTCAGATTGGATTAAAATGAAAAAGTGTAATGTCATAAGAATAAAAGGAAAACTTTTATAAAACCATTTTTAGAGCAATTTAACCTTGTTTGTATAATTATATTTAACATGTAAGCTGATCAATGGGCCTAAAACTCCTATCTCTTCTGATTTGTTCTTCAGACCAAATGTGCTAGCTTTCAGTTGTTGCTGTTACCCAAGAAAATCAGACTTTGGCAGTAATTGCCACCTAAGGAGGGAAAAACTAGTCCCCTTGTATGCAAGGAATAGCAAGGGTACAGTGGTTAATTTTCTGTATCAGACATTGTGCAGTGTTGTTGGCAGCTAATTTGAGATGGGCAGGCTTTTCTGTCTTGCCTGCAGGGCACTGATGCCTTCGTAACTGTTAGAAGGGTCAGGGGAGAGAGGCCAGCCCAGATTGACAATTTAAATCTGACAGCACTCATGCTAGTCTAAATCCTGAATTGTCTATGGAAGGTGAGAACTCCGAGGTACTTGCTCTCTGAGCTAGTGGGGCTATAGGTCACTTTATACTTAGATATGCTCTGTCATGCCAAAAATATCATAAGACTAATATTATCTTTGAAAGAACTAACACTGTGACATAGTAAGAATTTTAATCATAAGCAAGATTGAATGGAGCAGCTAGAGCTTGAGGGCAAGCTTCTGTGAGGTACTGAACTCATTCTGAAGAGACTTGAATATTAAATAAAAATAAAATTAAAATCATTTTCAGAAATATTTCTACTGCCTTCTGGTTACCCTGTGACATTTCGAGCTACACTTACCTATATGGCAATCACTTTTTACCCAAAAAAAAAAAAAAAAAAAAAGGAAAGTAAGAGGGTTGTACCACAAACTACACTTCTGATAGAAACTTACAAAATTATTTGCAGATCACCATTGTGGGGTGTGATGTAATGTACTCATCTTATTTCTCTGTAAAATCTCAAGGCGTTTGCAGTCTTTATCTTCTAAAACAAAATCAGCTTCAATTTTAACTTCAAAAATTAGTTCTACTCTAAAAATCGACTGACACACTTTTTAAAAGTAACCAGTTCCATGCCTAATTGTCTATCTTAATTTCCACCTAAAACATATTCAACTTCAGAAAAAACAACTTTTACTTTTAACTTAGGGTTGCCAACTTTCTAATTGCAGAAAACCGAGCACCCTTGCCCTGTCCCTTCCCTGAGGCCCTGCCCACTCCATCCCCACCTACCTCCGTCACTTGCTCTTCCCCACCCTCGCTCATTTGCTCATTTTCACTAGGCTGGATCAGGGGGTTGGGGTGTGGGAGGGGGTGAGGGCTCCGGCTGGGGATGCAGGCCCTGGGGTGGGGCCAGGGATGAGGGGCTTGAGGTGCAGGAAGTGGCTCTGGGCTGGGGCTGAGGGGTTCAGGGTGGGAGGGGGTTCTGGGCTGGGGCATTGGGTGGGGGCTCCAATGGGTCTTTTAGTGGGCCGGTCCTGTGCTGACCGGAGCTGCCAGGGTCCCTTTTCAACCCGGCGTTCTGGTCGAAAACTGGACACTTGGCAACCCTGTTTTAACTGCCAGTCCTGCAAAGTCAGCCTAGGATCTGCAAGTCAAGTTGGGTTTTTTCTTGCACAAGATCAAAAGTTTCTGCAGGACAAATTGTGCCCTCAGTTATACACATATAACCTATATGTGTATAATCATTTGATTATGCCTTCTGATATCAGTAAATTACAACTTAATGAACAGTTGTATCAATGTGAAAGGGAAAAGAATACTCTCACTCCCTTCTAGTTGTATTAGCTCCACCAGGCGTACAGGAATAAACTGTTGTTAATGTTAGCCAACAATTTTATACTCACAAGGAATGGCTATAATAATTAAGGTGCCATTTTTACACACTTATTTTGAAGACTAGCACTGGGCACTGTAATCTATTTTGTGCTAAAATATAAAAATACCTGTAAATAGTATTTGTACCATTTTTAAAGTGCTGTAAGAATATTAAGATTGGGCCAGGACATGTTACATACCATGAGGTATGATCACTTTTTGTCTGTGAGAAACTCCCTTTATTGTTAATGGGAGTTGCATATAAATTTATGCATTTAGGAAGACGATATATTTGGGGTGACGTGGAATCTTATTGGTTTGGGCCTGTGCTGAGTAAATGAATATTCTCTATGGTATCCAAATCTGGCTCCCTTTAAAATAGGGTAGCAGTCTTACTATTTTTCTCTAATACTGGCCCAGTCAACATTGGAATTACTATCTTAATAGAAAACGTTCAACTATTAACATAGTTTGCATAGTTATGTCTGGTCCCCATTTACTAAGTAAACTATTTTAAAACAGTGCTTTAGACTCCGGTATGCTTTTTAAACATTGCTTTGCTTTGAAGCAGTGATGCCTGATGCATAGTGGTTTGCACACAGTGCTTAAAGGAAGAAAAATATCTAGATCGTCTAGAAAACCTAAATCTTTAAACCTGGTATGTTGCAAAAAATTTGAAACTTTAGTTATAGAGCTAACTGCATCTGATAAGAAATCAGGACCCAAATGTACTATATATGTGATTCTAGCATGCTTAAAAATGCATTAAGTTGATGTGTAGAGAGTCTAAGCTTGTAAGTGATAACATTTGTTCTTGTTATGGGCAAAAATAACTAGTTTATAGAAATCTTTGGAAGTTATTGTATTAAGTACTGTTGGCAACTTATGGTTACTCTCAAATTACCTCACTCACACTGTCAATAAAAATGAGTTGATGACAATCTGACAAGCAATTATTGCAATAGTATGGAGAGCAGTTGACAAAATTGGTATCAAATGTCTCTAAAATAACAAAACAAAACACTTCAAAGTTAATGAAGAAAGAGTGCTTACTAGCTGAATGCTTTCTTTGGGAGTTAGTAAATCTTGCCTCTCCTATCATGCAAAATGCTTCTGCAACCACAAAGCTACAATAGAAAGGTTCTGCTGGATAAACAGAAAAGCTTCAGACTTAACCTCTTTCCTCCAAAGAAATGTATCCCACTTGTGATGAGAAAATAGGCTGTGTTTAAGTTAGATTATTTTCTGCGAGAACATATACCCATGCAATAAATAGCAGGTTAAGGCTGCATTCTCTAACCTGTTTCTCTTGACTTTTTAGTAAGAGCTGCAGTTTGTGTATTCACATTTTAAATTAAAGCAAATTAAAATGTACTGCATTGAGTGGCCAGAATATTTTAAGCTTGATATGCTGAATTCAGCATATTTATTACCTGTACACTTGTATTTTTAGTTTTTTGCAGTAAGGCTATATCTACACTTACTGTGGTGTATAAAGTATGGGCACCATATGTGTAGCTACACGCTGCAGTGAGAGTCAGGCTGCATCCCTGTTTGTCACTGCAGCATGTAGCTACGTGCTGCAGAGCTGCCAGAGCCTTTCACTGCAGCCAGGAAAGGCTCTGGCAAGGGAGAGGCACTGCTTGGGCATGTAGAGAGCCAATGTAGGACATATGGCCTAAGGCTTCAGGCATGTAGGGCACCCTACTTGCCTAAGCTGTGTCTCACCATCTACATTGCTGTTTATACTCATGCTACCTGGGCATGTGGTGTCTGTACCTTGCATGTTGCCTTAAGTGTAAATGTACCCTAAGAGTCTCTGCTTCAGTAGCACACCGTATTTATCACTGACAAAAAAGGTGTATCATGGCATCATGTTAGAGATTTGATGTTTGAAAATTAAATTACTGTTGTTCAGTATGTGCAGAAGGAGGGATTTGCAACTTCAAAAGGAATTCTGAGTATATCCAATTAAGAAATTACCAAAAAACGTAATTTAGTGGGGGGGAAATTACATATGCATCTTTAAGTCTGAAGAAATGGCTTATCAGGCCTGGAAAGCTGGGACAGATGCTCACCATGAAGTGGAATAAAAGAGGAAGAATGAGTATGAGTACTCTTAAGACTGGTAAGAGCGGTCAAGCACATTCTCAGACTTGCTGTACTTTAAAACTGAGGCAGGTAGAAAGAGAAGAACCAATGGGTAATTGTAGGAGTATAATACCCCTATTTATGGAATGTTGGTCTCGGCCCGGGAATTATGTCGGCCTTAACTGCCACAATGAAAAATAGGTAACCACAGAATAAGCCTGATAGTCATCCTAGATGCAAAGACAGTAAAATGGCTTCTCAATGAAAATAGTTAATTACATATATTTGTAGTGGTTTCATATGAACAGTTCAGTGTATTTTGGACACCAGAAAATACTTTAGTATGACTTCTGTGCACTGGTCCTTGCTTTAGAGAAAAACTCTAAATTGTACATTTCACGATTAAAGTGTAAAGATGTCTCCACATAGCCGCAGAGGGTAACAGGTGTTAGAAACCAATTTTAAATTATTTAAAATTGTGTGTAATAAAACATAGATTTTATTTATACACAGATAAGTATACAAGGCAGTTTAAAAGCAAAGCAGGCCTAAAAAGGTAACTGACCTATGCTGTTATTTAAAATTGATTAACAAACCAAGCGCAAAATGAAAGAATATTTTGTGTTTATAGAGATGAAGCTGCCTGCTTTGCTATTCAGAAAGGATTACAGGCATCGCGAAGTAACATTAAGTTATTTAAACATAATGATATGGCTGACCTTGAGCAACTTCTGAAAGAACAAGAGATTGAAGATCAAAAGGTAAAATTTCTTTGTAGTCTTTTGCCCTTCTTAAGTAGGTTGTATATTTGAATAGATCCAGTACTCGTAGTCTGTTGTTGTTTTATATAAATCACTGCTGAATGCTTAATTTTGCTTATATAGTTAAACTGGATTTGGCTGCTTTGTTCGCTTGCCATAATTGTATTGTCATTGTCAAGAGTAGGTGATGGAGGTGGTCACTAAGGGCTTGTGATTTAAACACAGTTTTTTGTACCTATACACTTATTTTGAAATCTGTGTAACTGCCCCCATCCTAGGGGTGACACTGATTAACTATCAGTTTCTAAACCGCTATAAGTAAATCTGTACCAAAACTGTTAGAACAGCCCTAACTTTATAAATAAATAAGTATAGACCAGAAAACTATAGAAGAGGTGAGATGAGTCTCCTCATGTACTCTTCACATATTCCCTCTTTATAAAAACTATCATTGGAGCCAAATATGATGATGATATACTTCCATTCTAGCAGTAACTTGGGAGGACATTAAACAGCAACTGCTAAAGCTAGACCTCTGTAAATCAGCAGGTCCAGTTAACTTTCATCTGAGAGTTTTAAAAGAACTGGCCAAAGAGCTCTTTAGACTGTTGATGTTGGGGCTGGTTTTTTTGTTTTGTTTAATAAGTCTTGGAATACTGATGACATTCCGGAAGTCTGGAAGAAAGTTAATGTGCCAATATTAAAGGGTAAACAGGAAGACTTGGGTAATTATAGGCCAGTCCGTCTGTTTGATCCCGAAGAATTAAAGGAGAGTAATATACCGTATATACTCGTTCATAAGCTGAATTTTTTTAGTACAAAAGGGAAGCACCAGAGAAGGGGGTCGGCTTATGAACGGGTATAGAGAGGGAGAGGTGGGACACAGCCTCTCCCCCCGGGCCAGCAGAGCCAGAAGGGAAGAGGTGGTGCCAGTCTCTCTCCGCTTCTGGCCACGCTGCTCTCCCCCCAGCCTCCAAAGCAGCTGCAGCTCCGGGGCTGGCAGGCTGTGGCCATGCTTCTCGGCCCCGCCCCCCAGAGCAGGCTGTGGCCATGCTGCCCAGCCTGCCGGAGCAGCTCCAGCCAGGCCAGAGACATCCTCTCCTGGCCCTCCCCAGATAAGGTGGGAAGGGATGGGATGGGGAGAATGTGGGGGTCCCAGGCTAAGGATGGGGTCATGGGGGTGGTCACATGGGTTACCCCCTGACCCCCAGTTTCTGCCCCCCCCCAAAATTTCCCCACCAGTTGCTGTCCCAGACCATCAGGATAAGCAGCTGGCGCGCCGGGACACTTTGTTTACTTAAGTTTACCTCCATGCCTGCGGACGCTCAAGGTAAACAAACCATCTCGGCCCACCACCGGCTTATCCTGCTGGCCTTGAAGCCAAACTTTGCTGACCCCTGAATTATAGGGTCGGCTTATGAATGGGTCATAACAATTTTCCATTTTACTTATCCATCTTGGGGGATCGGCTTATAAACGAACCAGTTTATGATCGAGTGTATATACGGCAATTAATTATTATCAATATGGGTTTATGGAAAAATCTTTTAACCTTTTTTGAGGTTACAAGTTTAGTTGATAGAGGAAATAGTGTTGATATAATAATCTAAAGCTTCTGTATTTGACTTGGGATGCATGACATTTTGATTAAGAAACTAGAAAAATGCAAAATTTACATGGCACACACAATTGATTTAAAAATGGCTGATAGGTGTCAACATGTAACTGTAAATGGGAAATCATTGAGTAAATATGTCAGGTCCCACAAGGATCAGTTCTTGGCCCTATGCTATGTAACGTTTTTATCAATAATCTGGAAGAAAATATAGCTTTGAGTGATAAAGTTTGCGGATGATACCTAGATTGGGGGAGTAGTAAATAATGAAGAGGACAGGTCATTGATACAGAGGCAACATGGATCACTTAGTAAGCTGGACCCAAGCAAACTGTGTGTTTCAATACCAGGGCCGGCTCCAGGCAACCAAGCACATGCTTGGGGCGGCACCTGGTAAGGGGCGGCCAATCTTAGGGTGGCGGGGGGCAGCGCGGCTTGGCATTCCGCGGGGGCGCTCCGGCGCTTGGCGGGGGGGCGGGGCGCGGCACTCGGGGGGGGGGGGGTGCCGGCGGGGGGGCGCTCAGCGGGGGAGGGGGGCGGCCCGGCGGGGCGGCGCGGGGGGGGGGGGCGCTCGGCTGGGGGGGCTCGGGGGCGGCGCTTTTTTTTGCTGCTTGGGGCACCAAAAAAGTTAGAGCCGGCCCTGTTCAATACAGCCAAATAGAACATCCTACATCTAGGAAAAAAGAGTGCAGGCCATGTTTCTAGGATGAGTGATTCTATCCTGAGAAGCAGTGACGCTGAAAAGACTTGAGGGTCCTTGTGGATAATCAGCTAAATGTTAGTTTCCAATGTGATGCTGTGGCCAAAAGGGCTAATGCAAACCTTGGATGTATAAACAGGGGAATCATGAGTAGGAGTAAAGAGGATATGTAGCCTCTGCTTTTGGCACTGGTGTGACCACTGCTGGAATACTGTCTGGTTCTGATGTACACACTTCTAGAAGCATGTGGATAAATTGGAAAGGATTCAGAAAAGGGCCAGGAAAATGATTAAAGAATTGGAAAACATGCCTTTATAGGCAAGACTCAAGGAGCTTGATCTGTTTAGCTTGTCAAAGAGAAATTTAAGGGGTAACTTGATCGGTCTATAAGTACAGTAAAAGCTTTTTTTATCTCGCATGTTGGGGAAATGGGGAATCCTGGTAAGTGAAGAATGCCGGTTAACTAAGAGGGAGGGAGTTTGGGTGCGGGGCACAGTCTCTGGGAGGGAGTTTGGGTGTGGGGCTGGGGGTTGGGGCACGGGAGAGGGTGTGGGGCGTGGGCTCTGGGAGGGAGTTTAGGTGTGGGAGGGGGCTCTGGGCAGGGGGTTGGGGAGTGGGAGGGGATGTGAGGTGCCAGATCTAGGGGGTACTCACCTCATGCGGCTCCCGGCAAGCAGCAACCTGTCCTTCTGTTCCTAGGCGGAGGCACGGCAGGCAACTCTGCGTGCTGCTGCGCCTCCACCTAGGAGCAGTTGGGACATGTCGCTGCTTGTGGGGAGCCATCCAAGGTAAGTGCCCCCCCAGATCTGACGCCCTGAAACCCCTCTCACGCCCCAACTCCCTTCCCTGAGCCCACGCCCCACACTCCCTCCTGCACTCCAAACCCCTCATGGCCATTCCTCTGCCTAAGAGCAGGAGGGACATGTCGCCTTCTGGGAGCCACATGAAGCCAGGGAGCCAGGTAGGGAGCCTGCTGGCTCCGCACCAACCGAACTATAAACCGGACTTTCTATGGAGATTAGAAATGCTGGTTTATAGAGCTTTCCACTTGGTACAGAGCCGGATAACACCGCTTTTACTGTACCTACATAGGGAACAGAATTTTGATAAGAGGGCTCTTCAATCTGGCAGGTAAAGGTATACAAATCCAGTCTCGACGTAAGGTGTATATTAATAACAGTGAGGATATATCTACCATTGGAGCAATTTACTGAGTGTTGTGATGGATTCTTCCATCACTGGAAATTTGTAAATCAAGAATGGATGTCTTTCTAAAAGAGAGCGTTCAAACAGGAACTAATTCAGGGAAGTCCTAGGGCCCTTATTACTCAGGACGTCAGACTAGATGATCACAGTGGTCCCTTCTGGCCTTATAATCTATAAGAATATATTTGAGGTATGTTATAAAAGAGCCCTTGTAACAGGATTCTGTTGAGTTGAAACTGACTGTGGTAACCTTATGCTGAAAAGCCTTAAAGTCTTTAAATTACGCTGTTTCCACTTCTCTTTTCGTGACAAAGAGGAAGTACACCCTGAACGCTGTTGACAGCTAAGGGAGCATTTCTACTCTCTGTGATAGAGACCTGGTCTCAAAATATACATTCCTGAATATTATTCCCTTAGTGTAAGTGTGCAGTTTAGCTGAATCGGTGGTATTCAGTCCCTGATTTGTTACACAATGGCACAGAATCTTAAATACGGCAACTTTAAAAATAAAGCCAAATAGTCAGCCAACTGTAAGACACTTAATATGGTTATAAGAGCAGAAATGCTAAGTTCCAACTAGGATATAAAAGTCCCCCCCCACCCCCCCCAAACAAATAGTTATCTTAATAGAAGTTTGTATTTTTTGTTGTTGAACACTTCATACATACTGAAACATACATTTTCTCTGAAGAATCCTCGTAAAGCCTGTGTAACTCGAAGGTTTATTCTGGTGGAAGGGCTATATATGAATACTGGAGATATTTGTCCTCTTCCAGAATTGGTAAGTGGTTTCAGTTTTGTTTGTTTAAGCTGTGTGTGTAATGTACACACATTACTAATAAAATATTAATATTGCATCTTTGAACCTTAAAAGTAAGGAAATGCCAAAGGCAGTGAATGCTTTGCACGAAACCTTATACTTTCCCTTCATTCATGATCACATTTCTAAAATAGAATATTATATCCCCTTTTGTGTTAGCTACAAAGTGGATTGTTGGCATTGACATTTTTGAGGTATTCATAATCAGGTTCTGAATTTTGCAGTTCTGTAATATACATATCCTATCATATAGCAATGATCTGTTTTTACAGAGTATACCTGCTTAATAGGTTTAGACTAAAATCACTTTTTTGTTTTAGTTTAAAAATTGAGGCTGGTCTCTTAAATAATGAAAACAGTACGCTTGACTCCAGGGAGTACAACCTTAATTATTAAACATAGATTTTGTGTACAACACTGTTCCTGATGATGATGGGGAAAATGCTGTGAATATCTTATGTAATATTTTAAAGTATTTTATAGCCTGTTTCTTAAAAAGAAAAGCCAAGTTACGTCTCATAAATGACTATGGGCATTTTAGATTTCCTATACTTATTTTAAGCGTTAAACATGGCAATGGTGTTCAGGACTCTAAAACACACAAAATGGCTGAGTATTATAGTGGGATTAACAGTCTTACATTATTCAGGATACTTTATAAGATCTTCCATGTGATTTTTCAATCTTTTGTACATGTACCTTATTTCTTTGCAAAAATGTCAGTAATATTAGATTGTCTTGTATCATTTATACTATTAAATCTGCAGATAAAATTGAAATATAAATATAAAGTGAGGATTTTTTTGGAGGAAAGTCTTTCTTTTGGAGTCCTTGGAGAACATGGACGAGGTGTTACGGAACACTTTGGAATAAATGTAAGTGCCAGGCTTTTTTTTCTTTCATTGGGACTATTATGTGTTAGCAAGAGAGTTGTAGACTGGGGCAAGTTCTGATACTGGTTTTCTTGTATATTTTTGGCAATGACAGTACTACAGATTTTAAGAGTGTTCATCTGTGTATGGTAGGAATTTTAAGTCAATTTGGCTATCCAATTACTATACTGATCTTTTTGTTTAATAGAAAACACAACCACTTAATTTTTTAGTTTAAATAGCAACATTGGGGGTGGGTGGAGTTGGCACTGTTCCTCTTTACAAGACCTCTTTTATCATCTGCCATTAACATTCACTTTGGATTTGAATTTTGCACAAAGTTCTCTGAAGAGTGAAGACTTTTAGGAAAAGTCTTAATAAAAACTGGTTTATTTACATCTCTTGTTAGAATGGAGGGGAGGAATAGTGAATATGATATGCTGTTTTTTTCCTATGAGGACATTGTACTTGGGGTTGGAGGTGGAATACATTTGGCACTGGGGAGTCTTTAGTCCAATACTCTGCTCACACACATGTGGCAACAGACTCTTCAGTTTACATAGTAATGTGAGCCTGCATGTGTGATAGTAGAGATGTCTTCATTTTAAATGCAGTAGAATACTTTTGCTCTTAAACAAAATGTTAAGTGGGAAAGAAATACTGTTTAAAAATAATCAATCCTGCTTACATGAAAGAATGTTTTTAAAGTGCATGAATATTAAATATCACCATGCTACAGATGAGGACAACTTATTGTAACTTCTCCAAAGACATTTGTATCATACTGTGTTTAGGTACCAATATCTCTGTTTTAGCCTGTACTCAGGCATGGCACACTTCAGTACACCAAGACATGGACTTGAAAGAGGGTATCTTAAAGCTAAAGTGAAAAGTACTGTGGAGGTGTCTCCACAGTTAAGGTTGTATTTCAGTTTTCACTGAAAGCATAATTTACTTCTCTCTATTTGACAGTTCACTGAATTTAGTCTCTAAAAATACTTTCCATTTTTTTCAAGATAAATTAAGTCCATTCAGTTTATAAATTGGGCCCAGGCACTTTTTTGCTCCCTGTACCTACACCACCACAAACTCAAAATTTTACATTAACACAAAAATATTCTGGTGGGGAAGGTCACAAAAGTCCCTCTCCATGTGCTGTTCCCCCATTCCTCACTCTCCTTCGGTGGGGCACAGGGTGGTTGGCATATGGAGTCAGACTTTCTATAGATAGGTTTTAGCCATAGCCCTGCTCGTAGTGGTCGGACTTCCCGGTGCTCACAGATTCAGCAGGTCCCCTATGCTTGGGAACATTGGTTTGGCATGACCTGTATAGTGATGCCACAAGGGGCCCTTTTCTTTATCTGCCATGGGCTGGGGAAGGAAGAAAAGTGCACATTGGAGGCAGTGGTTCCTCAGCAGAAGCGACTTTCACAACCTCCTGATCATTGGAAATGTCAAATTCTGTCTCCTTCTATCTGACTTCTGGCATCCTTTTTTCTCTGCTGATCTCTCCCTCCCCTGCCAGCATTGCACTCCCTGCCTTCCATGCTCCCATCTCTTCTCCACTTCTCCTGCCTTTGTTTCCTGCTCATTTGCTCTAACTCCTCCAACCCACATAATATATTTGGAACAAAACAAAAAACCAATTTGAAGAAACAAAGTGCAAGTGGAACTACCATGATGTTTGCCAAGCATCATTTGATTGCTTGGCTTATTGTAAAATCCCTTTGCCCATCCCGGGTCTTTGTCTGTCTTGTCTATGTAGAATTAAAGCTCTTTGTGGTAAAGACCATTTCTTTCTATGTGCTGCATTGCACACTTCACAAAAAGAGAACTTGTTTGCAACCAATGAGTTAATGGGACACTTAGGTATTTCTAGGATCCAAAGCCAACTCCAGTTAAGCATGTACTTAAATACTCCTGAGGGAATTATGTGCCAAAAAATAAAAAATTATGCACCCAATATTTTAAAATTCTGCAAATTTTATTTGTCAATAAATACATGTGGCTCCAACATGGCAGTGGAGAGCACAGGCCACTGGCTGCACTGAGGTGGGAGATCACCCTGAAGCCCCCACCTCCCCCAGTACAGGGACTCAGCAGTGAGGCTGCATCTGACCCTGGCAGTGCAAGGGCTGGGCCTGCCGCAGAAACACCCGGGGCCCTGCCCCTCTGGGCCAGGTGCACCAGGTGTGGGTAGGCAGGCTCAGCCAGCAGGATTCAAGTGTGGAGGGGCTTAGTGTGGGGGGATCCAGGTGTGGGGTGAGAGGTTCTGTGTGGGGCAATCTGGATGTAGGCAGCTCAGTGGGAGATTTGGATGCACGGACTCGGGGTTCTGGGTGCAAGTGCAATGGGACTCTGCAGGGGATTCAGGTGATAGTGGTTGGTCTCAGCAGGGGGTGAGGGTAGATAGGGCTTGGCGGGAGGGTCTGGATGTGGGGGGGTCTGGGTGCTGGGGGGCTTGTCAGAGGGATCCAGGTGTGGGGGGGTAGGGCTTGTCAGGGTGAGGGTTCGATGGGCCTGCTTAATGGGGGAGCCCCAGCTGCTGCTGTGGGGATGCCACCTGCTGGGATCTCCCCCCCCACCCCCCCGTGATTCCCTTATCCCTTTTTCTTCTCCATCCCCCTCCCCTCATTCCCACATTCCCCCCCCCGCCCTATTCCACCCCCCTTCCTTCCTCACTCCCACCATGGGAACTCACTGTTCCACAGAAAATAGGAAGGCTCCCAGAACACAGAAGGGAAGCACAACTGGCCCAGGAGGCTGCATTCAGCTGCGGAGCCCGAGACCGCCTCCGAGAGGGGCAGTGGCACATAACCTTGTGTGCCCCCCCCCCCCAGCCCCCCCTCCTGTTGGGGGGACACTCCCTCTTCCCCCCCCCCCCCCCAAAAAAAAAAACCAAAAACTGCACACATGGTCATGCACCCTGTGAGGCTTCCTTGCCATTTTCTGCAGGGAAAAGCAGGATGTGTGTGTGTGTGTGTGTGTGTGTGTGTGTGTGGCGGGGTGTTTTCTGGTGCAGGCATGCAGTCCTGCAGAATCCCCCCAGGAGTATAGTCACTAGCACACACATGCGCTCAGGCCCGTCCCCTCCCCCCCCCCCCCCCCCCCCCCCCCACGATGATCACGCAGGCATGCATGCACATATACCAAGCCCCCATCTCTGAGCCAGCTCCAGGCATGCTGGAACAAATGCGCTGCTTGGGCTGCTGGGGAAGAGACACGTGTCCCCTGGCAGATTTTTTTTGCATTTTTCTGCATGGGGGGCACAGAAAAATGCGGGCCATATGAATTCTGCACCCCTGCATCGGCACAGAATCCCCCCAGGAGTAACTTAAATCACATTCAGTCCCATTGACTTAATTGGGACAACTCACATGCTTAAAATAGATCAGGTACCAAAGTACTTTGCTAGATTGGGGCCTACAAATGCATAATTTTATTTTTACATGCTGCATATGTTGCAATACCTGAAAACATTTAAGTGAAATATATTTGGATCCTTATAAACATAGTTTAAAATTAAAATGGAGGCAGTTCAGCTATAACTGTGTTAAAGTGATACAAACAAGGAGCTTTAAAACTGTGTGTGGGGGCGGGGGGTAACCTGGTGTATTTTGCCCTAGTACATATGTTAATTTGAAGCGTAGTTTATATATTGTAAATGATCTTGATTTAATTAAGCTTCACTTCACTTCCATCCACCTTGTTCCTCTCTCATAATATATTCTGTTAATTGAATGGCAGGTGGACGATATAGATCTGATTAGTGCAAACATGGAGAATTCCCTGGCTTCTATTGGAGGATTTTGCTGTGGAAGATCTTTTGTTATTGACCATCAGGTATGCCACCTCTTATTTTTAAATGGCAGAGCAGACTGAATTACTAAGAAATGACAGTGACTTGACTTCTGTTTACAAGCTGCATCTTGATATAAATGATTTACATAGGAATTTATTCCATTTAGAAGACCACTTCAAAAAGATTATGTGGATGAGTTAGAGACTGTTCAGTTATGATTTTTGCTTAATTTAAACCAAATGACTTTTAAGATTTTTTTCTGTACTATCGTGAACAAGCAAAACTGATATAAAAACTTTTCAGCTTTGTTTATGACTTTTCATTTTCTTTCTCAGAGATTGTCAGGTCAGGGTTACTGCTTTTCAGCCTCTCTGCCTCCCCTACTAGCTGCTGCTGCTATCGAGGCCCTCAATATCATGGAGGAGAATCCAGGTATTTCATTCTGAAAAATCAAATACTTTGTAATGTGACAAGTTATTCTGCTCCGAGGGAACACTAACTGTTTGAGCTCAAGATTAAAGCCTGTGGGCATAATTTCCCCCACTTCCATCCCTCACCCTCTTAGTCTAGCGCTTCCTCATTTACTTTTTCCTTTCATTCGTTGATTCTCGCTGCTCCCTTTCCACTGACTCTTTCCACATCTTACATTCATTATCTCCTTTTCACTCATTCTCCCTTTAACTTTCCCTCCCACTGTCTCTTCCCACCATACATCTCTTGCCCCCCCCCCCTTCCTTTTTCACACACAGTGAAAAAGAGAAGTGGAGATGGAAAGAGCCAGAGAAGGGAGACACTGAACACTTCATTAAAAACTGTTGTTGTTCACTACAAACAAATGTCCTACTGATTTTCCTTCTTCCCATTTGACCAGAACATATTTGGTAATTTTCAAGGTAAAGTAAGGAAAAAAGGGGGACATAGTTATCAAAGGTTCAAGCCCATTCTTACTTTCCAATTATATTCCTTCAGCCTATAGTTTCTTGATTCTCCATGTGTTGTCCTTTTATCGGCTCTCACAAAAAAGAGTTCTAAACAGAAACTACTCCACTGGAATAACAGTATGGGGGGAAAGAACACATTTGTCACTTCATGATGGAAATGGTATTCTCTTAGGAATGAGGATCATTGTAAGAAGAGGTAGAGAGGCTCAAAGTTTATTTGGGATTTATAGAAATATGTAGCAAGAGACTGAGGCTCTTTTTTCTTTTGTCTAGACATTTTTCAGATTTTACGAGAGAAATGCAAACGGATTCATAAAGCTTTACAAAGGTAAACTATTTGATCTTGACTATTGTCAACTTGCTCAGCTTTTTATAGATCCATATCACGAAGTATCATGAATATAATATCCTCTATAGTTACAGACGCCCTGTTTAGTTCCGGAAAGCTTTGCATAACTCCAATTTTGCGTACGTCGGAAACGTATACCCGTACGTTACGCAAAAATTTCCGCAACTCGAGAATCCTATTTCTGGCTTATGAACTTTTTCTGTAAGTGCGAATTTGCGTAAGTCGGGTCTTGCGTAACCCGAGGAGCGTCTGTACATTGAGTTTTTAATATAACTTTTCTGGCAACAGATTTTTGATAATACAGTAAGTGTTTTAGATTCAATACTTTGTGTTTATAGTCAATTGACTAATTTTCAGAATAAATACGTACCTGCTCCTATAGTTCCAATTCAGTTTCTATTTCAGATTAAAGTTTCTTAAAATTGTCAGTTATTGCAGTAATCTATAAGCCAGTTTTAATGACAACTAATTTTTAGCAGTGGTCAAGCAATTACAATCATCTTTTTATTTCACAAAAGTATTTGCTTTATCTGTATTCTTTCTGATAGCCTTTTAGTGGTTAGTTTTGTAATCTAGAAAGGTTTTTTTTTTTTCCTAATGGTTCTGATAAAGAAATGAAGTCAGTTGTTGCTTAAGGCTTTCATTGTAAGGTGATGTAAGTAGTCCAGAACAGTCTGGTCTTCTTGAATTGTGCATTCTGTGCCAATAACGATGTTTGTTTGGTCTCAATGTCTAGTTGCTTGATATAATTAGTTGTAAGAGTATTTAAGTTTAAGGGAGGGGCACTAAATAATTGATGATTGAAACTTGTAACTGAGGTTAAAATGGTCGTAGCAGATATGTAACTGTGCTATTCTTCTGTAGTATATTTTTAGGTATTAATGTAGGGTCCATATAAACTTTTTCTTTAAGAAATTGAGTGTAGGTAGAGGAACAATAGCAGACTCAAACAGATTCACTCTGAACATACTAGAAGTTTGAATGTCACATAGATAAACTGTTAGTAACAAAATCTCATTAAAATCAGCTACTATACTGGAAACTTTGAATTTACCTTTTAAAAAGCTGTTAGTAATAATCTTGAGAAATACAGACAAGCGCCTTACTTCAGTATTGAGGAAAATTGGTTATAAAGATATTTACAAACGTAGATGAAAGTGATAGGGACAAACCATGTGTAAGGAGAAAATGTGCACCTCTAATTTATTAGAACTCTTGGTGTCTACAACAAGTGTCTAAGAGCTGGATATCAATTTATTTTAACTATCAAAATGCCTTGGACAGAATCGTCAAAAGAGGACATTATGGAAAATTAAGCACAGGGTGAGACAAGTACTGTCATGGTTTAGAAACTGGGCAAAATTGAAAATGAGTAGGATTAACAAATGGTCAAGTTTCAATCTGACAAATGGATAACAGTGGGGTGCCTCAAGATTCTGTACTAGGACTGGTATTTAATATCCCTGTCAAAAAAGCTAACAATGTTTGGAACCATTTTTGTGTGTGTGTGTGTGTGTGTGTGTGTGTGTATGTGTATATATATATATATATATAGCATGCCAGCAGTATTCAAAGTGTGTGTGTGTGGCACATGGTACACCCACACCTTGAATACTGCATGGAATTCTGGTCACCCAATCTCAAAAAAATATAATAGAATTGGAAAAAGTACAGAGAATGTCAACAAAAATTATTAGGGGAATGGAACCGCCTCGGTATGAAAAAAAGTTTTAAAAAGACAGGGTCTGTTCAGCTTAGAAAAGAGAGACGATGGGTGTGTATGTGTGGAGGAGACAGTATATGATGATCTATAAAAACATGAATGGTGCAAAGAAAGTGAATAGAGAAGTGTTATTTACCCCTTCAGATAACACAAGAGCCAGGGCTCACCCAATGATATTAATAGGCAGCAGGTTTAAAACAAACATAAGGAAGTACTACTTCACACAACACACAGTCAAGCTGTCGACCTCATTGCCAAGGGATGTTGTGTTGGCCAAAAGTAGAAGTGGGTTCAAAAAAGAATTTAATATGTTCATGAAGGATAGGCCCATCAATGGCTTTAGCCAAGATGGTCAGGGACGCAATTCCATGCTCTTGGTGTCCCTAACTGCCAGAAGCTGGGACTGGATGACAGGCAGTGGATCACTTGAAATTACCCTGTTCTGTTCATTCCATCTGAAGCATCTGGCACCTGCAATTTATGGAAGACAGGATACTGGGCTAGATGGACCATTGGTCTGACCCGGTATGGCCTTTCTTACATTCTTATCTTCTTGATAAGTGCTTGAGCAAGTGTCTGATGGCAAAACTTGTAGAGGACACAATTATTTAAGTTTGGCAGCACTAGAGAAGACTGAAAGACTGGTGCTAGTTGTGGGCAACTCAATGGTAGATAAAATTCCCTGACAAATGTAAAAGCACATTAGAAGGAATAATTTGAACTACTCTTGCATATTGCTGGATTTTAAATTAATAATCACTTTAGAAAACATGCAGTGACTGCCAAAATAGCGCAAAAAAAAAGGATGTATTTAAAAAAAAAAAAAAAAAGTATATAGAAAATGCAGAATGTATTCTGCCATTATAAATCAATAGTGCCTTCGTCTGGAATATGGTATTTACTTCTGATTTTCCTCTCTCTCTCTCTCTCTCATATTAAGCACAGTTAACTAAGATTAAAAAGAATGGATATAAGTTTTTAGAGGTGAAAAGTACAATAGAACTGTTTAAAATAATGAAAGGTAAAAGGAGTGTGTGATTTTCCTCCTTTTCACAACACAAAAACAAGCAAATTGAAAGGCAGCAAATTTAAAACCAGCAAAAAATCCTTTTTTACACAGTGCACAAGTAGGCACTTTGAAATTCAGTGTCACAAGATACCACTGATACCGAGAGCTTAATAGAATTCAGAATAGGTTTAGATCTTCATAAGGATAATGAGAAAATCCACATTTACCTTTATTTATGATAAAATAAGGAGGTAAGTATATATAAGGCCTCATGCTTCAGGGCACAAGCCAACCATTAGCTAATGAGTGGAGGAGGATGTAATTCTTCCTAAACCCTATAGTAAAGTTATTCCATCACTCTCTGCTCCAAAGTTTCTTTTGCCTTTTCTTGAGGTAACAGACAAGACATTGGATGAGATTCCTATGCAATATTGTCTTTAAATAGTATGCATTTTTATCCTATTTAAAAAATGGATGAATGGCAGTGATTAGAGGTGGAAAACACTTTTATGCAAGGTTCCATAATTTAGCTGCTTCACTGGAAAAGTTAAGATCGGGGGTGGGGAGGGTGGGATGTTACTACTCTGTGCATGCTGTGGACTCGCAAATGTTATTTCACTTAACCAAAGCTTGCAAGAAAAGCAGAGCCAACCTTTGTTTCTTTCACACACTGAATGTCCCTTTCTCTGACAAAGCTATGCTGAACTGGCTCTTTTGCATTTCTTATTGTTTATCCTTGGTTAGACAGCTGCTTGAGTCAGATTAGGGTTTATTTAACTAGAGTTGTAACTGACAGAACTTCAAATTAGACATCAATTTGGGCTTTGCAAAGCAGCCTCTAAGTGGAGGATGTATAGTTAATACAAAGCATTGTTGTCTGGACAAAGTCAGTGAGATTCAGAGTTTGAATTGACAGTGATACAAAGGCTGTTTCCTGGTTTAAAATACATGAACTCTTACCCAACCTCTCCTGCCCTCCCCTCCTTTCTTTTTGAGGCTGTTCATGAATGCTTTACCTAGTTTAAATTAAAATGACTTCATATTATGTAATTAGCTACTGATATCATTAATATATTGATGCACATCCTTTTAAAAAGAAAATCTCGTTAGTAGCAAGTATTGTTCATTAAGTTCTAGCAGATATATACTTTTGTGTTAAAACGAAGAGAACATTATTTGCTGCAAGGAAACCTTTGTATCTATTAATTTAAGCTGTATGGTAACATGTCTGACTACAGTGCCTGCCTGTTAATTTCTAGAATTGTGCTTCTATAATATCAGGTCACTAACATGGAACATACTTAATGACTGACATCTGTCATGCTATATATTCCATTTGTGATTCTACATTGCAGAATGACCTCAGACTGCTTCTCATGGCTCCATATGTTGCCACATATTGTCTTCCCCATGATTTCTAAAGATATATGCCAATATTTAAACATTTGCTCTTTAACTGCATGACTCTCTTTTTAGAAGCAACCTCAGATTTTATATCTACATGACACCAATTGTGAGTGCAGTTTTGTTGCTGCAAAGATTGAAGGCCAGTTTCAGTTCCCTTTCAGAACTGGGCTCTAAATCAGTAGAGCTTTGTGGAAATACAAGGCATATTTCAGACCTTAAAACATCTCTTTCCATTATTCATTATGTCTGTGGCACTCTGTTTTTCCCATGGATTTGACAACTTGTGTTTTCTGAAGAGACCCTAACTTTTTGCTTCCTTTTTTTTATAGGAAACTGATATGGGGATAAAAAATACTTTATACATTTACAACACATTGTGTGTAATACAAACTGACCAAAGTCAGGAAATCTAAGTTAAGGTTGACAGCAGCAGAATAGTGCATGTACATGATATGCTGTTAATATTTGGGAGCAAAGGATTGGCTTTTTTCATCCTATCTCAATATTGATTACCTTTCTTGATAGGGAATTTACAACTCTGCATCAGAGAAGGTGATTCTTCCCCCCCCCCTCCCCCTACTGATTCTAAATTATGATTTGGGTGTCTAGGTGTCTTCTTTTTTATTGGTAAAACATATTGCACTTAAACATCTTGCCTCAAGTGGATTTTTTTGGGCGGGGGGGAGGGGTTAAGACTTGAAAGGATCAGAGTCTTGAAAATCAAGGAATGAGTTATGTTAGGTTTGTGTATTACAAACCTTAAGGAACTCTAAAGTAAGGGCATTCAATTGATATGAAATCTTATTTAAAAATTAACATTGGCTATGGCAGACAACTGGTTCCCCATTTGATTTGTAAATTTTCTTTTTGAGCAGGACAAGCTATTAAAGTTAAAATTATGGAGGGGGGAAAGCAGAGGAACGCAGATGAAGAATATACGGATAGGAATTGTATAAAGCAATAAAACTGAATTAAAATAAATCATCTATCTTGCCCGGATTCACCAGGAATAAGCATTCTATGTGGAAGAAACAATGTGGAGTGGGTTGTTTGATTTGGTCAATAATTAAATGTTCTCATGAGTAATTCATGGCTACATAGTTTAAATTTTGTATTGTGATTGCTGGTATACAGCAGTTCAAAGGTGTAAAGCTTTGTTTGAGTCCAAATTTGTTTTGTAACAAATACTCCCAATGTAAAACAATTTAGAAAGTTTTCCTGAAATACCACCAAAAAATGAGCAAGCCTTTAAATAGCATCTTTTCACTGTCTGTTTATACACTTTGCTTCTTTATTCTGATCAGATGTACACTGAAACTATTTGATTTGTTTCAGAATCTCTGGTCTAATAGTTGTGGGAGACTTATTTTCTCCAGCATTACACCTTCAGTTGGAAGAGACCAGTGGATCTCGAGAGAATGATATGAAGTTACTCAAGAGAATTGTAGATTATGTAAGTGTCCCTTTTGCAATTAAAGCATATCTGCCCTTTAATTATTAGAAAAGCAATAATTTTGTGCAAAGTCCTGGCATGGTAGTTGGCTGAATTAGTGTACTGGAGTGTTCCAGACCCCATTTGGAAAATAGAAATTGAATAGGGAAAACAGCAGAGGCCTGTGCTCACTTTTTGAAAATGTAAGTGAGATGGTAATATAGAGGAAATGGTGTAAAAAACAAACAAACAAAAAAACAATCACAGGAGTGGGGTGAGGAAGATCGCTCAATAGTTTGAGCATTGGCGTGCTAAACCTAGGGGTTGTGAGTTCAGTCCTTGAGGGGGCCACTTAGGGATCTGGGGCAAAATCAGCACTTGGTCCTGCTTGTGAAGGCAGGCGGCTGAACTCAATGACCTTTAAGGGTCCCTTCCAGTTCTATGAGATAAAGATATCTCTATATTTTTAAAAACTCACTTCCCCAGCTGCAAAAGTCTCCTTTATCATCCACCCCACAGTGGCAGTCTCCCTCCCCATCTTCCTTTGATTTTGATCATCAATAAAATATTTGACCTTGATACTGGACAACATTAATCCATGTCATAGACACATTAAAACACAAGTTTCTCTTTAACTTAAGAGAATGGATGTGTATGAACAGATTAGAGGGGACTTTTTTCTGAGATTTATAGAAATGCAGGCTATTCTTTGAGTAGAGTTTTGTTGCTGTACTGAACCACTTGAGCTTCAGCTGCTGTATTTTTTTATAAAGTGTTTGTTTTTACAGGATGGAATTTTACATCTGAGTCCATGAACATATTCTTATTTGGCAGACTGTTATAATGTTTAGCACTTAAAGTACTTTCCATCATCAGTATACACTACTTCTCAAGACACCCAATTTGAGAAGTGTATAAGTATGTTATAGATGAGTGATGTGTCTTGTGCATTTTGGGGTGAGGGGAGGATGATAGTACTTGTTTTGTGCTTGAGCTCATCTAACTCATCCAAATTTGAAGAATGTAACTCTTTGAAAGAGGTGCTCTTCTGTTTTAAGAAACCTTTTAAATGTCACCGTTCATATTAAACAGTTTTCTATATGTGCCCAGTAACTGCCTGCCTTGGTGGTTTTAGTACAAGTTGAATAATGTAGAGCCATTATGCTGAGGATCTCGCTCTTCTGTTTTCCATGGGAGTCTTTATTAAAGAATAAGATAATGCTCATGGTATATATAACCTACAATAACTTTTTATTCCTTAAAGACTGCAGTTACCTTATTCTCTGCCAGCATAGCTACAAATGTTAAGTCATAAAGTTAATCAGTCCTCTCTTAAATCTAGCCACAATAGTTGTATTGACTTCCAGCAGCAACGACTTCTACAGACAGGGTTACTAGATACTGACGTGTAGTCAGCATATATTAACCAAGGTCAACAATTTATGAAGCATCCTAGGATAGAGAGAAATGCTGGTCCATAGAAGCAAAGCAGAGATACTCAACAGACATAGCTGGATTGCTTTAGTCCTTTTTATTTTAAATATCACTATTCTGTAAATAGGCAATGTAATCGTATTTGAAGTAACATTTTTGAGCTGAACTTAGACAAATGTGAAATTAAAGAAGCTTATCCTTAGCCTTCCCTGTTTGTTATATGTATATGTAAGAACTCCTACTGACTTATAAAATACCTCGGAGAGCAGTCATCATCATACTCCATTTCAGGCCTCCTTCTCTAAAAACCAACTTCACCACTCCCAAAAGCTGGTCAGAAGCTGTAGAAGGAAATGTCAAACCTCCCCCCTTATCTCTATTGTTCTAGTATAATACAGCCACCTATATTTTAAAAAGCCTCAAATGAGTTTCTAAAATTTTAAACTTTTAAAGGATGCTTTGTGTGCAGGAATGTTTCTTAATGACAGCCAATTAGGGAAATGCTAATAATTCTCTTCTGATACTGGACTTGGTGTTGGTTTTGATGTATACTTCTCTTTCTGCTCCGACTGTGCTGTATGAGATTCTGCCACGTTTGTCTTCCAGACATTGAATAACCACTGTTCATAGAATGTAATGATAATGTGGTATTGAAGTTCCCAGTTGCATAACTGCTTATTTATATGTCTGCAGTGTATGAATAGAAGTATTGCATTAACTCAGGCCCGCTATCTGGAGAAGGAAGAGAAATGTCTTCCGCCGCCGAGGTGAGTGGAAATTCAGAAACCTCTGTTTCTTTTTATCCCTCTTGTATGAGGAAAACCATCTGACTTTTATAAAAACAAAGTTGTCTGTTTTAGGCCTTTTAATAGTTTGCCAGGTGAGGAATGGGAAATATGCTGCTTACAATAAATTTTAAATGGGTATTATGGCATGTTATAATGGTTTATTTACAAGATAATGTATCAAAGTAAACTGAATCTTCAATATCAGCATTGTATTGTTTTCACTACTACCCTGGCTGCTTATCACGCAAGTTTTCATAAGAGGCCCATTGAACTTGAAAGTACATCTAAATGTGGGAATAGGATGGTGTGTGGTAGGCAAGTGACATGCTCAATGCCTAATTGGAAAGAGATAGTATGACTATTTGCTTTGCTAGAGAGCCATTGCTTCACAAGTTCTCTATCTTGCCATATATCTTACTTGTCGTTGTGCCTGAGTTCATGGCCCAGACATTGCCTTCACTCTGCTGGAGAATCAAAATATTAAGTGAGGGTCATATTAGTTTAGGATGAGACCAGATAGCAAGTGTGAAAAATCGGGACAAGGGGTGGGGGGTAACAGGTGCCTAATATAAGAAAAAGCCCTGAATATTGGGACTGTTCCTATAAAATCAGGACATCTGGTTACCCTATATTAGTTACATAAATTGAGTAAGAGTTAAGGCTATGCTTTAGTCTATTAGGATGAGGGGCCCGTTAAGTTAAGGACTTATCATTAAATGAACCAAACCCTTAGCAACCTTGAATAATCTATGTAACATTTATTAAGAATGGAAAATTTAGTTACTCAGTTCAACATAATCTTGTTTATTAGACCAGATGTTCTAAACTGTCAGATTGTGTCTTAACCAGGGCCGCCGAGAGTGGGTTCGGGCCCCCGTGAAAAAAATTTTTCGGGCCCCCCAGCAAGGGCAGACTGGCTAAACAGGGCTGACTAGAGGGGGGCGGGAAGCCGGGCCTGGAATTTTTTCGGGCCCCCCAGCAAGGGCGGACCAGCTAAACAGGGCCGACGGGGGCGGGGGGGGGGAAGCCGGGCCCCCTTCCGAACCGCCGGGTCCCGGTAATTAGTACCAGCTCTCTTCCCCCCCCCCACCCCCCTCGTCGGCCCTGGTCTTAACTAAAAGTTAAGAAAAACAGATGCTTGCTAAAAGTTAAACAGGTTGTTTTAAGAAGAACAAAGTACCTTAGACCCCAAACGTCAGGAACAAGTATTCCAGACAGCAAAGTAGATAAGTTGAGGAAAAATAGCAAACGTATGAATGGGGTGAATGGGCAAAATGATACTGTTGATATGCGTGATCTGCATGTAATTGATATGAAGGAACAATTAGAAGGGTGTTTTTATATAAAAATGTAGTATGTACATAGCATGAAATATATAAGCTATGACAAGGGAAATAAGTGGTTAGGTATGAGCATGCACAAATGTACAGGTTATATAAGCGTTAAAAAAAATCAAAGCAACTCCAGACAGACAGACTCACACTCTCACTCTCTCAAACCAGTCTGGATCTGGTAATGAAAGAAACAGCCTTCCTGCACCCAGTGATCAGGTAACTGATCACTGCCCTTTTCTTCTTTGTTTTATTTACGCATTTATACTATGTTTTAATTAAGGTGGTAGTATATTCTAAAATTCTTACATTAAAGCTTGTTAAATTGGTGTGAACCAAGTTTTCCACCCAACAATTCTGATTATAAATTAAAACTGGTACAGAAGAAACAAAGCAAGGAATAAGTGTCATAGCCATTACAAGAGCCAACTCTTCTGGTTTTCTTTTTTCAGTATTCGAGTAGTGGTAACAGTGGAACAAACAGAAGAAGAATTGGATAAAGCTGCATCGATTATCAGGGAAGCTGCACAGTCTGTACTGAATTAAACTGCTGATTTGGATATTTGTATCCTGACATTATGAAAAAAATGTTTTCCACTGTATGGTATCTTGGCATCCACTCAAAGGTTCCAGCTGTTTATGGCTCAACCATTGATGGATTTGAAACTTTGATTATTAACACGGTCATTCCAGAATCATGTAGCTCTGGTGAGGGGAAGAATGATGAATTTTGGAATTACTAAATGACATACACCATATGTAAAGAGTACAAACTCTACTTATAGTACTGTTTTAAATTGAATATCATTATTGTACAGCAGTATTTTATATTGATTTCCCCCCCCCCCTCTTTCGTAAAGGCCTTACACTTTCCTCAGTCCCCTGAAAATCTAAACACTCCATTTCTCTCAAAAGATTGCTGAGCATTATGAGAATGTAGGAACTTTTTTAATATAATCTCGATAAAGTAAATTTAATTTTGTTAGAAATATCTTGAAAGAGGTAATATTTTAAATATATTTAAAAGCTAAATAGTTAATGTATTAAGGAATTCTTGGTTTTGAGCTATACTAAGTACTTATTATTAAAATAATTAAGTACATCCTATATTTATATACTAAAACTTTCTTTGGTTAACCATTCCTTGAAACCAATTCTTAATCGTCCCTTAATAGTCCATTTTCCAAAAAGAGATATTCACCTCAAATACAGTTTGATTAATGCATTCGATCTGTAAGTATATGTAGGTTTGACTGTTATGGATGAGGTTTTTCTTATGATTAATTCACATCTCGTTTTAGACTTTGCTACCTTTCACATACTGTATGCAGCCAAGGGGCTAAAGCAGTGGTGGGCAACCTGCAGCCCGTCAGGGTAATCCGCTGGCGGCCCGCGAGACAGTTTGTTTACATTGACCATCCGCAGGCATAGCCGCCCGCACCTCCCAGTGGCCACGGTTCACCGTTCCTGGCCAATGGGAGCTGCAGGAAGCAGCGCGGGCCTCAGGGATGTGCTATGTAAACAATGTAAATAAACTGTCACGCGGCCCACCAGCGGATTACCCTGACAGGCTGCAGGTTTCCCACCACTGGGCTAAAGACTACTAGTTTGAAGAGATCTAGGAGAGATTTTAAATAGCGGGGGGGGGAGGGTGAACTAACCAAAATTTTGACCCCTTCTCCCCCACCGTATACCAACAATAACAACGTGAACGTTCTGAAGCATGATCTCTAAATTATTGGTTTACTTATCAATTACTATAATTTAAACTTTGATTTTTCAGAAATGCTTAAAGGATTTTAGTTGTACAAGTCCCATTGAGATACAACTGAACTTATGTACTTAAATTCCCCTAGGAGCTTTTGAAAATCTCCACCTTAAAGTTATGTGCAGGTTTGCAGTAAACACAGATGAGGGTACAAACATAACACCAATCACTTGGAACACAACAACTGAGGGAGGGTGACATAATTTATTGTAACTTTTTTATAACATTTGAACCATTACTGTGTACTCCAGGACTTTTTAGAAAGGCTAATTGTGTTTTGAAAACACTTTTTTTGTATTCTGGGTTGTTTTATAATGTCTTTTTTTGGTTGCTGCTACAAAGACTACAGTGCTATATTTGGGAAAGAACTTTGTTTAAATAAAGTTAAACATATTTGATTCAAAACTTCATGAGTCACAGTTAAATTACTACAAAATTTAAATTTTCGTGTGGAGTGTTCTACATCAGACACTTTTTAGTCAAATTTTTCAGTACATAGTGAGGTTGTCTGTGTGCTGCCTTTCCAAGTATATCAAGATATTTGCATTCATATACACCACCAAAGTCGTGTGGTGTTTGTGTTCTGCTTGGAATATTTTATAGTCATTGAGAGCCCTACTTCTGCAAGTCTTGACAGTATATTTTATCAGCAGCTATTGCCAAAATCCTGATTCAGAACAAGGACAGATTCTCCCCTTTTTTGACTACAGGCCTTGGGTTACAGGAAACTGTGAAGACCTCTCCTTTCTATGTCAGTATAACATGGAAAGGTAGCTCACATAGATATTTTTTTAAGGATGTGAATGGAGCATGCTCTAAGACCAGTGCCTGTGTGCTCCCAACAATAAACTTGCACAGGATGAAAACACTGTGCTAAAAACCTCAAAAAAAAATTAATCCAAAAATGCTGCTTGTCAATTACTCTACATTGTTAGACTCCGAAACCTTTGTGATACTCAGGTCCTGCATCTTATTTTTTCAACTGCCAAACAAACCACTTTGAATGGGGAAGACTTGCAAATAAGCAGGGGTTAAGTGGTTAGAGAATTTCTGCTTATGCAATTGACATGCCATTTGGTGTGGTCATAGGAGCAGTTTGTGTGTGCAGTAATTAAATTTGGGCTTCAGTTGTACCTACACTGTGAGCTCAGACTGTGTGATTCCCTTGCTCGTGTATACATACGCTAGTTCTCACTGAGCTAGCGCAAGTATAAATACCAGCATAGCCATGGTAGCACAGGTGGCGTCAGCAAAGGCATGGCTTAGCTGTCCTAAGTTGGTACCCACCGTTTCAGGCAGGCTTGTACATGACATGCCTAAGCAGTGCTGCTGCTACCTATGCTGCCATGGCTACATTGTTATTTATACTTGAGCTAGCATTAACATGTGTACACAAGCTGGGGAATGACTCCCTTAGCTCATATTGTAGACGTAGCCTAACATCACAAGAATTTCCTCCCACAAGTGAGCTTTCTCTAAGGTTTCACCACATCATTCAGGATACATGCTTCCATTATATATCAGAGGTGTCCAGCCACTGGGAAACAAGCTTGCAACTTCACTATCCCTCATCTGCTCCCTCTTAATTCAGTGCATGTGCTTTACCTTCTGTTGTGCAGTCAGATATGGGAGAATCTGTTTCTGCACATCTTGTAGGTAGGTCAACATCTACTTCTAATGCAACCCTTTCAAAGAAAACCATTGGCCCAAAAGAGGGTGAATCCCACTGTAGTGTGTTTTACAAGGGCAATCCATTTTATAAGAAGCGTTTTAGTACACTGTATGGTTTAGCACACCTTCATGACTGACACTATTTGCTGCTGGCAACAAGAATAGTAACCTGAAGTTGACTGCATATAGAGGCCTTCACACAAATATGAAGGGATGGCTTAAGTATTTGCATTACAGTAGCACTCCAGGGATCCCTAACTGCTGAAGACCCCATTGTGCTAGGTATTGGACAAACAGTAAAAGACTCTGAAGAGATGACCATCTGAATAGGCCTGGCTGTGAGGAAGGGAGTATTATCCCCACTTTCAAGATGGGCGCTGAGGCACAGACCCCAGGCTCTCACAGAAAAATCCTGTGACACAGCTGGGAATAGAACCCAGATCTCTTGAGACAATGTCTATGTCTAAATCATATGAGCATCCTACCTCCCAAATCTCTCTGGCAGAGCACCAGAATAAAAGGCCCTTCTACTGTGCAACAAGCTAGACCCAAATGCTATACCATTCTGGGAACGCATTCCTGACTTAAATGTGCAAATGAATAAGCACACAGTATTCTTTTTAAGTTAATTTTATCCTGCCACTAGGCTTTCAGTTTTCAGTGTGCCATATTTTTGTATTAACACACAACTGAATTGTTAAACTTGTCAGGGGCAAAGTTAAGCATTTGACAGTAGGTGGGGGACATGTGAGGCATTTGACACCAAGGGCAGCGTAGGAAATGGTTTGGGAGTGCAGAATAAACACATTAACATGTAAGCATAATACTGACCAATGTTAAAATATTAGGTATCCAAGTCAATACCCCATTCACTTCTCACACTTTTTATTTCGGGCTATCTGCACACTCAAAGGTTACTATTGATTTATGTTCTGTTCACCTTTGGAAGGTTTTTCCTTGCAATTAGAAGGGCTAGGAACATTTTTTAAAAAATATATAATTAAAGCTCAGATTCTGAAGCATCATTTGGTAGTAAGTGAGGGAATTCCACCACAAATTCCAAGTCCAGGAATACACCTGGACTTAATCATGGGTTATTTCTCCCTCTTTTTAATGTGCATTAAAAGTCGGCCCATTTTGCTAACTTCTACATGCTATTTAAAAAAGTAAAATTTCTCTTCTCAACTGAAAACCTGACATTACTATTTTTGAGATCATCAGACCATCCTTTTTCCAGTGGTGATAGTGTGTAATAAGAAAATAGTTCACCTGTGGTTTGTTGATGTAAAGTAGAATTGTTACAGCTAGCATTAATTGAGGTATTTGGTACTGAATGTTACTACAGACAGGCTACAAAGCCACTTACTGTTCAAGTAAATTCTTCCCCGAGGTATAGGGGCTCTAGCTGTCACCGGGATAGATGTTCCTGTGCCAGTTTAGGCAGATCTGGCCTGCTGCATCTTAGCTTTTATTTATTTATTTATTTATTTATTAAAAAGCATTATGGGCTAGATTCACAGAGAACTTAGGTGCCTAACTCCTCCTTTAGGCTTCTAAGTCCAACTTTTAGATGCCACTGACATTCACATAACCACTGCTCAGCTACCATCTAATCGTATAGGTGCCTACATTCCAGGCAGTGGACATACACAAAGCCACCTGAGTCCTTATGCTACCCAACTACTTTGCACCTAAATTCATGTTAGCCCCTATGGGATTTACAAACTAGGCATTCCCCTACCTATCTTGCCTTTGAGGCTCAATCTATAGGCATGCTCTGAGTATGTGTGATACGTACAAAAGATGGTGGTGGAGCTCCCAATAGTCCAGCGTTTGAGTGCTCATCCAGGATGTAATAAGGGGTTCCTCTCCCATGTGCACAGTCATTGGAGATTTTTGCCTTAGCAGTATCCATAGGGTTGGCAGTGGCACCCTCTGGAGTGCGTGCTCATGCATCGGTATATTAGGCACTGCCAGCCCTATGCCCTCTCAGTCCCTTCTTACCACCTGTGACAGTCGGAGCACCTTCCCCTCGCCTTGGAAGTGGATAGCAGTTTTCTCTCATCATTGTTAGCTTTATATAAAGTTTGTTTACAGTAGTTAGTCAGTAAGGGTACGTCCAGACTACCCGCCGAATCGGCGGGTAGTAATCGATCTATCGGGGATCAATATATCGCGTCTTGTCTAGACGCAATATATCGATCCCCAAACGCGCTCCCGTCAACTCCGGAACTCCACCAGGGGGAGCGGCGGTAGCGGAGTCGACGGGGGAGCTGCGGCCGTCGATCCCGCGCCGTGAGGACCCAAGGTAAGTCGAAATAAGATATGTTGACTTCAGCTACGCTATTCCCATAGCTGAAGTTGCGTATCTTGCATCGAGCCGCCCACCTAGTGTAGACCACCCCTAAGTAGGGGTTAAGTAGTGTTAGTCAGTGAACTAGAGTCCCAGCAAGGACTTAGCCCCAAGGCGGGGCATGCCCTGGTCCCTGGGTTTTAAGACTTGTTCTGCCTGCAATAGGCCTATGCCTGTTAGCGGCCCCCCATAGCAGCTGTCTAAAGTGATTGGGGGAGTTGCATGTGAAGGACAAGTGTTGTATTTGCAAGAACTTTCATCCTAGAACTCAGAAGGAGAGTGATATTCGTCTAAGGGCCCTCCTCATGGAGGGCGCACTTCACCCGGCGTTGGAATCTTCCCACTCTGATTCCATGCCCAGCACAGTGCCTCGGTGCACAGTGCACTGCACTGCTCCCCTACACCGGTGGCCCAGAAACAGCTGAAGAAGCAAGTACTCCCCGGCACAAGCAAGAAAGATCAAAGGGGCATTGGGCAAGCGGGCAGAAAAGAAGTATTTTGTTCCTGCTAAAGTGTTCGAATACCTATATACCCATCTGCCCCAGGGTCGCTGGTAGTATCTGCGGCCAATGAGAGAGACAGATAAAGGCAAGCAAGTTCTACCCCAAAAATAAAGATGCCAAGAGGCTGGACCTTTTTGGGAGAAAAGTTTATTTAATGGCCAGCTTTCAGTTTAGGGTAGCGAACCACCAAGCTTTATTGGGGACGTATAACTTTAATCTGTGGGACTCCCTCAGGAAGTTCAAAGATTCTCTGCCCAGGACTTGGCCCAAAAGTTCACTACCATCGTAGAGGAGGGTACAGCAGCGGCCAGGAGCTTCCTCCAGATGCCCTGGGATGCAGCCAATTTGATGGCCAGAGTCATCACCTCGGCTGTGGTAATGAGGCGCAGCTCCTGGCTTCAAACCGCGGGTCTGTCCCAGGAGATGCAGTCCTCCATCCAAGACCTCCCATTTGATGGGAGCAAACTCTTCTCTGAGCAGACGGATGTGAGGCTGCATGGACTCAAGGACACTCGAGCCACCCTCCGCTCGCTGGGCCCAGTTCAGGCTGCCCCCTCCTACTAGGCCTTGGCCTCCTTGGCAGGGCTTCTCTAGAAGGAGAGACAGAGACACAGGTTTTAGTCATCGCTGCCCCTCCATATCCTGTTCACAGCTCAGCCTGGCCCGGCGAAACACCATGGGGACCAGAAGTGCTCGTTTTGAGGGTGTGCTCGAGAGTGACGCCCCAGTGAATTTCCCAGATCCACCCTACTCTTCCCTCAACCGCCTACATCCCTTCCAGTCGGCCTGGTTACGAGTAACCTTGGACTGTTAGGTGCTTGGCATTATATCTCTGGGATACACCCTGCAATTCTCGGCTGCCCTTCCCTCCCACCCCCCTTCCCTGTCCCTCTTCAGGGGCCCTTCTCAGGAGCAACTCCTCGCTCAGGAAGTGGAAAGCCTCCTACAGCTGGGAGTGGTGGAGGAGGTCCCTTGGGAAACGAGGCGGAAGGGATTCTACTCCCACTATTTCCTAATCCTGAAAGCAAAAGGGGGTCTAAAACCCATCCTGGACCACCTGCGATGCCTCAACAAATATCTCAAGAAGTTGAAGTTTCGCATGGTCTCCCTAGCATCCATCATTCCCTCCCTGGATCCGGGAGACTAGTTTGCCGCTCTCAACTTGAAGGATGCATATTTTCATATCTCCCATCTTCCAAGGTCACAGACGGTTCCTCGGCTGGCGCCACTTCCAATTCACAGCGTTCCACTTTGGACTTTCATCGGCCCTGCGAGTGTTTACAAAATGCATGTCACCAGTCGCCGCTTACCTGAGGCGCCAAAATGTCCAGGTCTATCTGTATCTTGACAACTAGCTCATCAAGGGCAGATCTCGGGATCAAGTGCAGAGGAGCCTCATTCTGGTATGTTCTATCTGCCACAATATGGGCCTGTTAATAAACAAAAAGAAATCCACGCTAATACTGGTGCAACAGAGAGAGTTCATGGGGCGGTCCTTGATTCCATGCAGGCCAGAGCCTTCCTTCCAGAGGCCCGTTTCCAAGCCATGTCAGACTTGATCTCTCATGTGAGGGCCCACCTGCTCACCACTGCTTGCACCTGCCTGAGGTTGTTAGGCCACATGGCAGCATGTACTTACGTGGTCTGTCATGGCTGGCTCCATCTCCGACCACTGCAAGCATGGTTGGTGTCGGTCTACATCCCCAACAGGCACAGTCGAGACCTGGTAGTCAGGTGTTGGATCACATATGGTCATCCCAGGAATGGTGGCTGGACTCTGGCTCGGTGTTGGAGGGAGATCCATTTGTGGCCCCATCCCTGTCGCTGACTGTGCTCTCCGATGCCTTGGACCTGGGCTGGGGATCCCACCTGGGCGATCTCAGCACACAAGGCCACTGGTCGCAGGACGATTGCTCCCTCCACGTAAACGTCAGAGAGCTCAAAGCGGTTCGCTTGACCTGCCAGGCTTTCCTAACCCACCTGAAAGGCAAGGTGGTACAGATCCTGACAGACACATCGCCGCAACGTTTTGTATCAACAAGCGGGGCAGAGCCAGGTCGTCAGCCCTTTGCCGAGAAGCTGTCCGTCTCTGGGACTTCTGTGTGCAGCATGCCATTCATCTCGTGGCCGGGCACCTCCCTGGGGCCAGGAACGTGTTAGCAGATCACCTCAGCAGGTCCTTCTCTTCTTGCCATGAATGGCCACTCCATCCGGAGGTGGTCAGTGTGATCTTCCAAAGGTGCAGTGGAGGACTCCCCGGGTGGACTTGTTCGCATCCCAAGAGAACAGGAAGTGCCATGCGTTCTGCTCAATTCAGGGGATTGACAGAGGCTCCCTGTCAGACGCCTTTTTGCTCCTGTGGTCAGGGCTCTAGTGTACGCCTTCCTGCCAGTGCAACTAATCCACAGAGTCCCCATGTAGATCAAACAGGACAAGGCCAATGTAATCCTGATGGCCTCGTCAGCACTGGTTCAGCACACTGCCAGACCTTTTGGTGGCTGCCCTGCTGCAGCTGCCTCTCTGGCCGGACTTGCTGTCCCATAACCACGATGGTCTGCTACACCCGAACTTGGCAGCACTGTACCTGATGGCTTCACTGCTGCGTGGTTGAATGCGGAAGAGCAGGAAGTGCTCGGCCCTTGTTCAGCAGGTCCTTTTGGCTAACAGAAAGTCCTCCACTGGGGCAACCTACCTGGTCAAATGGAAAAGGTTCACGTGCTGGGCCTCGGATCAGGGTAGCCGGTTTCAGCAGGCCTCGCTGCAGTCGATCTTGGACTATCTTCTACATCTCAAGCTCCAGGGCGTGTCCCTTTCATCAGTTAAGGTCCACTTGGCCACTATTTCAGCTTTCCATCCTCTGTTCCAGGGCAGGTCGGTCTTTGCTCATGATATGATGGTTCATTTTTTTTTTTTGGAAGGGTCTGGAGTGACTCTATCCCCACATCCGGGACCCCGTCCCTCCTTGGGACCTGAATCTTGTGCTGTTGCGGCTCATAGATTCCCCCTTCGAGCCTCTGGCTTCCCATTCCCTTCTCCTCCTCTCCTGGAAGGTTTCTTTCTTGGTCGCAATAACGTCTGCCCGCAGGGTCTCTGAGATTAGGGTGCTTACCTCGGAGCCACTCTATACAGTGTTCTACAAGGACAAGGTCCAGCTGAGACTGCATTTGGCTTTCCTGTCCAAGGTAGTTTCACAGTTTCATACAAGGCAGGACATATACTTACTTGTCTTCTTTCCAAACCCTCATAAGTCAGAAGACGAATGCAAATTACACTCTCTGGACGTCAGGAGAGCACTAGCCTTTTACATCGAAAAGAACAAGACGTTCCATAAATTGATGCAGTTGTTTCACTGTGGCAGACAGGATGAAAGGTCTTCCAGTGTCCGCCTAGAGAATCACTGCCTGCATCCGTTTCTGCTATGATCTGGCAAAAGTGCATCCACCAGCAATTGTAACTACTCACTCAAATAAGGTGCAAGCCTCGTTGTCGGCCTTCCTGGCCCAAGTACCGATTCAAGATATCTGCAGGGCTGCTACCTGGCCATCCATCCGCATGTTTACGTCTCATTACGCACTTACCCAGCAGGCCCATGATGATGCTGGCTTCAGTAGAGCAGTGTTGCAAGCCGCACGACTATGAACTATGAACTCCCAGCCCACCTCCATGGATACTACTTGTGAGTCACCTAGAATGGAATTGACATGAGTAAGCACTCAAAGAAGAAAAAATGGTTACCTACCTTTCGTCACTCTTGTTCTTTGAGATGTGTTGCTCATGTCCATTCAATTACCCGTTTTTTCTTTGCGATGAACCCTGACCATTGGCCTAATGGAGGGTATTCTAGTGTGGGACTCTCCCCTGTTGAAGCTGTTCCACTTTGTATGAAACACTTAAATGTTCACTGGGTCCGTTTTTTGTCACAGGCAGAGATGGTGGTGCAGCTGCTACCACCAGTGCCTCCCCACACCCAAAAGCCCACTAGTTAAGGGATTCCCACAGGATGTGGGAGACCTGGATTCAAGTCTCTGCTCTGGATCAGGAAGAGTGGAGATTTGAACCTGTGTATCCCACATTCTGTCTGAGTGTTCTAACCATAGGGCTCTTGGGTGTGAGGGGCGGTGCACTGCTGGCTATGAGAAAGGTGCCTAACCCAGGTCAGTCCTAACTTCAGGGTAGTTGTGAATCCTGAAGGGAGGGAGGCAACTCCCTCTGGGCTAGAATTAGGTGCCTAATTCCCTTTGACTCATAGATTTTTAAGGTCAGAAGGGACCATTCTAGTTTAGTCTGACCTCCTGTATAGCACAGGCCATAGAACTTCCTGAAAATAATTCCTAGAGCAGATCTTTTAGAAAAATAATTGTGAGACCCATCCCTCTTCTTGGCATTTCCTATTGGGTAGGTTAGGCAGCTCCCTAGTCAGTGAGCTGGCTTCTATGAATCCCTTTTTAGGTGCCTAACTCTCCCGATACTATGCTTGGGCCCCTGACTTGGCTTGTGAATTCCATTAGGCAACAGGCTTCTTAAGTCCCTCTTTTGACTCTAGCCCGGTTTCTTTATATAGGCCAGGGCAAGGGGATGGTGATAATGATGGTTGGGGAGTCTGTTTAAGCTTTTGACACTACGAAGTTAACAGATTGCAAGATTTAGTTGGGACACTTTACATTTCAGTACTTTAGGCTTGCATGAACCATATACAGACAATTTTATGGGCAAAGGTGTTTTGTTATATTTGCATGAAATCAGTTTGTTCATGTATTTCATCATAAGGCATATTTCTTCAAGTAACATACATAGGACCCAGTCTTGTTCCCATTAAAGTACATGGAAAAGCATTCATCAAATTCAGGTGGGATTAAGGTGAAATCCACGTGAGTCTCATCCTAAATTTCAATGCTGCTTTTGCAGCTAAAGGTCCAGATTCTTGAAGATATGTTGATTTTTTACAGCAGCTAATGTTCTGTCCCTGAGGGTTTCACCTCAATAGGGATAGCAGGTTGATGCTCCATAAAAATAGGTTAAAAGTAACTGATCAAGAATAACTTGCATCAACACTTTTAGTAAAATTTAGCATCTGGTTTCTAGGGAAAACACACCTTAATTCAATAATGAGTTATTGAAGTTGTCCTCTTAAAGCGGCTAGTGATCAATAATATAGATTGGGTGGTTTTTTGATGGCAACCAGATAATTTCCTTTGCAAAATTATATTTACATTATAAAATTCATAATTCCATGCTACCTAATGCCATAATTCCATGCTACCTAATGCCATTAGTTTCTCAAAGATTATAAACCCAAAGAAGATTATTTACTTCAACATTTGAAAATAAGTGATTGTATTTAGTTTCATTTTTTTAAGGAAATCTGCAATTCCCTTTTCTGTTTATGGTAGAGATCATTATTTTTTGGATGGGAGGTGAAATACATAAGGAAAATATTAAGAAAGAAGTGAAGGTATGGCTGAGTAGCTTTGATTTTACACTTTTGAAATATGATCTAGGTCACTGCAGAGAATGGTGTACTGTCTCCTTTCTGTCACTCCATCTGGACTTAATTATTTTAAACTAGGTTGCGGGGTGTTGGCATTCACTGATCTATGAAGCTGCTACTGCAAAAGTATTTTGCATCCTAAGATATAAGAAATGTACATGAGCTGTGAAAGCTCCTTAAAAAAGATAATATTTAGGGTTAACCCAAAGCATTTGAGCATTAAACTGTTTGTGTTCCAATAAAAGGAAACATTTGGGGGAACATGTCTTGTTGTGTTTTATGTTCATTGGCAGTTTTTGTGCTAATAAAAAATAGGTCTACTCTGTCTTGATACTAACTGGATTGTTCAAACATTAGTTTCCTGGCCTCTATGCTAGAATCATTCTAAAATATACATAATAGAAATCATAGATACTCAGTAACAAAGCAACCATTTGAGGGGCCCTTTGAAAATGTAGCATGGACCTGCACCCAACTTTCTTGCCAGCTGTGATCACATCTCCCCATCTTCTTGTACTCGTCCAACACCCATAAGGGTGTTACAAAACCTTCCCACCTCATCTGTTTATGGGGCTAAGCACACCCCACTTAGGCATGTGTGCACACTGGAAAGCCAAGAGGTAGAACTGAAGTCACCCTTCCAAGCAGGGGAAGGCAGTTTTTTCTGCTGTAGCCCACTGATGTTGGAGCCAAATGAGGAGGTAGAATTGGAATGGCACTATGACACCTGGAGTGGGTATTGGACACAGAACCACCACAAGCATGGAGATCTGGGTGGCTGTGTAGGCCTAAAACTTGGGAAGAGGTAAAATTCAAACTTAAATATCCATTTAGATTATAAACTCTTGAAGAGATCTATTTAGATCTGGGTGAATGCCACCATATTTAGACTAAAATCTCTTGGGAGGCAAAGACTGTCTCTTACGACATGTATGCATGAAGCCTAACACAATGGGTCCCAATCTCAGTTGGGATTTCTAGATGCTTCTGTAATTTATATAATAAGACTACAAGAAAAATAAGTTTGGAGGCCTTCAGTTACCCAGCACAGTAAGAGTAGACTGCATCTTAAAAGATATATCTCCCCTAGCACCTCAAGAGCATATTATAGTACTGTCTCATTACACTGCCAGTGTTTTGGTCAGATGCATATTTCCACTAGAAATAGTATTTACCAAAGTACATGCACATTCAATGCAGGCTGAAACTTGGCATGCAAAGACTGCAAATCTATTTCTAAACAGTGTCAGGTTAAGCTGTATTTTTTAGACTGGGAGGTGTTAATGGCTAACAATAGACAATCTCAGACTTTGTTAAAGTTGATGAGGGTGCTAAGCACCTTTCTTTTAGGCTAAATGGAAGCAATTAAATGTCTTATGTAGTGATAGCTGGAAACAATAATGAGCCACTGCCCAAGGCAAAAGGTCACATGACAAGGCCAAACATAGGCTAAACTGTGTAGACTGAGGACTTTCCCTGGGCTTAATCATAAAATGCAGGAGCTAGGGATTCATTGTTTGCAGCTGTGAGTCTGTGAGGCATCAAGCAAATAAAACAGTGGATGACTGTGGCCCTGGGAGGAAGAAGAAAGATAGCTTCTTTTAGACACAGCACTTGCTGCAAAGGCAGACTTGAATTTCAAAATACGTCTTCCATCAGAACAAGTATTTTACTATTATTCAAGCATCCAAAAATGTGCTAGCTATCTCACGCTATAAAGTGAAATCATTGTTCCTGCTCTGAAAAACGCTCAATCCAACTTCAACATGAGGCTACAAACGTGTTACAGACAGACAGACATTGAAGGGTGTGGGGAGAGGCGAGGAAGGCAAGGACGACAATTATAAGCCTGAAGGGTTACTCTGAGACAAACTTCTCAATGATTTGATTCCCTTTAATAATTTTGCTAGGTTTGGGTGTGATGAGGTAAGATGATGGAATGGCTACTAAGTACAGCCAGTCATTATAAGATCTGGATGAATGCTTAAAAATATTCTGCCATGATTTACGTTAGAATTTGTAAATGAATTAGCTCCCGCGGCAGCGCTTTGAAGTGCGAGTGTAGTCGCACGTGAGCGCTGGGGGAGAGCTCTTACAGTGCTCCTGGTAATCCACCTCCACGAGGGGTTTAGGTCCGAGTGCTGAGAGAGCCTGTCTACACTAGCGCTTTAAAGCGCTCAGACTTGCTGCGCTCAGGGGGGTGATTTTTCATCCCCCTGAGCCAGCAAGTTAGAGTGCTATAAAATGTAAGTGTAGACAAGCCGTATGTACTTTGTGTTCATTTTGAGTGAAATTCACCTCAGAGTGGAGGGTGAGCGCAAAGCCCATGCTTTACTTATATCTTATTTAAGCCCTAATTTGAGGGTTTTAATAGGATTTACATAGGACTTTTTAGCCTGCTGCTGGCTCTCTGCATGAGAGTGAATTTTGCCCCCAGTGAATATTCTAATAACCTTGGAAACCATAAATATTGGAGAATATTCACAGAAAGCAAACTTCAGATTCCTGAGTATTCGCATGGGGACTCTGATTTGTAAGAGTTATTTTCAGAGAACAGAAACATACCATGTGACTTGTGTCCAATCAAAATAACTCAGATTTTTAGAGCAAACCCTCAGAATGTTCAGAGACAAGCTACACATCACAAACTGTTAGAAATTATTCAGAAAATAGTCCTGAGCTGTTTGCAGATACTTGGTGAACAGAAAGAGGTGAGCAAAGAAACTATGTTATGACAATCATTCCCCCATATCTATACTGCTACTTTTCAAAAAGGTTTTTAGTAAGCAGTCTCTAAATACATACATGGGTTCTCATGATAGCAAGTTTTAAAATTTTCTGAATAGGCATTTGTATGGTAGATTTGAAAACTGCTCTAATCTGTCTTGTCAGTTCTTGTGCTCCTCGTTACAATTTGTTTTTCTTTTATTGTTTGTTATTACTTTGCATTTTTAAAATGTCAACGTGAAAAATAATCTGAGAGAAGTTAACTAAGTCTG
>NW_020664464.1:26086296-26124402 GCF_002925995.2 Terrapene triunguis | reverse complement strand
GGGCGGCGAGCTCGGCTGTGGCCCCGCTCTCCCCGGCGGCCGGAGCGCCGCACCGCCCCCCTCCAGGTGCCGCCCCAAGCACCAGCTTGGGTGCCTGGTGCCTGGAGCCGGCCCTGACCTTCTTCTGCTTCTTACCTCTCTGTCATTCTGTATTGATTGTTTGAACACTAATTCTGTGCACATTAGACACAGATCTGTGAACACTACAGCAGTTTAGTTCCAACTGTATAGATTGTGAACTTTTTTTCCAAACTACTCTTATGAGTTTGGAAGTGTAGGTCTTTGTATTTATAATACATTATATCATGTAAATCCATGCGAATACATACACCTGAACAAAACTTTCCCTTCTCAACACAATCAAATTGTCTATGCTGAGTAATGTGATCTTTCTGAATCTTATTTTTTCCTTCTTTCCTTTTCAAAGTCTTTCCCCCTCTTCCCTTTATGAGAACTTTCCAGGGTAGGCACTAAAAAAATGTTAAATGTCTAGAAGATGTTAAGCAAAACAAAAATATTTGGAAGACATTAAGGCATATTTAAATTGGTATTCAGTGATTATATCCCTACTTCCCAGCTTTGGAGGCAGGCCACCTTGGCAGGGCCCACATTTGTCTGGGTGGCCTGGAGCAAAGGGGAGCAGTGGAATTGCAGAAAGTTGGATGGATCTGGATCTGTGATCACCCTATGCAAATGTGCTAGTGTAGATTAAGTGATGGGTTGCTCCTTCAAAGGCATCTGATTTCTGACCCTGCTTCCACAAGAATGAACCTCCCAGCTCAGGTAGACAGACTTACAATAGCGGGGCTCCAGCAAGCACTCTAAAAATAGCATGGATGTTGTGGCTGCAGTGGAGACTCAGGTGAGCCACTTGAGCTTAGGCCTAGGGGGTTGGTTGGGACTTGGGAGAGTTGACTGCAACTGGCCACAAAAACAGCTCTCACGTACTGGGCTACAATCTGTCTCAGGAAACAGCCCGCAGCCCTAAGCTTCTCTCCTCTGCTTCTGTGGCACTTAGCTATGCTGTAAAACCATATGCCATCTGGCTCATGAAGCCAACCAACACTGGATGTTCCCCAGTCCATAGAGCATGAGCTTTCTTCACAGAGGGAACAGAGAGGGAGAGACAGAGCAAAAGAGGGGGAAGGAAAGAAGGATGTTTGTGTGGGATGTTTGTTGCCTTTTAAAATAAATAAATAAAAATAAAGCTAGAGAAAAAGAAATGTATTGAAGGCCAAGATTCAAGTATGGACACCTAAAGTTGCTGCTTCCATTTTATTATATTTGGCATAATGGTACACATGCGCACACACTTTTTTTAAATTGAAAGTATGATAAGAATATGCACATCTACATTCCCTCCCACCCACAACATACCTAAATCTAAGTAATGGTGGGCATTAAATAATAGCAGCTGGATACAAAACAATACAGTAGGAATAATTCTGTCATTTATTTTGAAATAGCGGATCCTTGTTTCCATTTCCCACTGCCCTTTGTCCAGTTTTTTGGTCAGTTTTAAAATAACTATTCAAGGCTTTCTTAATATAGTCTTATTGTATTAAGGTTGTGACCAAATGGAGTAGGATCTCTTGTTTTATTCAGTGCAAACTAAAATCAAGTAGGTGCATCACATTCAAGTCACAGGATTTTTATGAGATGGCAACTTTACATTTCTTGTTAATATTGTGAAAAAAATATAAATCCTAGTCTGTTGCTGCTTCAGAGGTAGTTTCTGACTAAACTGTTGTTTTGAAAATTCTGTCTACACCTGTAACTCAGGCAGAAAACAAGTAATAAGTGACTACTAAGCTTTCATAACAAATCCCATTTTAATACATTTCTAATACCTAGTGAAGTTATATTTAAAAGATGCTGGATTCTGCCATTTTAAATTCATCCACTGCTTGCCTCACAACATTCTCCTGGAGGTTAAGCGTTCATGTCCCTTTTCACCAAAAATACATCAAGTTATTACTACTTCTGGACAACTGGACATAACATTTCCAAATAATGCTTTCCTATAGTAGCTGTGTGTATATGTACCCTCTCTAGGAATAACAAATAGCATCATTGGTGTAACTCAACAAATTAAAAACAGTAAGGGGTCATTTAATTTGTAATTTAGCATTAATAATGTCAAGTGTATTCATCATCTTTCATTCAAAGAGATCCTAAAGACCTTTGCAAAATAATTCCACAAGCTATACGTATAGGAATCACTTCAATCACCATTGAAATGCGTCTGCTCCTGGGGTAAAATGTGACAACCATTTAACGACACAGCAAAACTACGTAACAGTATAAGGCAAGAAGTGAAGAAAAACAGGTGAAATCCTGGCCCACTGGAATCAGAGTTTTGCCGTTTACTTTGCTGAGGCCAGAAATTCACCCACCTTCTGTACTTAGCCCTTGTAGGGTTTTATATCTTCAAAACTGTAGTAGTTAGCTAACAGACTAACCTCACAAGCCCCCTGAGAGAGAAATAAATTAAGAGCTGTGTCTGAACCTAAGCCACAGATTTATTTATCCATCCATCCACCCCCTCCATAGTATCTGATCACCTTTGAGGATGTTCTGATTCTAAGCCAGACTTTGCAGCTGGGGTCTATCTTTACAGATGAGAAAACCAAGACCCAGAAAAAGATTCTCTTTAGAAAGCTGGGAGTTGCTGGGTCCTAGACACATATGTAGTTCACTAGACAAGGCTGACTCAGGTGAGCATCAAAATTAACTTCTACATACAATTGCAAATATAATTGTAATGCTTCTTTGATTTTAGCCCATTACTTTCTGTTCACTCATTAGTTCAAATCAGAATAAAGGTAATGAAAGCTGCACTTTTTACTCTTCAGAAGGTGTGTCACGGATAACTGAGAATTAATCTTTGAGGATATGGAGAAATAATGGATGTTGGGTGATTCTGCTGAACAGAAGGCCAGTATATCATCAGTATATTGATCAGCGTAAAGTGTACAACAGGGAGTGCAAAAAGCCTAACTAGTCTAACAGCTAAAACTGAGAGAGCCACATTTCTCCCCTGTGGGCAGATGGTTATGTTTTGACCCAGTATAACTTCTTTAATCATTTAGATATACAGTGGATTTGAGAAGGCTCCAGATGGAGGCTGAACCTCTGACCCCTTAACATAAAAACATCTATGATACCAATTACACCATCTGTTGGTCATAAAACCACATTCTCTATCTTTTCTTGGCTTTTGTGCTATACAAAAGCTGAAGGGTGATATTTGGGACTGTTCTAGTTTATCCATGCACTGTAATGCAGAACACATTTCCACACAGAGAGCGAGAACAAAGCACAATAGCACTGACGTTCAATTTACATTCTCAGTCAGTGAAAACAAAAATGAAAATAAAAAACAGTTGTCTACAAGTCATTATTCATACCCAAACTATGTCTTCAATTGTACTTTTTCCTCCAATGCCTGTGGTGAAAAACTGAAAAGTTCTCTCACGCGTGCATGACATCTGTAGAGCAACATTCTGTAGCTGCAGTTGTAGGTCCACAAGGCATTTCAAGGCCTCCTCTGTGGTGCTATGGATATCATCCATTTCACCGTAGAATCCATATTTGGGGCAATGTTATGATGCATTCGATTTTCTCACCACAGTTATATGATGGAAGCCTTTGATTTTCCACTTGTGCATCAAGTAGCTGCATCTTCTGTGGTTTGTTCAGATGCAGTTCAGTGTGGTCCAAAGTCTCCCACGCAGACATTGAAAAGTCCTGGATAGCAAGAAAGTCTGTGATCATAAAAGAAAGTATGGGGCTGAAGGTTACATAGGTAGGCCATGTTGGTAGATGGCATGCAACTGATATTTGTCCTGCTTTTTAAAGATGTCTTTGTTAGCAACTTGTATTGATGATGGTAGTAGTTGGCGAGACAGAGGTATGCTGTATAATGCCTGACTAGAAAACATGGACATGCTAAAGATTCAGCAAGTCTGTCACAAGCTCCCACAAAGCCTCTCATGCTTCGCATCCATTCCATCCCAGTGTATAGATTAGGCTCAAACAGTGTCTGAAAGGCTCAAGAGGACTTTGAGAAGTGGCTGGATGAGAATCAGGATCCAATAAGTGCCAAGGCTATATCATTTGAAACTTTTTGAACTGAGATTGCAGGAACTGATAGTAAAAATATTGATGTGCTGAAGATAATGATCAATAGAGAGGATGCTTTTCTAAATTATGATCATAAGGACTTTAAAGCATTAGAATATGGCATGGGACCCTCAAAGCTAGGAAATGAGAAAAATCAGCTATTAGTTCCTAATGGATTTTGAAGGCACAGCACAACTTTTCAATTGTTTAGGGGCATTATGTTTCCAATCAGCAGTACAGATATTTTTTTTATCTGTGTTACTTGTGAATTTTGAACAGTGTTTTAAACAGCAGTAGTCATTTCAGTTTATGCTATTTTTCTTTGGAGTCAGTGGCTGTTCTCAGTGTTAAACTAGGTATGAAAAAGATCAGCCTGGAATACACATTGCTTTATATTTCAGTGTGGAGGCCAACAGTTACTTGGAACAGAAAGTAACGATGAAAACAGTGTGGTGTCTGTTGGCAAATATTAACATTTTAGTGCCAGTTACCATACCTTGAAGCTAACCCTCCACCGCCTTTATCCAGGAATGATGCAACATCCATTGATGCAAAAGCAGTATCACTGTCTTCATCTAACATGGAGATGTTAGTTCACATTAATCCTGCTCTGGCACATGTCCAACCTGGGGCAATGTGTGGAGGTGCTGTGCTTTGTGGCCAGGTAGAGAACCCCACTGAACTGTTCTTTAAGGATCCTTATGCTGCAGCCAAAATGAATTACCATATTGTGGTATACATGGTATAAACACAGCAAACAGGGGAAATGTTTCTTCAAAAAGATTGGAGGAAGAATGCAGCAGTCCAGAACACATGAAAGCTTGTCAGCAACCTTTTACCTTCCAGATTCCTGAAGCAGAAGACAAAGCATTAGGTAAAACTCAGGTAAACTATACTGTTGTTAATTGTTATTTATTATTTGATTATCTTTCCCAGAAATGATACATGAGGAAATGGAGAGAATTTAAAAGTACAAATCTATACAAATCCCCTTATGATAGAGAAAATTGGGTAAAATACACTGCTGATGTAAGGCGTTTGAGTACAAATCCATTTGGCACACCGGGGATGAATTTGGCCAATTAATAGAGTGATGGAGCAAAGCCATGGATGTTGGAGCTAAAACAAGGAAGAAGAAATTAGTAATAATGCATGTGAAGGAGTGGTTTATAATGTGATAACGGCATGGCCCACGTGCATTGTCCTCTTGCCCCTAGAAACTATGATGATAAATGAACATACTGTTGCCATATGCTTTATCTTTGTCTGGATACTAGTATGTGCCTGCAAATAGGATGTTTGGTCTTTATGATGAAAGATAGAGAAAGACCACAATAAAATATAATAGAAGGAATTTTGGCCCCAATTTTCAGAAGGCGCTCAACCCAGCCTCCATTGTTTGCATGCATTTTCATATACAGATTTGGATAGTTCAGTACCCTGTGCCTATGCAACTGAAAAATTCAAACACTATGTTTATTAATAGCCTCCATCCTGCTGACAATAGCATGCTATTTCTTCCTCACTCTGCTTAATCGTCTATGCAACCTTTGCACTATGAAGCATTCCATTCTCCTCCATATCTATGCTGGGAGCCTCTGATCTCCTTTGTTGTGGTTCTACTGCCGCCTAGTAAAGCACTCTTTCTCTGATGGCAGCACCATATCTGTGCTAACACTGCCACCAGTCTTCAATTCCGAGCCCTCCTCGTTCTTTATCTCTTCCTTCATTTAATCTCTACATTTAACTACCAGTTTTATACTGATCACACTCAACTGTGCATGTCTCTGTCACTATTTGTGTCTCTCTTGACCATGTAAACTTTTGGCTTGGGATCAAATCCTGATCCCACTGAAATCTATAGAACTTTTACCATTGATTTAAATGAGGCAGAATTAGGTCCTTGGTTTCAACTTCTTTCAGTTAGATGTCTTGAAAACAGAAGTGCCTCTCTTGGAGCGCAGGAGTGAGGGAAGAAGCATCTTCTAACAACACTCCATGTCGTCTATCTCACTCCTCAATGAGGACCTCCTATTTGCCTCCATTGCCGTTTAATCGGATACCAACAGTCACCCAGAACACTCCTCCCTTCACCTCTCCTATGTCTTCAGATACAGCTGTCATACATTTCAAATCACTGCCCCTGTGTGCCACAATTTCATCTCTACATCTGCTGAAATCCATGCCTTACTTTCCATTCCCTTTTTCATTATTACTGAAACTATGATCTCCTGAAGTGCCAGCTCTCTGGACTCCAGCATGTGCCAATTGCTACTGCTTGTCCTCTCACACTTACAAGAAGCATGACCACATCACCTGCAGCCTCATATTATTCTTCTGGTTTCCCATTCATTTTAGGATCCAAAGTTGCTTTCCTTGTTTCCAAACCTTTCCATGGCTTTGCTCCAACCTATCCCAAAGAGCATGTCCCCATACCTCTCTCATGTCCCTACTGTTAATTACAAAGTTACTTACATTCCACACAGATCTTCTGTGTTGGGTCTTTGTATCACAATGTATCCCAGATTTGATGGCAGGTTGAAGTATCCCTGTACTATTCCCCTTCCGTTCCTTCTACTCGCTAAGGGCTGGTCTACACCCAGCCGCTAGTTCGGCGGCTGGGGATCGAAGTTCTGGGTTCGACTTATCGCGTCTGGTCTGGACGCGATAAGTCGAACCAGGAAGTGCTCGCCGTCGACTGCGGTACTCCAGCTCGGCGAGAGGAGTACCGCGGAGTCGACGGGGAGCCTGCCTGCCGCGTGTGGACCGCGTCTGAACCGCGGTAAGTTCGAAGTAAGGTATGTCGACTTCAGCTACGTTATTCACGTAGCTGAAGTTGCGTACCTTACTTCGACTTGAGGGGGTTAGTGTAGACCAGGCCTAAGGGTTTGATCCAAAGCCCAGTGAAGTCAATGGAAAGACTTTTACTGATTTCAGTGGCATTTATGTCAGGTCCCTATAACATTGGTCCCCTTTCTTTCTTTTCTGATAACCTCCCCACAGAGTTAATGCAAAAGTGTTCTCTTCTACCATCTGCAACAGTCTTCTTATATCTCATCTCTGTTTTTTATCAAATTTTATCCCCAAACATATTTTCCTCCTTGCTCATCATTCTCTATTTTTCTTTGCCTCTCACTAATGGCCTTATGAATGCTTTGTTTTAATTCATCACACAATGAGTGAGATCCTTATCCCACTTTGCTCCTTTTTCACCAAGTTCACCTAAAAGCCCAAATTCTGATTTGGGAATGATTCCCCCAGTGCCTGGGCTGCAGAAGACAACTCCAGGCTAACCTCCAAGCACTCCCTTGCAAGCCCTGGCATAGCAGGCAGGGTGGAGCTACAGTATACAGTGTTGTCGAGATTCTAGTCAGTTCTTCTGCCACCCCTAGGACAGCCCGGGAGGCTGCTGTAATTTAGCTCCTAAGTACTGTCTACATTATAGATTCATAGATTCTAGGACTGGAAGGGACCTCGAGAGGTCATCGAGTCGAGTCCCCTGCCCGCATGGCAGGACCAAATACTGTCTAGACCATCCCTGATAGACATTTATCTAACCTACTCTTAAATATCTCCAGAGATGGAGATTCCACAACCTCCCTAGGCAATTTATTCCAGTGTTTAACCACCCTGACACTTAGGAACTTTTTCCTAATGTCCAACCTAGACCTCCCTTGCTGCAGTTTAAGCCCATTGCTTCTTGTTCTATTCTTAGAGGCTAAGGTGAACAAGTTTTCTCCCTCCTCCTTATGACACCCTTTTAGATCCCTGAAAACTGCTATCATGTCCCCTCTCAGTCTTCTCTTTTCCAAACTAAACAAACCCAATTCTTTCAGCCTTTCTTCATAGGTCATGTTCTCAAGACCTTTAATCATTCTTGTCGCTCTTCTCTGGACCCTCTCCAATTTCTCCACATCTTTCTTGAAATGCGGTGCCCAGAACTGGACACAATACCCCAGCTGAGGCCTAACCAGAGCAGAGTAGAGTGGAAGAATGACTTCTCGTGTCTTGCTCACAACACACCTGTTAATACATCCCAGAATCATGTTTGCTTTTTTTGCAACAGCATCACACTGTTGACTCATATTTAGCTTGTGGTCCACTATAACCCCTAGATCCCTTTCTGCCGTACTCCTTCCTAGACAGTCTCTTCCCATTCTGTATGTGTGAAACTGATTTTTTCTTCCTAAGTGGAGCACTTTGCATTTGTCTTTGTTAAACTTCATCCTGTTTAACTCAGACCATTTCTCCAATTTGTCCAGATCATTTTGAATTATGACCCTGTCCTCCAAAGCAGTTGCAATCCCTCCCAGTTTGGTATCATTCGCAAACTTAATAAGCGTACTTTCTATGCCAATATCTAAGTCGTTAATGAAGATATTGAACAGATCCGGTCCCAAAACAGACTCCTGCGGAACCCCACTTGTTATGCCTTTCCAGCAGGATTGGGAACCATTAATAACAACTCTCTGAGTATGGTTATCCAGCCAGTTATGCACCCACCTTATAGTAGCCCCTCTAAATTGTATTTGCCTAGTTTATTGATAAGAATATCATGCGAGACCGTATCAAATGCCTTACTAAAGTCTAGGTATACCACATCCACAGCTTCTCCCTTATCCACAAGACTCGTTATCCTATCAAAGAAAGCTATCAGATTGGTTTGACACGATTTGTTCTTTACAAATCCATGCTGGCTATTCCCTATCACCTTACCACCTTCCAAGTGTTTGCAGATGATTTCCTTAATTACTTGCTCCATTATCTTCCCTGGCACAGCAGTTAAACTAACTGGTCTGTAGTTTCCTGGGTTGTTTTTATTTCCCTTTTTATAGATGGGCACTATATTTGCCCTTTTCCAGTCTTCTGGAATCTCTCCCATCTCCCATGATTTTCCAGAGATAATAGCTAGAGGCTCAGATACCTCCTCTATTAGCTCCTTGAGTATTCTAGGATGCATTTCATCAGGCCCTGGTGACTTGCAGGCATCTAACTTTTCTAAATGATTTTTAACTTGTTCTTTTTTTATTTTATCTGCTAAACCTACCCCCTTCCCATTAGCATTCACTATGTTAGGCATTCCTTCAGACTTCTTGGTGAAGACCGAAACAAAGAAGTCATTAAGCATCTCTGCCATTTCCAAGTTTCCTGTTACTGTTTCTCCCTCTTCACTGAGCAGTGGGCCTACCCTGTCTTTGGTCTTCCTCTTGCTTCTAATGTATTGATAAAAAGTCTTCTTGTTTCCCTTTATTCCCGTAGCTAGTTTGAGCTCATTTTGTGCCTTTGCCTTTCTAATCTTGCCCCTGCATTCCTGTGTTGTTTGCCTATATTCATCCTTTGTAATCTGTCCTAGTTTCCATTTTTTATATGACTCCTTTTTATTTTTTAGATCATGCAAGATCTCGTGGTTAAGCCAAGGTGGTCTTTTGCCACATTTTCTATCTTTCCTAACCAGCGGAATAGCTTGCTTTTGGGCCCTTAATAGTGTCCCTTTGAAAAACTGCCAACTCTCCTCAGTTGTTTTTCCCCTCAGTCTTGATTCCCATGGGACCTTACCTATCAGCTCTCTGAGCTTACCAAAATCAGCCTTCCTGAAATCCATTGTCTCTATTTTGCTGTTCTCCCTTCTACCCTTCCTTAGAATTGCAAACTCTATGATTTCATGATCACTTTCACCCAAGCTGCCTTCTACTTTCAAATTCTCAACGAGTTCCTCCCTATTTGTTAAAATCAAGTCTAGAACGGCTTCCCCCCTAGTAGCTTTTTCAACCTTCTGAAATAAAAAGTTGTCTGCAATGCAGTCCAAGAATTTGTTGTATAGTCTGTGCCCCGCTGTGTTATTTTCCCAACATATATTTGGATAGTTGAAGTCCCCCATCACCACCAAATCTTGGGCTTTGGATGATTTTGTTAGTATGCCAGCCACTGCCCAGGAATGAGATTATGCAAAAATAATTTAAAGCCATCTTAACCCCTGCTCTGCCTCTAAGATGCAGAGCACAGAATCTTACCCAGTGCCTTGACACAACTGTTTTGCAGTAACTGTATTCCCTGTCTTGTATTTAATTCTATTAAGCATTTTTGGGATACAGTTTATGAAATATACTGCATTGAACTGTTACTTGGTTCCATATATTTCTCCCTGCCTCCCCGCTCCCATATTGTGGCTCTCAAGATGTTAAAGCTAATCAGAATGAGATCAGGTGTAGTTCTAAGGCATGGAGGAGGCTTCTCCTTCTGCTGAAAGAAGGAAGGATTTTCCTAGAGAGTACAGCTGATCTTCCAATTAAGGCACAAGACAGGTGATGTGGATTCTATTTCTGAGTCTGCCATAGCCTTTCTATGAGAGGTTGGGCACGTTTTTTTAAACATGCCTATACCTCAGTTTCCTCAATGGTAATAATGCTTCCTTACATCATAGGTTTTGAGGTTTCATTCATACATGTTTCTAAAACACTATGAGAACTTCAGAAGCAAAGAGCTGTATAAGTGCAAATTATTGTTATGAAATAGGACTCTATTGCCAAGTTTTGTGTCTTTAGTTAGCTCTTCATGCACTGTCTGTGCTGTGTAATTTAAGTAGCTCTTTAGATCACTCTGGAAAATAAATTACTGCATCTGAACTCCTCCATGGGTTCTGACAGGCCTGTCTAAATAGGAAATTATGATAACATACGTAGGCATTACTAATAAAACTTTATAGGAGTTTAAATATGGCAGGTTCTTGAGAGGCTTATATAGTTGTCAGTATATGTCTTGGACAGAAAAGTATCTCCTAAAGTTTAAAAAGACTAAAATAGTTGCTGCATGGAGCAAAACTGATAGAATTACATTGCAAATATTAATATAAATGCATTCTCCACCATGGAAAATAAAGTAAGAGATGACCAGCAAAATAGATGTGTATTGGAAATAGTTCCATTCCTTTACTGCACATTCTTTATAAAGCTCACTGCCATGAAATTTCTATATATGGTAGTCCTAAAAATATATTAACTTCATTGTTTAATCCTTTTGGTGGAAGGTATGCATGTTTTTGTTTATATAGAAGCTAGTTATATTACTTTTGTTAGACATGTCCGATTAGAATTTGCCAAGAAGATTGTATGGTATTTCCCATGTGGATACTAAATTTCTCTTTATAACATTTCAGATTTATATTATTTCCATAAGTTTTCAACTTTATTCAACTCTTTGTTTCAAGTCTTCACAACAAATTTTAGTTGTCATTGTTCAAGTCTTCTTTATAATATATTTCATCGGAGTTTAAAATAAATGCAGAGAGCAGCAGTGTTAGACTTTACATGCCAAGCAGATAACACATGGTTTGAATGACAGAGACACGTCATCAAGTGTGGTTCAAGTTGAAATCCTTGCATAGTTATTGTAGAAAACTCTGATACAAATCTCCATCTTTAAAGCAGCTTCTTGATTTTAAATGGATTCTTTGGGGGCTATATCCTTCCATTGATGCAGGCATGTAACTCCCATTAGTATTAAACAGACTTACTGGAACCAGAGGTTCAAAACCTGGCAGGGTTATATTGACTTTTCATCCTATTGAAGGCAAATAAATTAGTCCCATTTCATTTATGATGGGAAGAGAAGGGAAACGGGAGGAAGTGGAGGTGTCTTTTGGCTAAGACCTTAAATGTCATTATCCTGTACGCACTATTATGAATGCTGAACATCTTATGACTCTTTGTTAAAGGGATTTGGTCCAGAGTCTCTGGCAACAATTGCCTCTTCCTCACTCCTGCTGGGAAATGTTCTGTATGCCAGTTTGCAAAAAGAGATGTCTGCATTTTAGTAGTGCAATATGTACTATAGTAAATACTGGGATTCTTCAAGCTGGAAAGCACTATAGAGATGTATGTTGCTATTATTTGTTATGTTAAAGAAAAAGTAAGGTGGCAGTTAAAAAAAATCAAAGATTTCACCAATGGCATTAACTCAGCCTCTTTGTACATAGAGAATTTTTTTGTGTGCTAAAGATGGTATATAAATTTCTGGAGTGTTTTTTTATTATTATTAATCCATAGTAGCCTATGCATGTTTATACTGCTATCATTTGCTTGTTCAATAACGATCCAGTCTGTGGGTGGGTTAAGTGCCCCCAATCCCCTAGTATGTTGAGCTGGCTGGCTTGATAGCACCATAGAATATTTGGAACAGCTAGTCCATCCTGGGTCTGTATAAAGTGTCTGCACTCACTCAGTCTTTTCTAATTCCATATAAATTCTAACAACATCCTCTGTATTCCTGCTAGAGGATTATCTGGGGTGATTACAGAAAGATTTTGAAACAAGAAAAATGTCCTTGGCAAAGTGTTCATTTTGACTGTGGCTATTATTCCCAACCAAGACATTACATACTTCCCCCAACACTCCAGATCTGTTTCAATTGATGAAGGAGTGGTTTGACATTTAAATCATAGAGCTCTTCTAGGTTGTTTGATATTTGAATTCCCAGATATCTTATAGAATTTGTTGCTCATTTGTACCCATTAACTGGTTGGCTTCTGGTTTGGGTGCCTGCTTGCAGCAAAACCAAGCACCACAGCATTTTACATCCTCTGATGGACCCCTCGCCATCTAGCTCACTTATTATTAGGCTTTTGTCCTGACCTTAGCCCTATGGCTGGGTTACTGATAGTCCTTTCCTCTTTCAGGGTACTAAAGAGTTCAATGATTTAGGAGACCTGTAGCCCTAGCTGAATGGCATATAGTCCCTGTTCCCTTTATGTTTGGCCCACTTGTTCAAGGCCTTAAGAAAATTCTCTTGTTGGGTTTGGTTGGGGAACCCATGCCCACCCATTCTCCGGTTCCGGGCCAGGACCCTGTATAAAGTCATTGGTGCAATCTCCCCAGTGCCCTTTAACGTGTCCCTGGCTGTTCCTCTGGTTCAATCCTCTAATCGTCTCCTCCAAGGGCCTGGTTTCCTGGATGATTACTCACAGCCAGTTACTACTGAGAATCTCTGCTCTTGGTATTTCCTCAGCTTCTCTGGCACACACACTGGGCTACAGTCCAAACTGTACTTATAATTTTCCTCTTTAAGGCAGGAGTTTCCCCCACCACAGGCCAGCTGCAAAGTTTTAACCAGCTTCACCTTCAGCAGAACCCCTTTTTCCAATTCATTCTCCAGCTTGGAACCTTCTTCTGATGATGTCTGTCTTGCTATGAGGGAAGAGGCAGCGTATATGCTGGTCCCCTTCCCAAAGCTAATCCCAATTGGTTGGGAGAAGGGAACTTTGCCCTACTCACTTGGCAAGGTTCCTAGTACCAGACCCTTAAACATACAGAAGCAGGATTCCTTCCAAGCACTACTTATTCCCAGGACCAGTTCATCTCTCCCCCTATATTCTCAGCCTTTGTACATCAGCTCACTTCAGACTCTTAAAGAGGCCATGCCCTTTATCATCCTAAAGTTATGAGCTGACCACTAGGTACCATTCCCCTTAAAGGAGCAAGGCACCCTGTCTCATTAGACAACAGTTTTCTGGGGGAATTATCAGAGTCTGGTAAATTTATAGCTAGATTTTGCATAATTTACTTTAAATCCAGATGCTTTCCCAAAGTGATGGATTTCTTTAGATACTAATTTTAGGGAAATATTTGATACAGATTAAAATAATATTACTTCATCTGCATATAAATCTATTTTCTGATGGGAAAAGTGATTTTTCTCCTCCATTCACTTATTACTCATACACAGATGATGATATCTTGCTTCCCATACATACAAAAATCATGTTCAGGCTGTGATCAAGCATTAAAAAAGTCAACCCAGAAGGTGAAAGTTCAGGAAAGATATGAACATGTGGCAAAAGAGGTGTGACGAAGTGGGGATTTTCTCTTGTTATGTTGTATGTGAGCCTATGTACGTCTTACTGGTGAGCCTATGTGAGTTTTACTGTTTTGCATAAATACTGTGTGTGCCTCAGTTTCCCTGTGTGCTGCACCAATACCTCGGTGGTGGGAATAAGGGTGTGTAACCTTGACTGAGACCTCTGGAGCAGGTGAGGCTGCTCCAGCTGCCTGCACGTATGCTATGACCAGTGCCTTTTGCAACCTGAGACCCAGGAGAGGGATGCAACCAGGTGACTCTTTGCCCGGGAAGTGAGACAAAGAGAAGGAGGAGGAGCAACTGTGTTAACAAGTTCTGTCCTATGCTGTGTTCCTGTCGAATAATAAACCTTTTGTTTTACTGCCTGGCTGAGTCACGTCTGACCGTGGAGCTGGGGTGCAGGGCCCTCTGGCTTCCCCAGGAGCTCCGCCCGGGCAGACTCGCTGAGGGAAGTGCACGGTGTGGAAGGGGATGCTGAATGCTCTAAGGTCAGATCCAGGAAGGTTGAAGCTGTGTAAGCTTCTTGGCCTGGAAACAGTATGCTCAGAGAGAGGAGGCATGCTCCCCCAGAGTCCTGACTGGCTTCATATGGAGTAGTTCCAGAGCATCGCCCGGTGACTCTGTGACAAGAGGGTTACAATGGAAACATTTTTACAACATTAACTAGGGCCTCACCAGCAGCAACTAAAACCACTGAGGGTTTAGTTGTCAGAGTCTTTACTCAATCGTGAAAGGAGTAAAGGGATAAGGCCAGGTTTCCTCCCCTGCTTGGTCTTGCTCAGATTGTGATTCTTGTTGTAATGGGAGAACAGGAGCGACTTGCCCAATAGTCCCAGCTGTGAACAAAGAGAGGATGCAGAGGGGAACAGAGTGAGAGGAGCCCTAACTTTGCCCCCACTCCACACACACTTGCCCACCAAAGTAGCTGGTCAGGTCTCAGGGAAGGATAAACTGCTCCACAAAAAGGGGTGAAGTAATATACTTCCCCTCCACTCTTGCCCGACCTCTTGCAGAGAAAGGAGGCAGCAGGGGACAGTTTGTGACTCTGAGTGACAATTTATTGTCTGATCTTCTCGGATGATACAGCTGCTGCCTTCCCTTACTCAGGGCAGATTGTGAAGTCACAATTTAGCCCTGATAGACAATACGCATCATTTCTGTAACTGCTGCTTGTCTCTGGTCTTGCCACTTAGTGAATGAAAGAGGGGCAAAGATGTAAAAGGAGCAACAGAAGGGAATGTGAGTGGCAGAGGTATCCTTAGAGAAGGGAGATCTTGGAACAGAACTGTATGTTTACTAACTGCATAATTTTAATATACAAGAAATGATAATATTTAGATATTTGGGACTAAATTAATTGTTGGTGTAATTCCATTAAAATCAATGGCATATCAGCAGGCATAAAGCTGACTGTTTTTGTCTGCAGTTGCTCTTTCACCTTAGTCTCTGTACAAAGTAATTTAAAATAGCTGTTCAGATTGTTCTGACTCCACGATTGGGAAGGGAAACAAGAAGAAAGACAGAGTGTATCTTTAAGTGAACTGAAATTTATGGTTTCCTCTCACATATCTGTTCTCTCTGAGCCATATGCTTATGTGGATTGCATTGTGCATAGACAAGGGGAAAGTAATATAGTAAGACAAAGAAGATGAAAATGGACAAAATAATATGCTCTAGGTAAAACTGCAAGAGGAGAACCAGTAGCCAGCAGATCCACATACAATAAAAACCTTAACATTTCCAAAAACATGTAAAATATATTTATTTATTTACTTTAAAAAACCTGTTAGATATAGCACTTCAGAGGGGAGATTTTCAAAGGCACAAATGGGAGTTAGTCACTCGACTTCCATTTACTTTTAAGGGAAGTCCTAATCCCCTTGATGTCAGTGGGGGTAACCAGCTGCACAACTAATTTTCATTACTGATGCTGTTTGTTTACTTTTTGCATTTCTCCTTGGACAGTGAAAAAAGATTAGTCAGCTTTATTTCTGCACATATACCTATTCTCGTCAAATTGAGAGGACTGTTTAACTAAAATTCAAGTTTGAACAATAAATAGTAGGAGTAGAGGAGGCTGTGGGCTAGATAAAAGTGGGTGGAATAAGATGAGAGAGGAAGAAAATGTAGCATGGCTTCCTCAAAAACATCACAAAACCCAAGAAAAAGCACATCAGAAAATAGACTCAAATCCAACAGCACTTAATTGCCACAGAAAGCAGCAACTATGGCCAGCTTTAGTTTGTGTGGATGTTCCCATTGCTATGTGTTCTGTGTCTTCTTTGATGTTTATCCATGTTGCTTTTGCTGTCTTATGTGTGCATACCATGTGTGCCCCAGGGAGCAGGGGAAATTCCTCTTTACCATCCAACTGATCTCTGATTGACAAATCCACATATTTAACTTCTCTTTGTTTGGCTGGGCTTGTCACATGTTCTGATCACTTCCAGGCCACCACACCCATTAAAAGTTACTACAAACTTGCTTTCTGTGGCATGATCAATATTCGGTTGCAATTCTTGTTTTTTATTTTATTTTCTCCTGCACTTTGCCACTTGTACAACTTTTTGGGAATGTCAGTTAGCTAGATATCACAAGCTATTTTTTCCAAATCTGTGGTCTACTTTGATACACCTTTACAAGACTGGTCATGTTAGGTCTGTCATCTGGAGACCTCTCTCTGACTCTTGGGAGCAGACAACTTCTTATTTCTGTTTGATGTGGTCCGGAGTCACAGGGGAACAGATTTTCAAAAGTGCCCATCATCCACAACTGATGCCAGACTTTAGGCACCAAAATAAGAGTAGGTCGACACTGCAATAAAACACCTGTGGCTAGGGCCAACTCCAGCTTTTTTGCCGCCCCAAGCGGCGAAGAAAAGCAAAACAAAACAAAAACCCGATTAAGCTGCCGCCGAAGTGCCACCGAAGAGGAAGAGAGGGAGTGAAGGACCTGCCGCCAAATTGCTGTCGAAGACCCGGACGTGCCGCTCCAATAACAGACGGAATGCTGCCCCTTTCTATTGGCCGCCCCAGGCACCTGCTTCCTTCACTGGTGCCTGGAGTCGGCCCAGATCAGCTGACTTGGGCTGGTGGGTCTTGGGCTGCGGGACTATAAAATTGCAATGTAGAGGTTCAGGCTCCGTCTGGAGCCTAGGTTCTGAAACCCCGCAATGGGGAAGGTTCCTTTGAAACTCTAGCTCTAATTGTGGGTGCTGAGCACTTAAAATCTGGCCTTGAGCTCCTTTGAAAATCTGGTTCTGTGTGATTGTTATGTTGTAGAGCTCCTGTGCATTTGTCAATACAATTTTAGTTAGTTTTACCATCTCTCTTGTATATCGTTCCATGGTATCTAGACCTCTAACAGTCCTGACCCTGTACCCATCTAAGTTAGGAACAACAAAAGTTATTTTTATATTTCAGTTTTCTTGGTGAGAGAAACAAGATGATCCAATCATTAGGGCACTAGCCTAGGACTTGGGATGCAAGTTCCTGCTCTGCCATATCCTTCCTGTAGAACCTTGGGCAAGTCACTTAGCCTTCCTGTGCCTCAGTTCCCCATCTGGAAAATGGGGCTAAAGAGCACTCCCCTACATCACAGGGGTTGTGTGAGGATAAATACACTAAAGACTGAGATACTATGGTAATGGGGGCCATGGAAGTACCTAAGATTGATAGGAGTCTTTCAGTACAATCAACAACTAATTATAGTGGGAATCACATTAAAAAGAGTATCTTAGTTATTTTTATTTGGAGGGAGGAGGATTAAAACAGACAAACTCATTCTTCAGTGAAATCACAGGAGTACCAGGGTTGACTTTGGCCCTAAATGGAAATTTTTTTCCAGGTTGGGGCACTTCAATTTTTTATTTGCCCTCATTAAAGAAGCTTGATCTTACACTGTGTTCAGTTTTGAGCATCAGCAAAGAATTCTTTGTTTGCATTGTTTGTAGTAATAACTGACACTGAGGAGATGGAATGAAGCTTTTCCCCCTTTTTCAATTTTTCTGGTTTTATGAGGTTCAGATGGCAAAATACTACTCAGAGCTTCATAATCCAGATCACCTACGAATTATGGGGGTCAGCTCTGTCTCTTTGAACATTTCTGGAGCATACTTTAAAAAATAATAAAAAATTGTATTTGTTTTATTTTATTTTTTAGGAAGGGGAAATGCCAGACATATAATGTGTTCACTTTTAAACATATTACTTATGATGACATGAATGCTTGTCAGCATCTGTTGGCTGCGTGAGACTGACCAACATCTGTGGTCAGTGTGGTATATTTACATAGGTGAAAGAAACATGGAGACAGTTGCCCTGTGTGTGCACTTGAAAGAGAGGGCGGAAGAGAGAGAGGGCGAGAGATTCCTGCCATTTTTTTTTTCATTATTTCTTTTGTGCTAACTTACTAATTAGTGCAAGTGTGTGTGTGTGTGTGTGTGTGTAATATTTAATGTACAATATGTGTAATCCTCTATAAAATATGTAGTTATCTAATATATATATATATCACTATTACCACTTATGTAAGAAAAATGCTTTCTAATTAACATAATTTTTCCAGTCTCATATTTTGGTTACTATTGAGAACTATAATTTCTATGTCTCTTTAAAAAATGTGGGAAACCTGCAAATTGGCTTGGAATAATAGGGACCTTACATAGAGCATAGTTCATAGTGGGTGAAATTCACAAGGCCTATATATAGCACTCAAGTCCTATGCTGAGGTCTTAAGTGGCACTTAACTGGTATTTAGACCTTGAGCTGACCCTCTGCAAAGGGAAGAATTTCACTCAGTTTGTTAGACTGAAGTTTGTAAAGTTAAAAATATTTCCATTTCCAATGTAGTAAGAAAGTCACATCTCTGAGTTTTACTACTACTAGTAGAGTCTTCTGAACACTTTAACATAAAACTAGAGTTTTGTTTTTGTATGTGGCGTATGTTTAAAATATATTAGTACATAATACTGCCCTTATATTTTTATAGCTTTATACAACTTTTATTTTGGAGGTCATACATGCTTAGTGGGGATGGGGACAGGTTGTGTTTAGGAATGAGGGGCCAAATTCATCTCTAGTGAAACTTCATTGGTTTAGTTGAATTATGTGGCAGGTACTTGCCAACTGTTTAATGAAAACTACAAATGAAGAGCTAGGGGTTGATTCACCAAGCCTGAGGCATAGAAGCAATCCTTTCCTGTGCAAGTAGTCTCATTGCCTTATTACGTGAGCATAAATATCGGGCTCCTAACCAGGCATTGATTTATGTAGTAGATTTAGTGCATGAATTAGATTTTCTCCGGATTTTGGAAGTGATTATGGGATCATTGAAACTTTATGAACCGAGCCACACCAGAGCTCATAAGCCTCCTTAAAACATAGTTAATATGGGATGTAGAAGTCACATGGTAAAAGGAATCTGTTCAATTTTTTATCAGATTCTCAAATAAGTATCACCAACTAGCCCCACCTACTGCTTTAAACTGCTCCTATCAGGCACATTTTCAAACCATTTGGTCATGCAAATAAATCCATGCACAGATCGTTCTTCATCAAATAGCAAGAGAACAGTTTGGGACCATATGCTAAAGAACACAAGTGAACTCTCTAATACTTTAAATTAGTAGGGTGAGCAAACCCAGAAAAAATGTACAATTGTCTACCATTTTGTGCTTGCTGCACATATTTCTTGCTATACAGAGAAGGAATTTATACTGTGGTTTCTTATGCTTAGGCTCTGCCAACTGATTCTCCCTGAGCATGCAGCATGCTCATAAGTGGAATATTATGAAACCATGTCTTTGGAATCAAAGAGACCTAGTTATATATGCCTCTGAATGAGACACAAATGCTTGTTGCATTAATTGGTCAAGTTTCCCTGTGCTTCAGTTTCCTGTGTGAGATGGGAATAATGATATTTCATTTAGGTTTCCATTAGAATCTGATCAATTGCTAAATTCAGAGTTATTTGGATACAGGACCTTGTTTCAGGCCCATATCCTAATTACTTTGCAAGGTGCTTTGAGATCCGCAGATGAAAGGCACTCAATAAAGGCAAAGTATTGTTTATTTATGTTATTATTTTATTTATTATGGGGACATGTGCATAATGAAAACCAGTTATACATGAAAGTAAACATGTTTGGATTTTCTCCTTCATAGTGTATATAACAAAGAAAGCTAAGATGCACAAGCATAAAATATAGGGGGATTTAGATTTTATAGGCCTTCAGTTGACTGGTTTAACTTAAATTGGGTTTAAAAATGATTTAGTTAAACCAGTGCAAATTCCTATGTAGATACTTAGTTTAAGAGTGACTTAGTTTAAACTGAATCTTAATCAATTTAAAGATTAAATTAATCCTGAAATTTCAGTTTAAACTGAAATAAGGGTGTCCACACAGCCTTTTGTACTGGTTTAACAAAATCAGTTTAAAACACAATTTTTAGTTAAACTGGTGCAATTTTCTTTAGAGGTAGTTCATTCTCAGTATTGACTGTTCCTTGATAAATTAATTGATAAATTCAGTAAATATATTATCCATAATTACTGTCTACATAACAGTCACTGCATCTAATTCTGTAAAAGTGTAATTGAGGGGTAGGGGGAGAGGAGATTGGTATGTGTGTGGAAAAATTAACTTCTCCTGCAGTAAAACCCATGGGAGGATGTTCTGGGGAAAAAACTCTCTGCTAGAATGCAGTTAGGAAATTTTTCTACACTGTTTTGTCTAACAGTCTTTGGACCAGATTCTGATCTAATTTACACCAGAGTGACTTGACAGGCTTCAGAATATGTCTCCATCTTATAAGCAAGATGGGTTTAGTGTGAGATCTGCAAGGGGACAGGAAAAGAGTTAAGGTTGCTTGGGTAATGCTCACTGCACATTTCCATATTTTAGAATCCTTTTATTTTTGAGATAACTACAGTGTTCTTTTACTAGCTTTTTCTTTTAAGTAACTGAAAGGATAGTTACTTCAACTATTTTTAATTACTTATTTATGCATGGAAAAAAAGATTTTTACAATGGAAAGTTTTGTTAAAGACATAACAACATAATAAAGAATAATCAAGCCTACCTTATTCTCTCATGACTATATTAGCTCTACTGTACAAACAGGAGCAAAAAAGTGGTAAAGTCTTATTCTTGTCTTTATAGTCAGTAGATATAAGTTGGAATGTTGTGTTGGAATCCTAAATGCAGCAGTGGGTGTGTGCTAGTACTTAAAAATTGTGAAATTTACTAATTAGAAAGTGAAATAGACCAATCTAATTACTTTTCCTGTCCAAGCTGTGTGCCCTGACAACATTTAGTATAAAATGTTAACAATAAATTTGATTTTAACATTATAATTTAATCAGAGTTGTTGTTAGTAATAATAATTACTTTAAAATAAGATTTTTTTATAATAAATATACATTTTCAGAGCAGGCTAGACAATCTGGATACCAGGGCCCTACACCCTCCATACACTCCCCCTGAATTTCCCCAACACGCCCTTCCCCCTCAGTTTTGTGAATTAGTTACATGCAGTGTTGCCAATTTAGTGATTGTTTGGAAATTTGAATTGAAATTGAAACATTAATACATACTTTAAAAGCATATAAATTGTATGATAAAATACGTGTATTTGAAAAAGTATAATAGATTTGAAAAGTATGAACATAGACTAGCTTCCTTATACAGCTTTTGTTTTTATGACGATGCCAGTGCATTCAATTTGGTGATGTTGGCCAAATTATGATTTGTAAGCAAAGTCTAAATGAGCTAATGATAGCTAATGATGAGTTGGGGGCTGGGGGGAAAGGCTACAGATTGTATTTACATTCACACCTAATCTACCTAGGTACCCAGCAAACAGAGCTGTGTTGCCCAAGTGATAGATTTTGGCTAGGGTTGGGTTTCAAATCACTTGAATGCGGGGCGGGGGGGGGGGGGGGGAAATGGAGAGAATGAAATGTTGTTATTCTTCTTGTATGAGTAAAGGGCAGTAGAACTGTACTTAGCCTGTGCTGATTGAGGACTTCAAGAGAGAGGGTGGAGACAGGTGTTTTGCTTGATGGTCTGCCTGAGTCACAAGTACTATTTGGCCCAGTCTGCACTAGCAGCAAGGTTTCCCTCAGTGAGAGCTGAGTTGAAATCACTGTGAGCTGGGTGGAACCTCAAGAGACATGCTAACAAACATGGGTGTGGCATCATACTTTCTATTTAAGCAAGAGATACCACACACTACAAACTGGAGGCCTATGTTAAGTGCATTGTCATGTGTTCATCCTGAAGTTGAACACTGGTTCTAAACAAGACCAGCAAATGCTCACTATCTTTCTGCAAGAAACTCAACTGACTGGCTAGAAGCATATTGTGCAACAGTGAAAGACTCAACAGTTGAAAAAGTGAAGACCTCTCTCACCACATTCAAATGGGCAAGTATTAAGTCATTGTGTATGTTATCTTGATGTCAGTGGTAGGCCAGTAGATGCATTTCTAGATAATCAAGTTATAGAAGACACATCGGCTGCATCTGTGACAACCCACATCTTAGAAGAGTTAAATCAGGGGTCGACAACCTTTCAGAAGTGGTGTGCCGAGTCTTCATTTATTCACTCTGATTTAAGGTTTCGTGTGCCAGTAATACATTTTAATGTTTTTAGAAGGTCTCTTTCTATAAGTCTATAATATATAACTAAATTATTGTTGTATGTAAAGTAAATAAGGTTTTTAAAATGTTTAAGAGGCTTCATTTAAAATTAAATTAAAATGCAGAGCCCCCCGGACCGGTGGCCAGGACCCGGGTAGTGTGAGTGCCACTGAAAATCAGCTTGCGTGCCGTCTTTGGAACACGTGCCATAGGTTGCCTACCCCTGAGTTAAATGCTTGTCAGTTGGACCCCAAACAGATGGCATTTGATGGAGCTGCAAACTTCTCTGGAAGACATGCTTGAGTACAAGCTTTGCTCAGAGAAAAGTGTAACTCTAATCTCTCCTATACACACTGCAAAGGCCATCTACTCCAACTAGCACTAGTACAAGCTGCAGACTCTTGAAAAGACATTTTAAAAAGCTAAATTAAAAATTTACTGTCTTCATTATATTCTTTTTTCAGCAAGAATCCAAAAAAGACTGAATATCTTGGAAAATATAGAAGATACACTGGGACTGAAGTTCAAATTGGTCCAACCTGGGAAAACCATCTGGCTTTCTCATGAGTGATCCTTGGCTGTTGTCTTAAAATTACTCCAGCCATTATTACTGACTTTGGAAAGTATCTACCAAGATGGGATGGATTTAAGTACCGAGGCTGGTGGATTACTTTTGCTACTACATTCAGAGAAGACTATTGCTATTCTCTCTCTTGTAAGTCTACTGTTGAAACCACTTGGGTCATTAAACAATGCCATCCAGGCATCTGCTACAACAGTAGTAGTTCTTTGTCCAGCAATAGAAGCTACATTTGGATCAATCAGAGAGCTATCCATTGAAAAAGTACTGGAAGAAGCAAAGACTTCAGTCCAGAAGTTGACTAATGAAGGCATTTATATTGAATCCTTAAGTGAAGAGGACAAGAAGTGTTTAAGACAACTGAAAAAGTACACAGACTTTATTCTTAAAAATCTACAACAGCGACTTCTAGATTCTACTCAACCTTTACGTAGCTTTTACAGATCCCTGTCCTATAAAACACTGACAGTTGAGTGAAGTGAGGCACTACCAGCAATGGGGCTGCCATGTGCTCAGGACAGAATAGAAAATTTGAACACAGAGTGGAATATCATACGATGAATGAATGACGATTTGACTTCAACTTCTTTTTTATCATCACTATTGGCTAGATCTTTATGCTATGTTTCCTGGGATGAAAGAAGTAGGAATTAATCTCTTGCTACTCGCAGTCACAACAGCTACAGTTGAGTGTTCTTTTTCATCAGAACTTTGTGTTCTGAAAGAAGTCGCCTTCTGCCTGATCATGTGAATGAACTAATGAGCATATCAATTGAAGGAATGGAAGTACTGGACACACGAGAAGCCACCAAAGATGAACGTGTTGCATTCAAGAAGTTCATTAACAGAGTTGTGCAAAATTATAACAAGAAACCAAGAAGGATGTAGATGTCGTGCTTCATAGAATGCGTGAGTAGCCAACTTTAATTTGTGATGATTTCAAAACATGAGTTAAATCTAATAAAATAGTCATGAAACAGTTTTCAGTTTTTACTATGGTGCCATACAGCCCACCTTCACCCTCACAGTCTCACCCTTCATTGGCCCTGACCCCCACCCCTGTAAATTTGAACCCCCACCCTAATTTCAATTCCTGGGGAAAACACTGCTGGATACATAGCTTCCTGTAAAATTAATGGAAGTTACGGAAATCCCTACATTACTTTGAAAATCTCAAGAATAATTTTTTCATCTTGATGGGGCCCCTTAAACTGTGTCTCAGGCATATTGGCTGAGTAGGTTGCCTTTGGTGGTAAAAGTTTCCTGAGGATGGCTGGAGCTGGAAACAGATTCAATGTAGTCCTGGCATTACTGGCCCCAATTCAAGAAAGCATCCCTGTTCAGAAAAGTGCCTAACTGCTTTCCTGAATCAAGGTCTCTTTGCCTAATGATGATCTGGTGTTAGTTAGCATTAACAAAGCAGTGATCAGAGAGGAAATTATGACTATTCCAGTCTCATTCCTTTTTCATGATGAGGTGCCACAGAAATCTTCAGCCTGGGACTGGAAAACTTAGAGGAAAGAAACTGGCCACAAAGACATAAAGGACTATGTTGTGTGTTTGTCTTTGTTTATGGTAAGTAGAAAATTTGGGGCAAAATAATATTTTTTTGAAAGAAATGTACATTCAGGGCCTGATTCTGAGGGGCATTGAAATCAATGAGAGTTGTGTGTACTCAGCACTAATCAGTATCAGGCCTTTACACACAATACCTATAACAAAGAATAACAATATTTGTAAGATCTTATATATTTATAGCCTCAATTATTTGATGAGCTTTCACTATCACATTATTACTTTTTTATTTATTCCAACAAATCGAATACATATCTATAAATACTATTTCAGCTGCAAATAATATACCCAGCTTCTAGATTTTATATCATGGAATGAACAAGTCCCTACTCTGTTTTCTGCATTATCGTTAGGGAATGATTTCTTCATAGTCAAGACCTCTTTGTATGCGTAAAATAAAGAAATTTGAGAAAGCAAAAAAATAGTTTAAATTGTGCTCAAAATATTTAGCACTAACTGTAATAAATTACGGTTTAAGTGCCTTGCAGCTTTAAGGGGACAAATCGTTTTCTGCCCTTACTGGGTAAAATTAGACGATTTACTTTTAACATTACAACTAAAGAGTTCCACTGTGCTTTCAAGGCAGGATCGCGTTCTCGGGGTACTCTCATCTTATTGTGTGTGTTGCAATGCTAATGAGGCTGGACGTTTCCTCGGAAAGAGTAATGGTTTGTGATCACCTGACACTGCATGAAAGTGAAAAAGCTGCTCTTTCTGCTGCTGGGGAAAGGGAGGCAAGTCCCATCAAGCGGTGTATTGTTTCTTCCCTCACGTTTTTCTTTGGTATCTTGAAGAATACTGGAGCTTTCCCCTGCGGGACTCGCTTGTTGCACGGTCTAAATGTGCTTGGTCCTCTGCAAATATTATATTGCCCACTTAAGTCATTCCTTAATTGCGGCCTCTTTTCCCTAACACCCCTTACTTCAGGCTCAGCTCTCCCAGCAGCGACTGTTTTGCCACCAGAAAACGGGAGTAAATTGCCAAACGCAGACTCCTGGCCAGTTCAGGGCAGAGCCAGAGATCGGACTCCACCTGAGCCAGCCGCCCCTGAACTGAGCAGGAAAAGCCCCTCCCGAAGGGCCTTCTCAAGCTGCCAGAAAGCGGCTGAGGTCCGGCTCTCCTCCCCACTCTTGGCGTTTGCTGGGTTGCCGGCAGAGGGGGCCGAAGGGCAGGGCTTTTCCTTCCCCTCTGCGCCGCTCGGCGCCTGAGCTGCGGGCTTTGCACGTCCCCCCTCCCTGGGTGAGGTTTCCCCCAGTGACGCTGGGATGCCGGAGGAGGCGGCGAGGCTCGCTCTTCGCTCAGTCCGGGACGGCCCGTTACAGTGAGAACTGGCTGGAGTCCGGGCGCCCCCGCCCCCGCCTGCTGGGCACTGGGACGCCGCTGGAGGAGCCAGGAGGGAGAGCAGAGGCGAGCTGCGCAGCGCTGAAGCGAGGAGGTGAAATCCCCCCAGCCCCGGGCTGTCACCGGGCGCAGCGAGCTCCGGGCAGCGCCTCCACTTCCAGCCCCGGTCGCCTCTGCGAGGGGGCAGCCGCCGCGGGGACCAGCGCGGCTGAACCACAAAGGGCTCTTTGTGCGGCGGCCGGGCGCCCGCCTCCCGCCTCCCTCGCAGGCGAAGCAGAACCGGAGGGAGCCCCGCGGGCAGCATGGTCCGCACCGGGACGGTCAGGGGGGCACCAGCGCAGCGGCGGGGCGCGGCGAGCTCCCTGCTCGCCCTGCTGGCGGCTTCCTCGCTCCTGCCCCTCTATGCAGCAGGTAAGAGGCTCTGGGACCCCCTGAGGGGGGGGGGGGGGGCGGCTACTTGCGGGGGGGGCTCCCCCCCCCCCCCCGGTTGGGCATGGTCCTTTTTCGCTGGTTGCCCGCCTTGCACACCCGGCCGGAGGGAGGATGCTACTTTCTTTTTTGGGGGTGGGGAGGATGTTCTTGGTCAAAACTAGCTGTGCAAAGCCTCCCCGCCTTCCTTCTGAGCCGGGGCTGGCGGAGCCCGTTTGTTTGTTGTTGTCTTTGGGGGCCAAATAGAAACCTGATGTTACATGTTGTGCAGGAGAGGCCCGGAGCTTGGAAGGTGGGGGAGGGTGACTGCTGAGAAAAAGCTTTTGAGGCTTCCCCTTCCCGCGATCCATCACCGTCTCTTCTTCCTCACCCCCAGCTGTTTCAGCAGTGGGTGCCCCGCATGGAGTTTGTTTTTTTTGATGGGGGGGGGGGCAGCAAAGAAGAGGACGGGGGACGTTTGTTGCAGTCAGAGGCCTTGATGGGGAGCTCAGGGTGGATGTCCCCCCACCCCCTCCGAGTGGCTATAATAATGTGTTATTACTTGGGCTGTTGAGTGTTGCCAGAGTCTCGGTGGGGGTGGGGATTAAGGTTGAGTGCAGAGGTTGGGGGTGTGGGGGGAGCAGCGGTGCTTGGAGTTGATGGAGGCTTAATTGAGCCTCTTTCTCTGTGTGTGTGTGTGTGTGTTTTGGAGGGTCCCATTTCCTGTGTGTACCTGGCTGAGCCGCAGAGAGCCGAGGGGGCAGCCCTGGGGATCAGGAAACGTCCGGACTCGGTTCACCAAGCACTGCGATTGTTTGGAGAGCTGAATAAACTGGCCCTATTAACATCTGACCTCGCGCCGTGGCAGACTGGCTGCGGCTGCTGAAACGTTGCCAGTTTGTCCGGCATCTCCGTGGTCCAACAACGCCAGGATTTATAGAGAGCTCTGGGAGCGTGTGGGGCGGGAGAGCTGCTCTGGTGTAAGCTTTAGTGCCTGTAAAAGAAGCTCCATCCATGAACGGTGTGTTTCATGGCCAGCTAAGCTGTGTGGCCCTCCCCTTGAAGCAAGCAGGGAGAGGTCTAACTTTTCCTTGCCCCTAGGTTGTGGAGTGGGAAGGGGCGATAGGAGCTTCTGCTGGCTTCAGTCCGACACTCTTTGATCTCTCTCAAAACCGTTCTCTGGAAAATTGCCCCCCCCCCGCAGCTGATAAACTTTGCTCCCTAAACCCCTTCCCTGGGGCGTTTTGCCCAGTGATCCTGGGGAGGAGATGACACTGAGTCGTCATTTGCATTTCAGGTTTGTAACCGGTCCGTCCTGGGTCAACTTTGCGACGGGATAGTTTGGCCGATAACTAGTGAATCTTCATTTCTTTGTAAGAGGCTTTAACTTAATTGCCCTGATGTGCATGAGGAGCCCGACGATGTCTGTACGGAATAACAGTGATGCTGCAGATTGGAGGGGATTTGTTAATCAGTTGCATGTTTGAAAGGGGTTTTCTTCCCTTTGTTGGTTTCGTAATCCATTTACCTCTCCCCGGGAGGTGACAGATGCCTATATTTCCTGTTAGTCAGCTCTGGGCTCCTCGGTCGTGCCATTTGCTGCATTAGCATGGAGGGAGGGGGGCACGAGAAAGGTGGAAAGTTTGCGGGGAGGCGGTGGGGTAGGAGGGGAGCATGTTACACCTCAGGGACGTGGGGTCAGTTCCCGTTGCGCGTCTTTTCTTGAGGCTTTTATTGCTCCCTTTGAAGGGCCTGGGGGCAGCGCTAACAAATTGCAGGGCCCTACCGCTGCCCTGGCTTTCCTGCAGAGAACTTCAGCCACAGCCTCGGTGTACATCGGGGCAGGAATTTCACAAGCGCAAGCCCCTAGCGGTGCGGGGTGTTAGCCGGTGGCAGATGTTCAGTGGGTGCCTTTAAAAGCCTCCCGGAGTCTTGGCTGTGGAGATGGCGATCCTTCGGTGTGTGCTGTCGTTCCAGCTCGAATGGCAGATACCATCCCCCTTCCCCACCATTTTCTTCCAATTTCTCAAAACAGCTGGATCTGTTTTTAGGGACCAACATGAAGGACGTGCGCAGGATTTCCAGAGAGTTTTACTCTACCCTTCTCTGCAAGACGGGACGCCTCCCTCCCCTTTCAACAAAGAGTCTCTCTAGGCAAAGTCTTAAACTGCCTTACATGCTTAATTTGATTTTGGTGTGATGATTTCTGTACTCTTGTAAAACTCTTGATGGCTTTAGCAGTGAAATCACAGTTGAGTGGCATAGTAACTAAGCAAAATACTCCAAACATTTGGCTGCCTGTTACCCAAATCTGCATATTCATTGATTATCTAGCATTCCCGGCTCACTCCTTCCCTTCAGGTGCTGGCAGAAGAACCATCCCCGCCCCCTCCCTTGCGGATGTCTTTGATGGGTGACCCCTTAAGTATTATTCGCAGGGTGTAGTCACACAACGTTTGCTAGTGACATAGCTCTGCATAATTGACTGCAAAAACAAAGACATGCCAAACAGTTCTCTACATCTCCCGTGAACAGCAGTTGTCTCTACTGGGAGTTAGTAGTGGAATGTCTTTTTTTGTGGGGACAAAAGCACTGAGTATAAGACAAAATATTCTGAGTGATATTGTAGAGTGATATAAACTGTACACGCACAATCTTAATTTTGTTGTTGTTCTGAGATTGTATTGACAATACTAGTTTTATTTCTCTAGTTGCCTTTGTAGGCAATATGACTTGGTCCTGGTGGAATGGTCCTAAAAATAGAATAAAAAAATGCAATTAAAAATGTTGGGAATGTTTTTCCTCTATTTATTTTTCTTATAGATAGGTTGGCTGAATCATACATTAATCTGAAAATATTAGTATGTATGTGGTTAGAACTCATATTATACAAAATTTGTATCCACATCCGATTTGCAAAAATGATCCTTGGATATCTGCGGATGCAGATACCCGCGGATATAAAGCAGATATCCGCAGATTTGCAGAGCTCTAAAAATGTTATTTATTTAATATTAGGTGCAACACCTGCACATTTTAATGACCCTATAGCAACCATTTATGTGCCTTAGAAAGGATGCAGGGCATTGGTGCAAGATTTCTTTTCTGTTAACAAAATGCATACTTGCAGAGAAATCAAAACTGAAATATTATGATTTTACAAATACTGCACTTTATAAAATTGTAGGTGCTACTAATGAAGAGAACACATTTCTCGGAGTACAGTATTATTAAAGTTATTATAGTACAGATTACATCTAAATGCCTTTAAATATATTACTAGATGTAGTAAAAACCTTGAATTTCTAAAGTTTCATTGGATTTAGCTACCAACCTCCTCCTGTCCCCCTTGACTTTAATAAATGGGATTTAGCCAGAGACTTCCCATTAAATCCAATGCAGATTATTTGGCTAATTCCCATGCAGCTCTGAAAATGGAAGAATCTTAATACAGTTAGTAATACATTTCACTAAATATGAAGATTTTCTATGGCAAGCTTTTTTCCACATACAAGACACAAATCTTTGTTGTTATAATTACAATGCTAGTTGTATAGCAATTCAGTTTGTCTTTGAGTCAAAAGGTAAATGAAGTTTCCACTGAAACTTTCCCCCCCTGGAGTGTCTTGATTTTGTTAATAGCAATTCCATCACAAATGCTTTTCTCCATAATCTCTTTTCTGCTGTAAATAGGACAGAAATGCAACTTCATGGGGAGAAAAAGGCAGATTGACAGGCTGGGTGAATTAATCCTATTTAGTGAGCTTTCAGTTGTTTGCAGGAAAGTTGATCTCTTTTTAAATTCACTGCACTTTTGGGCAAGGTGTTAATAGTACTGAGTATTGTCATTTGTATGGAAATGTACTTGTTCATTAATTACGAAACTAACAGCCTTAGCGCACACATACTGGTTGGTATGAAATTAAAAAGTAAAGGGTCTTGTTGCAATATGCATTGAGACTTCATTGATAACTATGAATTCTAAATAAAGATTTGTTAGTGTCTTTTTCAGACTGTATCTTCACAGAACCTCTATTATCAAGTGAAATGTTGTAGTCAGTTAAAATGATAGGTAGATGCATTTAGCATCTGTACATGTTGGAACAACTTATCAGTCAGTAGTCAAGTTTTTTTTTCCGAGTCCCCTTTTCATAGTTCATATATTGTCTGTCTGCTCGGCAGTCATGTCAAAGAAAGCAAACCATCTTTGTTATGCATCAGCTTAGTATGTTTATAGAAGCGCGGTGTGGTGTTTCTCTTAACAGGGAAGAAATGCTGCTTACAATATTTCACTTAGTTTGTAATATTCTTGTAACTAGGCTCCCTGTGTGAAGGATGGCTTGCTATTTAGGCTTGTTTATTCTGTCTGGAGCTGTTGCTTTGTAAAGGAAGTTGTCATTCGGCTCAGCATGTCTGGAAAGTAGGCAAGTGCTCAAGTCTTCTAATCCAGTGACTACAAAGTAGTTAAAGCTTCAAAGAAAAGTAACGACAGGATTTTGCTGCACTGAAAGAAGATGCATTGTTTGTTAATCCTATTTTTTTTATTGTTACTAATACTGCAGGCTCCTGCAGCATAGTCATTTGGGACAAATAACAATGTAACTTAAACGATTCTTTCCTCTGTGAAGTTTGAAGTCAAATGTCCCTTACCAATTTACTTTTGTGCAAGCCTTTTGAGCTGTTGGCTCAATATTAGTTCTGTTGCAGAAAGCATTCTAGAAAATAGTTCTCTTCAATGATGTTTCCGTTTCAAAATGAAATCTAAACAGTTTGGACAGATACAATTAGCTTATTGTTAATTAGCTTATTGTTCATTAGCTTCACAAAACTTAATAAGATGATCATATCTATCAATTCCTAGTACCTTTTTTTTGTTTCTTATAATTTGCGAATTTGGAAATTATGAATCCAACAACTTCACTTTTGTGTTGTGAGTACAAACTGTGTTTTGGTACCCAGCTTATTTAGAACTGTTACAAGTGGCCAAGAGAGAACAATGTAAGTAATTCTTGCAAACTTTAAAAAGTCAATTAAAGGCCCAAATTAGGAATTGACAGATTGAACCACTGAATGCTCTGAATCATTTAGCCTAGTATCCTCTCTCTGACATCACAGAAAGGTGCAGGAAACTCTGTAGTGGACAGTTATGGAATAACTGCCCATAGAGAGCAACAAAGAGTCCTGTGGCACCTTATAGACTAACAGATGTATTGGAGCATAAGCTTTCGTGGGTGAATACCCACTTCGTCAGATGCATGTAATGGAAATTTCCAGAGGCAGGTATAAATATGCAGGCAAGAATCAGTCTGGAGATAACCGAGGTTAGTTCAATCAGGGAGGGTAAGGCCCTCTTCTAGCAGTTGAGGTGTGAACACCAAGGAAGGAGAGATTCTTTCTTACCCCAGGTGAGTTTCTATCTCTTCTAAAAAGTTTTATTCTGTCTAATATAACTGTGGAAATTCTCATCCATATACATGTCTTCTGCCGCATACAAATGAATACCACTAAATTTTTAGGTGTGATATGTTGTGGAAGTGAGTTCCACAAGTCAATTATAGATTCTGTAAAAAATATTTCCTCTTATTTTTAAATCTATTGCCTTCTCAATTGAAATTAGTGTCCCCTTGTTCTTGTATTAGGAAAGGCTGAACAGATGCAACTGGTTTACTTTCTCTATACCATTAACTACATTTGTCTCCTCTCTAAACTAAGTCGTTTCAATCTTTTTCATATTCTGTGTGGAAATCCTTCCATTTCACTAATCATTCTGGCCAGTGGTGTTTAGACTCCTTTCTCTTTCATATCTTTTTTGAGATGGGGTCGCCCCCAGACCTATAGATAATATTCCAGGTGAGAGTGAGCCACTGATTTATATAATGGTATTATAATATTTTCATTATTTTCTATCCCATTCTTTACACATACCAGTATTTTGTTGCCTTTGTTTTTAATTGAGCTATCTACAGCAAGGTTCAGCTCTTTTTCCTAGTGGTTACAGTTAATGTAGAACCCAGCAGCAATTGATTCCAGTTGACTCATACTGGGTATTCTAGTTCTAGAGGGGAAGGCAGTGCATATATCTATTAGAGATAGATTACACCATGCCTGCATGTAAAGGACATTAATTTAACCCTTGTCTCAATCTATATTAAATGCAGACTGCAAAAAGTAAAGTAGTGGTCTGAATCCTTTTAAGCATTACATCTCTACCTAGATATAACGCTGTCCTCGGGAGCCAAAAAATCTTACAGCATTATAGGTGAAACCGCGTTATATTGAACTTGCTTTGATCCACCGGAGTGCGCAGCCCCGCCCCCCCCGGAGCACTGCTTTACCGCGTTATATCCGAATTTGTGTTATATCGGGTCACATTATATCGAGGTAGCGGTGTATATTCTTCTCTTTCCCTGATATGGTCATATTTTGCATTACATATGATGTGAGGTTTTTACCACATAGGTGACTACTTCAGTATTACCAAGGTCATACTGCATAGCCAAGGAGTTGCTTTTGCATTATTTAGGTTTGCTAGGGGATCCCAATTTTTTGAGTGGATATGCTTTCTATGCCTTAAAATCCTTGGACTAGATCCACAAAGCATTTAGATGTCTGTTACGTTAGGTGCCTTAGTTCAATAGTTAGATGCTCAGATTCTGTCTAACCCTGTAGGTGCCAAAATTCCCATGGTGCCTGAGTTTCTGCCAATGCACACAGCTGCTTAAATCCTGATGCCCAATGTCTATTTTATGCCTAAGCCTCAGTGGGAATCACAGACTAGGTTCAGAGCACACCTATCGGATCAGGCCCTGAATAAAGCACAGCCAGAGGAGGTGGCATCACACATTCCCCCAAGTCATTAGAATACTTTCCCACAATTCGGGAGACTGGGGTTCAAATCCCCATTCTGCCTGATTTGGTGCAGGTACTTGAATCCAGGTCTTCCACTTCTTAGCTGACTGGCCTATAGAGTATTTTTCAGTAGAGCTCTCTCCTATTGAAGCAGTTCCACTTTGTACAAAATACTGAAATATTCTGGGGGTGGGAGGGAATAGGGACAGCATCTATATTCCAGTATTTAGGGAAATCTCCTAGGAAATGGGAGAGTCAGGTTCAAGTCCTTGCCCCAATGAATATTCAAGTATTTTAAACAAAGTGGAAAAGTTTCAACAGGAGATTCCACTAGAGTGGCAGCAGGGCACCTAAAGTTAGACATTGCAATGCTGAACCTAAGTCCCTTTGTGTCCACTGACTGAGTCCTTTGGGCTGGCATGTTCCTAGCTTTGGTATTACCCAATCAGCAATTAAGGTTGTATTCTCTGAAACCAACTTTTAAGAAAGATACTACCAGTTGTAATCAATTATACAGACAGTCAGCCAATGAAAGTACTGATGACAAACAAAGTCTTAAGGACCTAAAAAAGAGCTCTGTGTAAGCTTCTCTCTCTCACCAACACAGTTTTATGGTGTTTTTTTTTTTTTTTGCCTTCCTCTGCTATATGGAATGTGATTTGCCAGCTGGGATCATCTGGGCATATCTCATCTAATCAGTTCACTGCCTTTGCACAAGCTTTGGGCATTGGTGACATTGGGCCTCTCCTGTTCTCTGCCTGTAGCACACAGTTAAGTCCCCTGAGGACTGAAATGCTTTAGTCTAACTAAAGTCTTTGAGGCTTAATATAAAGTATCTGAATGAAATTTCATGTCCTGCGATATACAGAAGTCAGACTAGATGACTTAGTGGTCTTAATATTAATTGGTGTTCTCTCCTATTGGAAAAAACTCACTGAGAAACCTGGGGAGACCTATGAACCCTACTGAACTTAGATTTCTGGCTTCCAATTGCTCTGACTGTTAAAAACTTCTCCTGATATCTATAGCCTAAACATTTTCTCCCATCACTTTAGGTCACTGCTCCTTGTCCGGTTTAAAATTGTTTTAGGCGGTTCATTAACAGCTCATCTGGTAAGTATTATTTCAGGATGAAGTGGCTTCTTTAACTGATTTTCCTTCCTTTTGCCAGCTTAATGCCTTAATGTTATTTTTCTATACTTTTGTATATTTAACTAGAATGACTTTCCTTTGTTGTATAAAGAAAAGATAAATTCAGTCATGGTTTTGCTACAAGTTAGCTTTCACACTCAATTAATTCAAACTAACTTTTCAACACAACATACGTAACTGTCCAACTGAATCATAAACTGAACTATAAGGATAATATTTTATTTTAACATTGTAAAGATCATACAATATCACATTTTTGTTTAGAGTGATTGGCGTACCATGTAACTTAGAGGAAAAGAGATTAAAAATTTTTAAACTCAATTTCCCAAGATAAACAGTGAAAAGTGAAATTGCATAGAGATATCAATATTGTTTGTTACTAGCCAAATACATATCTTCTCTTCTTAAATTTTAGTTTAAAGAAAAATAAATTTCTATCACAACATAAACTACAAACTAGGACATTTAAATAAGGTTACTATATGGGGAGAATCTCAGAAAATTATTTTGCTGACTCACCTGACAGCCAGACCAGGTGGTTAGCACCAGCTCAGGTGTAGAAAAGGGCTTGAGTGTTTTTCAGAGGATTACAGAGCCAGGGACAGAGAAAGAGAGGTCTAGAAGAGAAAACCTTAGGAACAAGCTAACTCCGGAAAAAGCTTAGGCTAAGGTTCATATTTTCGTGTTTTAAGTTAAAGACAAATGTGAGGAAAGGGGCAAATGTAGACCAAGACCTTTGTATTATGTATATACTTGGTAGCAAAATGGGAACAGCACCTGTTTACATATATCTGCATCTGTAAAATATTGAATTAATAATTCAACATATGCACATACCAGAGTTATGCATATCCGCACATTAAAATGATCAACCATAAAGAAATATGCAAACAAGAGACAGTGCGAACCCTCGTTTTCTTCTTCAACTCTCTCCCACCCCTGAAAATGCTTCAGTAATACAATAATATGTCCACAAAATGTATAAAACAACATTCATCCAAATCAGAATATCAAAGAATCCTACTGTCTGAAATAAGACATCATATTGCACATCAGGACTTGGGTCAAATATCTAGAATTTCTTGATCTATACTGTTTAGTATATGAAATAAGGAGTTTGACTTTATTTGATAAGAAATTTTAAGAATTGATGAATGGTAATGCACGTGGAAATACCATTTCCTTATTATTACGTCTGTTAGGCTAGTTTTTCCATGATCAATACAAATTCTGCCATACTGCATTTTTAAACTAGTTACTTCCTTCCTCTTCCAGCAGTCAACACTTGCACATCTGGCTGCCACCAGTACATTGTTTCATTAATTTGTTTTTCTAAAATATATACTTTCTCATTTGGGGCATGCAAATATAATATTGGTGGCTCAAGAGGGAGGTCATGACCTGTAATCCCTTTAAGCTCTATAACTATTTGCTTCTAAAATTTTACTACCTTTGGGCATTCCCACCAAATATGTAGAGAATTTCCTGCATCATCCCCAACACATATTAGACTTTCTCTCCTCTAAATTTAGTCTCGTTGGCATGAGATCCCAGTAGTACATAATTTTAAAATAATTTACCCTTATGGTAGTACTGTGTCCATGAAAGGATGTGCCAATCAGAAATTCCCTTTTTATCTTCTGATATGGCCCTATCAGTAGTATTTTCAGTACTTTAATAAATGTGCATTTTCTAACTAAAAGCCAGAGAATTCCATAAAATACATTTCTAGAATTTCTCCTCTAGAATTTCTTTTTTAAAAATGTTTTAAATTTGTTATTTCCCAACATTATTCTTCCATTTGAGCTGTAAGGTAATTTTGATTCATTAGAGAGGTTTAGAAAGATCACAGCTTCTCTTGTCTGTATCCCCATATCTTAAATATCTTCTTCCAGTGGACTGTCATCAAAGAAAAATTCTTTTTTTTTTTTTAACCAAATGGATGGTGGATTTTATATCTATAGTCCCTTTAATTGTTTATATTGAAGGGTCACTTATTTAGACTCAAACGTTAGCTTTAGGCTATGTCTACACTACAATCTTAAGTTAACCTATGCTGGGTGCACTCACAGCCACCACATTAATTAGTGTGGTGGCTGATGTCCTCACTACCCTTCTGTCGGTGGTGCGTGTCCTTACCAGGAGCACTTCCGTCAACTGAAGAGGGGCAGGGTGGGGGACTGAGAGCCAAGCTGGGAGCTGTGACCATGGGGAGAGGCAGCGGCAAACAGCTGGGAGCTGCAGAGAGTGCTGCTGTTTTTGCTGGACCGGAGAGAGGTTGGTAGCACGCTCAGCGAGGATGGTCTGTACCAAGCAGACAGCTCATGAATCCACAGGTGGCAAAGAGCCTCGCAAGCAGCTCGCTGCTAAGGCTGCCCTGAAAAGCGCCCCCACCACGGGTGGGGTGAAGAAGCCCCATTGCTACCGCCCTGGCACCGTGGCCCTGTGGGAAATTCACCGAGCTGCTGATCCGCAAGCTGCCCTTACAGCGCCTGGTGTGGGAGATCGCCCAGGACTTCAAGACCGTTCTGCACTTCCAGAGCTCGGCTGTCATGGCCCTGCAGGAGGTGAGCAAGGCCTATTTCATGGGGCTCTTCGAGGACACCAACCAGTGCACCATCCACGCCAAGAGAGTCACCATCATGCCCAAGGACATCCAGCTGGCACGCCACATCTGCGGGGGGAGAGCCTAGAGCACCCCCCTCAGAGTCCGCTGGCTCACAAAACAAGCCTCTCCTCGTGGAGCTAAAACAGTGGCCCCACCCTGCAGCTCCCAGCTCTTTGCTGCTGCCTCTCCAGGTGGAGCTAACACCTGGGAGCTGTAGGGAGGGGTTGCTGAGGGTACAGGGGGGACATGCCTGGGGTGTATGACCAAAGCTGTTGGGGGAGATGAACCTTTAAATACTTCCCCCTACTCTCAGTAGGCAAGTTATCTTTGGCAGAAGCTCCTAGCCCCACCACACCGCTGCAGGATAGAAGCCCAGAGCTCCCCCCTTCTCCCAGTCTGGTAGGTGGGGAAGGGGGAGCTCCGCAAGCTGCACTTTAACTGTTAAAGAGCCGCATGCGGCTTGCGAGCCATAGTTTGGCCACCCACGTTTTAGCATGTCGGCATAGCAGGGGAGTTACGTTAGCAGGAGAAGCATTTCAGTGTGTACACCTTCACTGTTTTGTCAACGAAACCTGACTTTTGTCGACAAAACTGTGTAGTGTAGACAAGGCCTTAGATGCTCTACAAGTAGGTTACAAGTAATAATCTCTTATCTGTGCGGTTCTAATTTATAACCTGTCTCAGTAACAGGGCCGGCTCCAGGCACCAGCCGACCAAGCACGTGCTTGGGGCGGCACCTTGTAAGGGGCGGCCAATCTTGGGGTGGCGGGGCGGCGCTCGGGGGTTTTCATTGTTGTTTTTGGTTCGGCGGGGCGGCGCTCGCGGGGGGGGTGTTGTTTTTGGTTCGGCGGGGCCGCACTCGGGGTGTGTGTTGTTTTTGGGTCAGCGGGGCGGCACTCGGGGGGGGGGTTGTTTTTGGTTCGGGGGGGGTTTTTTTTTTTGCTTGGGGCGACAAAAAAGTTAGAGCCGGCCCTGCA
>NW_020664464.1:26064857-26086196 GCF_002925995.2 Terrapene triunguis | reverse complement strand
TAACAAAACTTGAATTGGGACTTTCAAATAAATTTTAAAATAAAATTCACATATTCTCCTTTATCTTATACTTAAAACAACCTAAGAGATGTAATATTTTTGTGTGCCCCTTATGTTTTCTAATTGCTTGGGCTTGATTTTGTTACAGACCTTTTCAGGATATTCTCACAGCTGTTTGCCACTTAGGATTCAAATGTCTGTAAATCTTACGCTCCTGAGCTTCTTCCGTAATGTCCACATAGGACTTCATTGGCCTCCAAGTGTCCTGTTTTGAGGCAAAGTTCTAGGTAGTTGTTGGTTAAAGACAAATGCCCCAAAGCACTTCTTCTATTACCAGAATGAGGAAGGTAATGAACCTCAAAAACCCCCTTGGATTGTAAACTCCAGCAAATGCTGCTTAGCTGAGTTTTAGGACCTTCATCCTAAGCCTTGCATCGCAGTAGGTAAAAATGAATGATCATTTTTAAACTGAATGTGTCAGGTAGTAGAGCCTTCTGCCATAATTATTGTTATGACATAAAAATGATATATGGACTAGAGGTAAGTTAGAGGAAGTTTATACCTTCCTATTAAAACATTAATTTTGTATTTTAAATATAATTGAGCAGTTGGAATATATATATTAGGGTACGTCTGAATTCAAAGTATCAAGGAAGAAGTTGTGTCTATTCATAATTACCCCATAAGTATTAGGACAGTGTGTTGAAAGAAGTGATGTAGACCATACATGCATCGTTTTGAAGGGATGTTTTAAAATAAAACTGAAGAAACAAAAAGAATCTTTTGACAAGCCAAAAACATACTAACCTTGTGGGGAATACCTTTACTGGGGAACAAGAAATAAAGACATCACCTAGACTAGTACCCTGGGAACCCTGATAGCTGAAGTTGCCACTATTTGAGACCTTGAAAATTTAAGATATTCTGTGGTTACTGTGGTGACTGATGGCAAATTCTCTTCTCTTTGACCAAAATCCCTTGCATAAGGATAGGTGATCTGGCTTGGATAAAATTACAAGCTTGAATAGGATCTGAACCAAACCTATTTGAGGATAACTTTGCTGTTTTAATTTTTTTAATAACTGCACTTCCTACTTCTGGCTGGAAGCAATTTAATGCTGCAAGGGTGAATAATCTTGAGGTATTTCCAGCCAGACCAGAAGTAGTACTAGATGTCTTGGAAAAACTGTGTCTGTTCTTGCTAGAGTTGTAATCCAGTTTTGCAGACTCAGTTGGTTTGGACATTAATATGTGAATTTTTGGATACTTATCCAACCTGTATAACCTTCTGAGGCTCCTCTCTCATTTGCCTTGTCCTGTTTTTGTCAGCATAGTGCTGTAAAAGACTTACTGAATCTCTTTAAATCCTGATACTTTAAGTATGTCAAACTAGCTAGAGCAGGGGTCGGCAATCTTTCAGAAGTGGTGTGCCAAGTCTTCATTTATTCACTCTAATTTAAGGTTTCGCGTGCCAGTAATACATTTTAATGTTTTTAGAAGGTCTCTTTCTATAAGTTTATAATATGTAACTAAACTATTGTTGTATGTAAGTAAATAAGATTTTTTAAAATGTTTAAGAAGCTTCATTTAAAATTAAATTAAAATGCAGAGCTCCCCGGACCAGAGGCCAGGACCCGGGCAGTGTGAGTGCCACTGAAAATCAGCTCGCGTGCTGCCTTCAGCACGTGTGCTATAGGTTGCCTACCCCGCGCTAGAGTTTCATGATTTATTTTTTTTAAAATTTAGGGCATATAGATTAGACATTTTTCCTTTACTAAACCTTCCAACATAATGAAGATATAAAGAAATGAGTTGTGATCATAATATTACTAAAACATTTTAATAGGTGCCCATAGGGGCGTCATACAGAAGGATTCTGGGAATCATTCACAAAGTTAGGAATGGGATGCTGATGAATGAACAATTTTATGGAATGGGGAATCTGTAGTAATTGCTGTTGCAGGCAGTGTGCATGGATTTCTAAAAATGTTAGATGAAAAATGTCTTACGAATGTTTTGTCTACTCTAGATAGTTTCTGATCATAGCATTTTTTGAAGAAAACTTGCACATCTCATAGAGGTGATATGGCAAATCTACCTCAACAGTAGGCAATGGATTTGCCATACAGAAATAATTTTGAATGTGGTCTTACTCATCAAGGACCAGACTCCCCAGGCTCTTGTGTAGGGAGAGGGAGTGAAAGTTCCAGGACTGATTCTTTCCTATAACATTGTGCCCCATCCAATGGCAAGGAACAATTCTGATAACTTCGGAGAGCTCAGGGACTACACTCTCTGTGCACTCCTGGAGGTCCAGATTACTCTGGAGGAGTACCATCTATTGAAATGAATGGGGCAGTTCGTACCTCAGAGCTATGATTTTAGGCTCTCTGCAATCTCAGTAAAGCGTTTTTGAATCTGTTACACTTGCTTAACAGTCTGAGGTGGTGGTTGTTGGTTTATTTTTTTTATTTTTTTGTAACCATAACAGCTAAAGACTTAAAGTGAAAGCTGAGACTCTGGAGAAGAATTGAGGTCTGTCTGCACCCCTTGCCCCACTAGTCATTTGTGCACTACTCTCTCACTGTTGAGGGATGTCACCCACACTTTAGGCAACATGGATATACAGACTTTGCAGGCTGACTGCTCCGACTATGTGCCAGAGAGATATGGGAGGGATTGTTCCTCCTTAAGACCAATCTCTCCCTCAGCTCCCTTTGGGATGACTTGGCTCCACACCATCCCTCAGTGCAAGCCAGGAGCCAAGTGTCAAAGTTTGGCCCCAAGACCATAAATTCACCCTACAGTAGAAACTCTCATTATTCTATGCTCCTGTGAGTTCTGCTTAAACTATTTGCCTTTCTGTAATAAAGTACAGTATATCATCATAGCTTTTAACCAGAGAAGGAAATTAATTGTTTTGCAAGGCAGAGGTAAGACAGAACTACTATATGGTAAAGGTTTTGCACATTTTCTTTTTTCCTGGGTTCAGATGAGGTTTTCATGAGAATTTTTTCAAAATTTGGTCTCTTAATTTTTTAGAAATGCACGTTTACAACATTTTAAGGGATTAACCACAATCCTTAGTGGTTTATGTTTTCTTGTTCCTCTCTGCTATGGGATAAAGTGTTTAGAAATCCTTAACTTTTTGTGTGGCTAAATATGTGACATGACTATTTGGTTAATTAGCATTACTGCACAGTTCAGAACATATAACTTCATCATCGTAGTAAACTTGAGTCCATAGACTAATTTAAATAAATGTTCAAGCTTGGAACTAAAGCCAGTTAATACTATAAAAATATGCATTTCATAAATGTTTGCCGTGTATCATGCATTCTCTCCTTCCCTGTCCATTTCCTTTAACCCCCATCTTTGTACGTCCTGTTCCTTCATTCTAACTTCTCCCTTCTCTTTACATATTTTCTGTTTCCATCCTATTAGGTATGTTGTTCTCTGCCCAGATTCAATTTCATTCTGGCCCTTTTCTCCCAATCTCCTGCAACACTAGATTCTTAATTTGCCACAGTCAACAGGTATAGCACCATCAATACATGCATCTCCACCAGTACGGGCCCGACTCTAAGGATTAGAAGAGAGTGGAGTTTGTGTCCAGATCTTGGTCTACCTGCCACTTGTTGTCATGGCTGTTGTGATGGGTAGGCACCTCAAGTCACTGAACTGCTGTCAGATGGTTACATTTGAAACGGTGATGGAGAGATGAATTCCTCCATTTTATTTTTAGAGTTACAACGCTACAGTAAAAATAATGGGCTTGGCTTTTAACTATTTGAGAGAAGTCAACATTCTTTTTTTCTGTAAATTAATACTGTTGGTTATGAAAAAGTGGAAATTGTGAACTCCTTTCTCCTTTTGGTACATATAATGTATGCATTCTGTATGAGTTTCTTCATACTTTTCTCCCAGTGACTTTTATCTTTGAACTAGCAAGCCCACTTTCTTTGGTAATTCTGAGTCAGTTAGGTCAGACTTGAGCTTTTCTGTGCAGGGACTGCCAAGTTGTACTGAAATGTGTGGTGGTTTTGTGATTTGGATGACTGTCCAAAATAGACTAAGAATTGAAACTACCAAATGTCTTTAATTTAAAAATGTAATTTGGACTGGAACCATAGGTCCCAGGGGTAAAAGACCAGTGCTTTCATTTTTACTACTTAGTCATCATTCCTCCCTGCATAGGGGATTTTTTTTTTGCACTGTGCAAGGGCTATGGTTTACATTGCCTTTTTAACAAAAATGAGTTCAGTTGATTTAATGTTCTGTTTTGTGATGAAGTATCCTGCCTAGGTCATAGTTTAGCTGTTAACAAGATATTTATGAAGTGGTAAAATTTCTCTACTCTGTGGTGAATTTAGCCTCTGGAGTAGGGCAAAAAGTTGGCTGTTTAGCAAATAAAATAAATACACTTTCAAATTATATGTTAAAACTATTGCATTTAATTTTAATCTTTTAGAACCACTTAAATCAGTTAAATTTCTGGAAACTGCTCAGGACTATTGTAAGCTGATCTTTGCAATAGGAAAGGTTGAAACCATTTCAGTTAGATGAGTAGCGCACAAGGCTGTCCCAGGGAGCAAAGTTTCTGATTTACAGAACAATTTAAATTCATACCTTTATGCTGTATATAAACTCTGAAATGTATTTGAAAATAAGGGCCCATTCTTGAACTCCTTTCTCTGACAAAGCTCCCATTGACTGACTTACATGAGATTTGCCTAATAATGGACCTGAAATGTTGACTTACAATTAGCATTTCTGATCGACTGCTAGTGGTGGTAGGTTTTTTGTGTGTGTTTTTGGGTGTTGGTGGTTAAGTAACATTTGTGATACCAGCAGTATGTTTCTTTCATCTTTGTCTAGTTACTGTTGTTGTTTTGTATTGTGGTAGTACCTAAGGCCTAGTTAGAAATAGGGGTCTCATTGTGCTAGGCGTTGTATCCACCCGTCATGAAAAGATGGTCTCCTCCCCAGAAAGTTTGTTCTGTGTAAATAGTGAGAGGTTTTTTGACTTGCCAGCAAAAGTATTGAAAATTAATCTTGGTTTGAATTCCAGTTGCATCCATGAACCAGCAGTGGTTTCTCTAGATATTGTTCACATCTATGAGTGGCCTGGAGAAGCTTTTTGCAAACTTTCCTCTCCCTTTTTGTATATTGGCAAACTTTATCAGACTGCTATTCTATGATACATTGAATTTTGAGTAGTGTTTATTGTAATACATCATGTGGGGGAACTTGCACAGTATTTCACCTGTGTCATTAATTAGCTGGGCATATCAAATGTGCCTCTTGAGTGTCAGCTCAGCAGAAGTGATTCTTGATTGGTTTCTCTGAGAGAGGCTGTAAGTTAGCCGAGTTCCAGTTCAGGTGGAAAAAAACTATTTTCTTGTAGTCCCTGTTTCTGTCTGACTCTGGCAGGTAGTGGCCTCCTGTATGAATACTTTCTGTAGTGCAGTTCCTCCAGTTATTGGGAAATACACCTCTACCTCGATATAATGCTGTCCTCGGGAGCCAAAAAATCTTACCGCATTATAGGTGAAACCGCGTTATATTGAACTTGCTTTGATCCACCGGAGTGCGCAGCCCCGCCCCCCCCCCGGAGCACTGCTTTACCACGTTATATCCGAATTTGTGTTATATCGGGTCGTGTTATATCGAGGTAGAGGTGTAGACCAATTTTATTTTATATTTTGGCTCACTTAATTATAGATTAGACTTAAAAGAGGAAATCTGTTTTTCTGAGACTAAGTTCTGTTTTTGCAATAGGGATGAGATCTTATTCAATTTCCAGCTTCAGTGAGCCAGCAAAGTGGTGAGAATGTCCCTGAAGCTAAACCTTGCTTGTAGATTCACAAGATCTGGCCATGGGGAGGAAAGTGCCTTTGTTTGAACGTGGACCTTTTTCAAACTTCGGGACCCAGGAATAATTTCTGACAGAAATTTGTCCCTGACAACCCCCCGCCCCCCCCATTGAACTGAACTTGAAAGACAGTGATAACTCGGTACATCCAAATAGATTTGCTTTCATCATCTTTTCTCTCTATATCTGAGAGTGATGTGAATTCAACAAACTGAAGAAATTCTTTAGTAAAATCTACTGGGAGATCGGGAGATCATCTGGGTACTTCTGACACAGACTTTTGATACTTTCACTGACTTTGGAACTTGAAATGTTAGGTGAAAAATTTGTCAGCGCACTAACGGTTTTGTTAATATTTTCATAAGCCTCGATCCAATGTTCTAATGAACTCTTCAGTTTGTCGATGATTGTGATGAAGGTGTTAACTCTGAAAGCCTCCTTGCCACTGAGTGGGCAGTTGCATTGTCGCATGTCTTCTGTCTTTTGTGGCATTTGGTTGCATCAACTGGTTAATGCAGAGAAGAAATTGTACAAATCTTGGACAAATCCAAACTGCTTCAACACAACAATCCATGGCAGACTGGCCAACAAGGTTGAGTGAGTGAGCAGCACATGGTATGTAATCAACCAAAGCATTGCACTCTTTTTTTCTTTGCCTGCATCCCGGAATATTTGCGGCTCATATTACTTGCATTGTCATAGCTTTGGTCATGACAAAGGCTGATGTCAATCCCATTTTCGGTGAGGAAATTGAGTAGGTATGAGGCAAGTTTCTCCCCTGTGTGGCTGGTGATGTTATGAAGATCATGAAATGCTCAACTGGTCCTCTGGGTAGCACATTACGCAAGATGACAGTCAACTGATCTACATGTGACACATCCAGTGTTGAGGCGATGGACACTGAAAAAATCCCACATTTTTGATCTCATCTACAATGGCTGATAGCATCTTCTTTGCCAACAGTGCAGTGAATTCACCACATAGATATGATGTGTGGCCTTTTCCATGATTTGCATGTTCATTGATGTGTTGAGCTAAGAAAGGGTCAAATTTAGCGATGAGCTCTAGAACGCCAAGGTAATTGCCATTGGGTTTCGATCCAACAGTCTTATATGAGCCAGGGAATGGCAGACCACGCTCAGCAAGAAAAACTATGGTTTCAGCTATGCGTCTGAGGATGTTCTTCCAATAAGCATGAGCTTCCAAAAACTGGTTTTCCAGTTGGGTATCAATTCTGCCACTAACTTTCTTTTGGGCATGGTAGCTGCTAATGGACAATGTATGCTGCTCACTCGTGCATGATTGGTAATGTATGCAGTATTCTTCCAATCACTGAAACCTTTGCCGAACTTTCCCCATTTTTTTGGTATCAGAAAATAGGCAGCAATAAAAACAGTACATTTTCTTCTTGGAAGGCAAATAGATGAGCCATTCTCACTTGCCAAACTGTTTGTTAGGTTTCACATATTCAAACATTGATTTGGTCAGATAACGATTCTGACTGGTGTACTCTTGCTTTGTCAATAAAAAGTCAGCATCTAGATTCTGCCATTTCTGTGGCCCTTTCTCAGTCCAATATGCAATGAGATCTTGAGAAGTCGTGTCCCACTTGCCTGGATCGTTGGAGAAGGATATTTTTGTATTATTATCACTGGGAAAGTCTTCAGAAGAGAGGAGTGAGACTGCAGCTAGAGAAGTCACAGGAGGCTGCTCCTTTTCATCAGGCGAAGCAGGATCACTTGGGCTGGTATTTGCCTGGACTTCCTCACCACCAGACTTAGTAGGAGGAAAAAATGTTAGGAGAGAAGGAGTTCTTTCAGCACTACATCTTGTCTTTGCCGTCTTTCTTTGGCCTCCTTCTATATCTACCAGCCTCCTTTTTTTGACATGGTTTCTGTTGTCCAGTGTAGGCCTACGATGTACAAAGTTCACTATTGCTTGGGCCCACAAACACTTGCTTAGTCCACAAAGACAAAATCACAACCACCCATAAATTGAATTCACGATCTTGATGGATTAATTTGTACAAATCAATATCTAATGAGAGAGAAAATTTCCGATGGCCCTGCTACCATCCCTCAGCTGTTACTTCAATATGGAATGGAGGGCCTACAGTAGGGCCTAAAAATAGGAGAGCCTAAGGCTATAGCCTTATTAGCCTATGGGTTAATCCAGCATACCAAACTCTGAAGGGTAGGTATTTTGTTTTGTTTGGAAAATAAAGATCTCTAATTGAACAACAGTACAGGAATTAGTCCTTCCTGTGCATATGTCCCTCTGTTATTCCTTTCAGCCTATTGAACCTGTGCAGGGCAGTGAACTTATGAATCCCATGTTAAACAGAGCCATTTATGTAAGTATTCTCGGTGTCTCTATCCATAGCAGATGGTAAAACCTTACCCTCTGTGTACTATTGATGCCTAAATGGTCCCCAATTCTGCTCCATCACGTGCAGTGCGGAAGGCCAATACCTCTACCAGACATTTCCATCTGTGTTTCTTGGGTCACTCCTCCCCTGTCTCTCCCCTCCCTCCCTCTCCCCCATTCCCTATTGGTAAAGGCTACTCATTAGATATTAAAGTAGCAGTAATATAATTCATCAGATGAAGTGCAAGGAGTTAACTAAAACACATGCTCTCTCTTTTTGTTTGATCTAAGCACCACAATTTGGTGAGAATATAGTGCTAATCCCAGGAAAAGTGCACTGAGATAATTTTTCCTCCTCTTTGTTAAATATGATGAATTTTTCCATTTGTGATAAACCAGCTTATTTCAGTGAACATATAGTACTTTATCTTGAATACATAACAAAGTATGAAAAGGACTATATAGCGACAATATTGCTTTATAAAATTGGAACTGAAAGGTTTGTTATCTGCCGAGACTTGAATCCAGGTTTCTGTGTTACCTCTCCAACAACTAATGAGTAACACCTAAAACAGAGCAGGGAGTTACATCCCTTACACAGCTATGGATGCTTGAGATATTGAGTTGGCAAGTAAATAAAAATACTTTGAATTTAAGTAACACCTGTTCAACCCCCACCCCCAAATCCAAAGATCTCATAGAATTTTACAACCATGAATTAAACCTTCAAATCCCGGGAGGTAGCACTGTAATGTAGCTATTTGCTACAGCAACAGACGGGGTTTTTCCTTTCACTGTAGTAAATCCACACCCTTGAGAGGTGGTAGCTAGGTTGATGGAAGAATTCTCCTGACAACCTAGCAATGTATATACCAGAGCTGAGGTTTGGTTTAAATATGGCCTGGTCTACACTACACAGTTAGGTCAGCGTGAGGTAGTTTAGGTTGATCTAATTATGTCAGTGTACACACTACAGCTTTGTCCTGCCAATGTAAGTGCCCTACTACATGGATATAATAACTCCACCTCTACAAGAGGCATAGTGTTTGTTGGTGTAGTTAGGGTGACTCAGTGCATTATGTACATCGGCTGCTGGCTGTCTTGTCAATTTCATGGCTCCGTGCTGGAATTGTGAAATTGACAAGAAAGCTGGGCAGCTAGAGCCCGGTTGCCACTGGCTCCCCACTCCCAGCCGGCGTGCACCTGCCCAGCTTACCCGCTCAGAGAGGTGAGAAGCCAGGGCGGCTGTCTTTGTTGCTTCTGGGCAGGAGGCGAGAGCCCAGGGAAGCAGCTGGGCTCCCAGCAGGGAGTTGCACGGAGCTGAGTGTCCTGGCTTTCAGCCCCTCACGCTGGTGAGGACACGCAACACTGACAGAAGGAGGGTAGTGTGGACATCAGTCATCGCAATAGTTACTGCAGTGGCTGTAAATCTTTAGGGCTGTAGTGTAGACGTGCCCGTGCATCTCAAAGGTGTGAATTTTTCAAACTGTGAGTGACACAGCTAGGTTGACCTAAGTTTTAGGTATAGACCAGGGCTAAGTTTCCACAGCTATTAAACTGGAACAATACTACTTAGCTACATAGCCTGAGACACAGAGAGGCTAAGTGAGTAGACCAAGACCACAGAGAGGTTTTGTCAGGGCCATCATTAGAATTTGGAATTTCTGGCTTCCAGTCCTGTGCTTAGGTCACATCTTGTGGTAACCTAAAAACTACTTTTAATGTGTCTTTTATTTTGAAATATATTTGTAAATCTTAAGAACGCAGTGCTGCATCTGTTGAAGAGAATAGTGTAACTTCCATAGACTTAAGCTGGGTGATCATCATCAGGCCTCCGTTCTGAAGTATAATGATTAAATGTCTCAAACAAGTTTACAATGTGATTTTTTTCTTAAACTGTTTTCAACTTTAAATAAAACAATGTATTTTTATTTGATTTTTTGCTATTACAGAACTGAAAAGATTGGCTTTGAGCCTGGTTAATTCAGTTTGGCAATTTCTGCATGGAGAATGAATATGCTTTTGTGTCAGACATGTCCCAAAAAAGGAGTGTACTGTGACCCTGTGGATTGCCATGGATTGTTATAATAAATTAATAAAGGTAGTAAGGGAAAAAAAGCCAAAAGAAACAATTTGATCGGAGATTGGCAACTGTATAGGTGTTATAGAAACCATTGCATGCATTTGATAAGTAGGAAAAAAGTTAATAAGACTAATAAAACTGTAAATGACCCCCAGAGACTTTAATACTGTTAATGACTTGGGCAGAGGATAATGTTGGAAGGTCATAAATCTTCTAGTCTCCTTTGACAAATTTTGCAAATAATCTTACACTTAAATATAGCAAGGGACATGTAGGGCCTATTTAAGCATTATTTGATATACTGTAGCCTCTTATGTGCGTGCATAGGCTCATAATATATTAACGGATGAGCCTGTAAGAGTTACAAAAAGAGAGAAGAACCAACCAAAATGCTAAAATAAAAATCCTGAACTAGAAGTTCCTTTGTTTTAACTTACAGGGAAGAAGAAAAAAAATAACTGGTGCAGATAATGCTGACTTTATTTCATGAAGATTTTGATCATGGAAAGTGAGAAATTTAAAAAATCTTGCTGCATTTAAGCCTTGTAGCACTACAATTCTTAATGAGGGTTAATAGATTCCAAGCCAGAAGGGATCATTGTGATAATCTAGTCTGATCCCCTGCGTAACACAGAGCAGATAATGTCCCCAAAATAATTCCTAGAGCATACTTTTAGTAAACATTGAATCTTGATTTAAAAATGGCCATTAATGGAGAATTCACCACATCCCTTGGTAAATTGTTCCAATGGTGAATTATCCTTACTGTTAAAATTTACTTCTTATTTCCAGTCTGAATTAGGGTATGTCTACACTACAGGATTAATCCGAATTTACAGAATTCAAATTTTGGAAACAGATTGTATAAAGTCGAATGTATGCGGCCACACTAAGCACATTAATTTGGCAGTGTGCGTCCATGTACCAGGGCTAGCGTCGATTTCCAGAGCGTTGCACTGTGGGTAGCTATCCCATAGCTATCCCATAGTTCCCGCAGTCTCCTCCGCCCATTGGAATTCTGGGTTGAAATAAGTGTCACACCTAAATACAAGGTAGAAAAGATTGTTTGCATAAGTAATGGGTTGTAGCCCACGAAAGCTTATGCTCTAATAAATTTGTTAGTCTCTAAGGTGCCACAAGTACTCCTGTTCTTTTTGCGGATACAGACTAACACGGCTGCTACTCTGAAACCTAACACATTTTAAGGGACTATTCAATGTGAAGTGGCCCATTAACACCCCTCCAGCCATAGGGAGGAAAGGAAGGGGTGGGGAAAAGCAGCTGGGGAGGTTCTTAGTAAATAAATTAATGGAGATGTCCTATCTCCTAGATCTGGAAGGGACCTTGAAAGGTCATTGAGTCCAGCCCCCTGCCTTCACTAGCAGGATCAAGTACTGATTTTGCCCCAGATCCCTAAGTGGCCCCCTCAAGGATTGAACTCACAACCCTGAGTTCAGCAGGCCAATGCTCAAACCACTGAGCTATCTGTCCCTCCTGTAACAATATTACAGATTTTTGTAATAAGCCATAAATCCAGTGTCTCTGTTCGGTCCATGATTTTTAATGTCTAGCAGAGTAATGAATTTAAGCTCCCAGACTCATCTTTTGAAAGTGTTATGGAGGTTTCCTTTGAGGATGGACATAGGCCAGATATAGAGTGATTGTTTTGTGACAAGTGTTCACCCACAGGTGATGTGGTGTTTGTCTTTTATCATTTTCCTGTGTGAGTTCATTCGAGACCATAGTGATTGTATGGTTTCACCCACATAGTTGCTATTTATATCCTTTTAGGTTTTTAGTCAAAATGTTGTGGCGTACCAAATCACATGCCTTACGTAAGTCTGTTATGTCAACATTATTATTTTTATCAAACAAACTTGTAATCTCATCAAAAAAAGATATGAAGCTAGGTTGACAGGATCTATTTTTCATAAACCCATGTTGATTGGCATTGATTATATTACCGTAATTCTTTATTAATCGGGTCCCATATCAGCCATTCCATTATCTTGACCAGGATTGATGCACTGGTAATGGAAATGTAGTACTGGGAATGAAAAAGGGGAGAGGGATCCAGTCACAGATATCCAGAGTTTTTATGCCTGCAGAATAAATTAATGCTAACAACTGATGAAAAACTGCTTTATTGGGGGGAAAAGAGAAATACTAGAGTAAAAGTAGGCCTACTCATAAATAGAGTTGAAATCAACAATCATTCTAAAACAACAAGGAGTCCGGTGGCACCTTAAAGACTAACAGATTTATTTGGGCATAACCTTTCGTGGGTAAAAAACCTGAAGAAGTGAGGTTTCTTACCCACGAAAGCTAATGCTCTAATAAATCTGTTAGTCTTTAAGGTGCCACCGGACTTCTTGTTGTTTTTATGGATACAGACTAACACGGCTACCCCATGATACTTGAAATCATTCTAAAGTGGCTCAGCCACTGAACTGTTCTTTTAAATCTGTTTAACAAGAAAAATAGGAAAATAAATAAAAACAATTAGAAAATAATGAAAAATGTGTAATTATAGTTGAATTGGAATAGTTGGAAAAGCTGACTATTTTCCAGACTGTGATAGTTGTTAGCAGTTAGTATGTCCCTGACCTAATTGCTTCAAGTCATGCAGGTCAGGGAAAACCATTGTGGTACTGATTTCCCTCCCTCCCCCCTGAAAACAGAACAATGCTGGTAATTCTAACTTCCATCTCTAGAAAAGCAATAGAACCTACTAGTTCAGTGGTTTTCAGTCTGTGGTCCGCACACCCCTGAGGGTCCACAGACTATGACTAAGGTTTCTAAAGGGGTCTGCACCTCCATTAGAAATTTTTTTAGGGGTTTGCAAATGAAAAAAAGGTTGAAAACCCTTGTACTAGCTGTTATTGGGTACTTCAACTTCCTCACTCAACATCCTGCCAGTAGAGGGCTCCATAATCCCCGGTGAATCAGAAAAGGAAGTACAATCTGAGGGAAGAGGGTTCTAGGCTCAGGAGATAGCCAGAGGCTGCACGAGACTATGAACTGTAGCCCGAGTGCTGGGACTGGAAGCGAGAAAGCCAAAGAAATTCACCTTGTTGCTGGCAGAGGGCAATCAGTAGCTGCAGCAGGAAGATACAGAAGCGGCCGGTAGGTAGGAGAGTAGCCTGGAGGAGTTACACTGAAATTGTTACATTTGTACCAGAGGCAAAGAGGTGGAGGTGTAGGGTTGGGCCCCCAGTCTCCCTGCTCTCCTTAGCCACAATATGTATCCCTGTGCAGTGTGTGTCCCAGGCTCTGCAGCTGAGGGTGCTCTCTGCCCCCCTCCAGCTTCTGGGGCAAGGCCCCAGAGCAGGATGAACCTGGGACTATGGAGGGATGAGGTCAGGGTGATCCCCTTGGCAATAGGCCCCTGCCTGGGAGGCTCTAGCTACAGAGGCAAGCAGGGCCCTGGCAGTAGTGCCTGGAAGGGCAGATGGTCCTGGGCCAGGTGTCCTCTTTCCCTTCTGGACCGCAGAGTGTCCTCCAAGCTGGCAGGTGCCAGATCCAGCTGGGGGCACTTGCCAGTGGGTTATTGCTGAGGGACCTGGGGTGCTGCAGCTGGAATTAAAACTGGGGAGGGATGTGACGAGGACTGGAGCCACCTGGAGTCCTAGGCAGAGTTGGATGATGTGGGGAGCTGGGTATCGTGGCCACCCAGACAGTGGAGTCCCCTGTGGGGAGCAGGAGCTTGGCCACAGATAGAGGGGAAATGGGACAGGGAGTCACTGCCTGTTCTCTTGGGTCACTCCCAGCTCCCTCACTGCCTCTATCTTCCTCCCAGCACCTCCCAACTCCTCTCTGCTGAGTTGGTAAATTGCCCCAAAGTTCACAAACCGTCACCGCCTCTCCCCACCTCCCATCCCATCTGGTTGCCCTCTTGCTTTTATACTCACGTACTGGACTGCCTTGTGGCTGAATTAGGAACTGTTCTGATTGTTTACAGTAAGCATTAGGGTGTTTGCACCCTCTGTTTTGCCATCTCTAGTAAAACAACTCTTTGCTATTCAAAGCATAAATGTTTATGGGAATTCACCAGGGGCTAGTCTGTAGAATCTAGCATTTGGAGTGCCTCCAGAGCCTATCTCTGAGCTCACAGAGCACATTACCAGTCAGCACAAGGGATTGGTGTACCACAGAAGCACCCTGCAGTGAGGTCAGTTACAGTACAAATGTTTTGAGTACCTTCAGCATAATGGAATCATGACTAGCCTGGATATATCCTGAAGGAAGAACTTGCTCAAAATGAGATGGAATATTTTTCTGACAGGCTCACAGGAGGTAGGTGGCAGGTTGTGCCTTTATTGTAGAGCCAAGCAACAGACACACTTTTACAGAATTGCTCTGCCATTTCATTCACTCACCATGGTACATGGCTTTTTATACTGCTGACTACAGTAGAAAATTCACCCTTCAGTTTTCCATTTTTGTTCTGTCTCGATGGACATAGCTAGAGCGTGAAAGCTGTTCCTTTACAAGATATATGTTTTATGGGTTCAGAATGACATTTTAAAAAATATGGGCTGGATCTTCAGCTGGTGTAGATTAATGCTTAGTATGGTTCCATTGAAGTCAATGGAGTTGCACTGATCTACTCCATCTGAGGATCTATCACTAAATAAAAAAAAGTTAAATTTTGAGCCTTATAAAGTTGACAGATGACTTTTTTCATTGCTGAGAATGTTTTAGATAATAAGGTTTGACTTTAGGCCAACTCACATCCCCAGGAGTTATCAGTAACATAGTAAATAACATTCTTTTAGCTGTGGAACAAGGTAAAGTGACTGATTTTAATCTCAAGCTTTTTTTGTGTCCTTTTGAAATTGCCTATTACTAGTCCTCCATTGTACCTGCTTTGTTGTCATTCTGTTAACATGTAATTGAGAGGTGTGCAGATGATACCATTTGGTTTGCTTATTTACAGTCTAACTGTTCACCATTTGCTCAGTTCTTTGCAATTGAATATTAGAAAAATAAGATATTTTAAACGCCCAAGAATAAGATAAGAAAATCAATTTATTCCAAAGCAAATGCTGCAGAAGATCTTCAGAGTCAATTGGAAAGAATTTCTTGCAACATCAGAAATTCTAAGATGATGGACATATTTAGGACATACTTTAAGGATTCCACCATGATGACTTTCATGTCAAGTGATGTTGTGGACACCACCTGGAAAGAGAAAAAGAGGGTGACCTAGAGAAACACTGCGCAGAGCAATAGAGAAAGAAGCAAAATCCATCAACATGACACTCAGAAGTCTGAGCAGACCAGCACAAGACCGAACAAAATAAATGGTAGAAACTCTGGTGAACACCCTGTGCATTTGAGAATGTGGGAAGATAAAGAAAGAAGATAACTCCTAACAGCCCATAGATAATGTTTAATACTAAAGCAAAGCTTTCGAATATGAAAGATAATTTGTAAAAATTTAGATGGTGCGTCTTTATCTTGTATAGAATTACCTACGACTTTGGCTCAGATTGTAAGTTTTTGTAAACACACAGAGTAAAATCCTGATCCCACTGAAGTCAATGAAAGTATTTTTTTCGATTGACTTCAACAGAACCAGGATTTCACCCATTGATTTTTTTTTCTGCATAATGGACTGTGTGACCCTAGGCACCCTGGTATTTATACCCTATACACTACTGCAAAGACACTTGTGCAAAATATGATAAACAAGTCTGTCCTAGACAAAAGAATGTGGGTTTACCTCATTTTATGTATTAGCAGTAAACAAAGCTATCAAGCTAAACCAGTGGGGACACTCCTGTTCCTCAACTCAAGAAATGGAGAATGAACATGGTTCCTGCATGTCAGAGAGACATTTTTACCAGTCACTGTTTTTGTCCCTCAATTTAAACACCAAAAACAAAAACAGAGTGTGGCTCTTTTTGTTCATCACCAGTTACTGATAGTTATTGCTTTGGTCTCTTTCTTTCTTTTTTCTTTCCAGTCAAGAGTTGTTCTTTTGTTTTAAACTTAAAATCCCCTGTGAGCCAGAAATTCCTGACTGCTGGTGCTGGGTTTGATACTGAATGACTCTGCAGCCTTGGGCAAGCCACCTGTGCCTCAGTTTCACCATCTGCAAAATAGGGATAATGCTTCCTTAACGTCAGCAGGAGGAGATTGATTGTGAAGTGCTTTGAAGATGAAAAAAGTTTTGTTAGATATTATTAATAATCATTTCTCCAGACTGTCTGTAATTCCCTTTCCGCCGCAACTGGCCCATTTGCCTTTTTTCCTTCAATTCTGATTTCTCTTTCTAAGTTTCGTAGGGTACTTCTTAATTACATGTTGCAAAATAGAAGTACTTATTCTTGAGTCTTCCTCCCCTCTTACTAATTGGTCTGTTCTGTTAATTGCCCTGGAACACTCTGACTTGAGCTGTCATGATGCCCCTTACAGAATATGAGCAAGCACCTTCTTAGCCAACTAGCTACTTTTAGATGGGTAGCCAAATTGATGATGTATTGTGGTGTAATTACACTAATCTTTGGCTCTACACAAGAGAGGAGTTCGTTCACGTGAGGTTTTTTTTCTTTCTTTTTTCTATTCTGTTCTCAGTGGACAGTGTCTGAAGAGTTGTGGACCTGAGTTGAAGAGCAACAAGGAGATGCTATGTCTCTCTATTCCTATAAAAGATGAGATATTCCGATACAACTACTGAATGCAATGGAAAAACTCTTGCAAATTTTTACACTCTTGAAATCCTTAAGCCTGTGCATTATGCAGTAGGGTTAAACTTTTAAATAAAAGTGGCCTGATTTTCAGACTTACTGAGCACCTTTGTCTTCTGTTGGAAAAAATACATGTGAGAGAATTTCAGGAAGTATCCTATTTTTAGGGCTTCTAAATTTCCCTCCCACTCCACATTATAGTGGGAAGAATACTTCTGTTTAAGGAGATTACTGTGGATAGTGTCCTGTCTTCAGATTCTCCCCATCAAGGGGGTAGTTGTAAGTTGTATTAAAGTATACTTTTGTTTTAACTTTTTTTGCTTGTTGCAGTAAAAAACTATATTGTATCTTTCCTCATTAAATTTACAATGGTATTTTTCTATTTTGAGTTGCTGCTGTTAAATCAGGGCGTAGAACTCTATCCCTGCATGTTTAGGCTTACTTGGAACTCCATCTGCATTGGTTGTCGGCCAGTTAAGAGTTCCAAGTGGATGCAATTTAATAACCCTTGTGCTGCTTTGATTTGCCTTCCATACCATCTGGTCTATGTCTCAAGGTTTTTTTTTTTTTTTTTAAGGATAAAAAGTATTTTTCAAGTAATATTTTAAACTTCAGGCATGTCATCTGAAGATGTAGGTTGCTGTAAAATTTACCAATGCAATATGTCTTCATGGAAGGAGACCCTCTACAGGGAAAAAAAAAAGATAGAACATGAACAGGAACCTGTAGACAGGTTGGAATGGCAGGAATGTAGTGCACAATAAAGATGTCTGTTCTCTAGGACTGGAATATTATTTAAACACCTTATAAAAGTGAGATTATTTAATGGTACTGAGATCTTCTAGATTGCTCTCTACTGTTCTGTTCCTGGACTTTGTAACATATTTAATTATTGGGGGAGGACGACAAGAATCCTCTTATTTTTGCAATTCAGAATCTCTTCAGGCATTGCAGAGCTGAAAGCTAAGCACTGCATTGTGATCTATTAGCTGTTTTAAATTATACTCAGTTATTGTTTCTCTATCGAATGTAATGACAACATGGCGTAACGCTGCCAGCTTTAACCATATGAGCGTCTATTCATCATGAGGTTCAGTAAGGTGCTCTTTGAAAAGCTTGTCTGTGTTGTGTGCTGGAACTCATTCTTATTGAGATTGCCCTCATAAATCTAAAGCCATTTGCCAAAATAATCTGGGTACCTTTCCTTCACAATTAGGGTTCTATGTTTTTTCTACGTTATTTAAGATGGGGTACCTGATTTAGGTCCAGTTCCCAGTGGACTGTTGTCCACATTACATAAACTGTCCTTGTGGTTGGCAGCATTTTTGGCCGTCCCAGGTAGAATGATCTATGGTTTATTGTATAAAGACACAGAACCATATTCTTATAGGTGGTCAGGGTGGAGGCATATTGTGGGGCAGTGTTTGGAAGTTTGTACTGCCACTACCTGTACCTTGTGATGGAGGACTTCTGTCTTCTTCATCATCTTCATTCCAGGAAAAGGAAGCTGGATGGGGGCTTCTCCAATCTGTCATCCATGCATGCATCCAAGCAGAGATCCTCTGCACAGCATCCTCTAACTCCTTGTGGGAGCAGTCTCAGTTCCTCTGGTGGTTTCCTTGTTTTGATACTGTGACCTGCAACCCCATTCCTGTTTTTCATTTTTGTTCCCTGTAATGCATTAAATTCTGGGTTCTGTGGCCCCTCCCTCATCTGAGGGGGTGAGCCTTTTATTGCTTGATCGACTTTGTCCACCATCCGAGACTGGTACCATTCATGAGCAGTACATTCACAAATCAAATGTGATTTAACATAACCCCCCCACCCCCATTTACAACCTTTAAGGCCATATATGTTTCAGATGTGGGTAAATAGAGACGCCATCTGAGTTGTGATTGATGGTGTGAGGAGTTAAGGGAGTCGGAGCGTCAGTGTGCATGTATTGCCCTGAGTCAGCCATTTAGTCCCACGCACTTTATCAGACTGTTGACATTTTGGCTCAGTCCCTCGTCTCTCCTCTTCTCTCTCTTCTCCACCCCCCTCCCCACAATGGCCTGGCTTCCCTCCTCAAAATGGCCAGCCAATTCTTAGTTAGCTAGATATAGCATGCTTGTCTTGTCAATCAACTGTTGCTAGATAAGGCATGGCTTCCACAGCTGCTGTAATGATGTCAATTTCTCCTGCTGAAACACAGTTCTACAGAGGCCACATACCATTCAATATAATTTACAGGTTTTTTTGTAAGTGATCTCTCTCTCTCTCATGCTCTTGCTGAAGTTTGTAATATTTTTTAAAAATTAACCATGCATACTTGCATGTAAATCTATCCTATAATTTTCTAAATTCCATTTAATATGCAGTCTTCAGCAGTTACCCAAAGTTTCCTAGCCAAAAGCAAAATATACATAGCAAATGAAATCTAAAAAATACTCTTTGTACTACATATTTCTTCCTGCAACTGCCATCATTCCCAGAAACACAAGGCTTTAATTCTTTGATCTATCAAGGGGGGATTTTTAAGCATCCCTGATACCTTCATCTCCATTTGAAGAACAGTATTTTATCATGAGGTATTTTCAACTGCCAGTCTTATGGACCTTATTTAATATTCAAGGGTGGAAGGAAGTTGTATTTTGAAAGGGAGATTTAAAGTGTTAAAAGAAGAAGTTGCAGAAGATGAGTCTTTTGGACTCCTTTTCTTCTGGCCTGCACTGCTGATTTTGTCTTTTGATTTTGGAAGCAATAGTTTATTTCACTTTGATTCCAAGTCTGTGACCTGTTGAGTGTGTGGGCTCTTGGAGTTCCCTTTCCACATTGAGATTATAGCAACATTCCATTTTCCAGTTAAGTATCCAATAAATCTTGAGCTGTCAATATGAAATTTGTGTTCTGTCCCTCAAGATTTCAGGAGGGATTCTGCAGGAGCTCTCATCCGTTGGAGTTGCAGTCTCAGATTTGACTTCCAGAATTAAGCAGGGTTGTCAAACGATTTAAAAAAAAAATCACAATTTATCGCAAGCTTAAAAAAATTAATCACTGTTTTAACCACACTGTTAAACAATAATAGAATACCAATTTAAATTTATTATAGGTATTTTTGGATTTTTTCTACATTTTCAAATATGTTGATTTCAATTACAACACAGAATACAAAATGTACAGTGCTCACTTTATATTATTATTTTTTATTACAAATATTTGCACGGTAAAAAAGTATTTTTCAATTCACCTCATACAAGTACTGCAGTGCAATCTCTTTATCGTAGAAGTGCAACTTACAAATGTAGAATTATTACTTTGTTTTGTATGCCCCTTCATGCTCTGACTCTAAAGTTCTACATTTTTTTTTAACATAACTGCACTCAAAAACAAAGCATGATGGGGCATACAAATGTTTAGAATAGCTGGCATGTAAATACCTTTCAATGCAGCTACCAGATTGCCATGTGAATGCCTGTTCTTACTTGCAGATAAGAAGTGGGCAACATTATCTCCCATAAATGTAAACAAACTTGTTTGCCTTAGAGATTGGCTGAACAAGAAGTAGGACGGAGTGGACTTTTATGAGGTGAATTGAAAAATACTATTTTTTTATCTTTTTTACAGGGCAAATATTTATAATGAAAAATAATAATATAAAGTGAGCGCTGTACACTTTGTATTCTATGTTGTAATTAATATCAATATATTTGAAAATGTAGATTTATAATAAATTTAAATTGGTATTCTATTACTGTTTAACAGTGTGGTTAAAGCTGTGATTAATTGTGACTTTTTTTTAAATCTAGTTAATTTGTTTTCTGTTAATTGCATGCATGAACTGTGATTAATTGACAGCTTGAGAATTAAAGTAACAAATAAAAACGAGCCTGAACCAAATATGGCTTAAGCTCTGCTCTAGTGATAAGGTTGGTTACTTGTATCTCTTCTGTATTGTGTTTACTCCTTTACCTCCATGTTGGCTTCTTCACTTTTTCTTTGTGCTCCTAATACGAGATGTGTCCTTATAAGTGTAAGTTTCCAGCATTTTGTGTTGCTTTTGTACTTAGTTGTAACACTACTATCTAAAGTTTGATATTTACCCTCACTAGTTAAGTCACTTTTACAAATTAGTTTTTTCATTAAGGTAAACGTCAAAGAAGACCTAAACATCTATGTGTTCTTTTGCTAACTACTACCTATACTTCAAATCAAGAAATAAGGCACTGCTGGCCATTGTTTATTAACCGTGGCGCTATATTTATCATCACTGTACACAAGTACTGAGATGCTAAGGTGATGGGCCACATACAAGAACCATATATTTCAGGGGTCGGCAA
>NW_020664464.1:25813783-26054857 GCF_002925995.2 Terrapene triunguis | reverse complement strand
TTCGTGGGTAAGAAGTGAGGTTCTTACCCACGAAAGCTTATGCTCCCAATACTTCTGTTAGTCTTAACGGTGCCACAGGACCCTCTGTTGCTTTTTACAGATTCAGACTAACACGGCTACCCCTCTGATACTTGATATTAACTGTATGAAAAGACACATATTCTCAGCACTGCCTAAGTAATGTAAGGGACAAAACATCCACTTGTGTCTTCTTCCATGCTGGCAAAACATTGTGTTACAGATAATCTGGTCCTTTCAGCCCATGCTTCCCTTCCTGATATCTTGGTTTTATATTTGGAAGAAGAAAAATGTCTCCTCTGTGTGACTGTAGCCGTGCGTCTCTCATCCTTTTACTGAATACGACTTCTCCTTTGGAGACGTAGTCTCAATGAATTCTACATTCAAAACACAATCCCATCAGCTGTAGTCTGAAACACAATGTTCTTTGAGTCTCCTTCTAAGTGACTTCTTCCTAGCACTTTAAACCCATACAGAAACACAGTTACATTGGCAACTCTTTCTTCCCATCTCTACTCCATTCTTCCCCTTCTCCCTCTCCCCCCCTGGTCATCCTTCAGATTGTCCCAAACCTGCAGACCCTTTTTTTTATCATGAAGGCCAATTTAAATGCTGAGTCCAATTGGAAATACAGGATTTTGCCTTGTGTGTCTGAGCATTTAGAATTTCAGCACTTTGCAGGATTGAGCCCTTAGTTACATGCTTATAGATGCTCAGTTAAACACACAAATATTTACAGAGAAAACGCCATCAGAATTTCAAAAAAATCAGGGGAATCACAATCGTACATGGATCACCATCTCCTCTTATTTGTGCTATGTGGACAGCTTTAACGGATTTTGTGTTCCCAGTTCTGTAAATGAATTGCAGAGCACATCTAACTTCTAAACAAGAACAGATTCTCAGATCAATCTGTTCTGAGCTTTGGACTCAGACAGGTCTGTTCTTAGGGCCTGTTCCTGCTCCTGTTTAAAGTCTATGGCAAATCTCCCACTGGCAGCTTTGGGAACAGGATCGGGCCCCATTTTGGAGGGAGGAATCAACAAATCTCAAGTAATTCAAGAGCCACAATAAACTTTACTTAAAGAACTACCAAAAATTATTCTACCCAAGAGATTAAGGAATGAAGCCTGGTGAAAGGAGACAGATGCTGGAACTGTTCTTGTGTTTAGTGCCAATCCCCTCAGGTTTGAAATGGACACACTTTTATTTTAAAAAAAAGAAAAAAAAAATCAAAAGCTGAAGGGACACTTTCAGGGCTACTTGTTGATCCCCAGTTTACCTTATTAACTTTTTTCAATTAATTTCACAACCTTTCATTTTTAAGCAAGCATGTCTGCTTCTACTTGATGCATCTGATGAAGTGGGTTTTAGCCCATGAAAGCTTATGCCCAAATAAATTTGTTAGTCTCTAAGGTGCCACAAGGACTGCTCGTGGTGTCTACTTCTATGACTCTGGAAGTTTGCAGTGAACTTTCCATTGGAAGCTTTCATCCTGTGTTCTGCCTTGAAACACTACTGTGGCAGGATTTAAAATACAACAGGAGATGGCTTGAGAAGGAGCATTCCTAAATAATGCCATTATAATTTGCAAGTTATTTCAGAAAATAAACCAAACCTGGAAAAAGGGTTTATGAATATTCTGCAGTTCAATTTACTTTTTTTTTTTTTTTTTTAAAAATGGGACTATGCCAGTCTGAAGGGTTTGTATTAAAAAGTCTCCAATGCATACTTATGTACTGATGGGCAGATAACTAACTATAGAGGTTTGTATGCTATTACCAGTATTCATTCAGTTGAAGAGTGATTAACTCACTATATATTGCTATAAAAGTAAATATTAAATTGTATCTGGGATACAAGTTAACAGAGGTCAATAATGTTTGATCTAGAGCTTCTAATATGTGTTGTTTTCATTTTAAATGAACTCTTGACATAGAGCTAAAACCAAACAAACTTAACATTCTTAAAAAGCACTTGGGCAGATCAGCTGTATCCTTTTAAAGGTGTTGAAATGATCTCTTTGATGTGAACAGGAACCATTATGGAGTCACATGATCCCATAGCTAACGCGATCAGTATTTTTCTATTCTAAGACTAATTTTGACCCCATTCAGCTTTTTTATAAAATCCTTTTTCTGATTAAAATTTGTCATGTAATCTTTGTTTGGAGAAGATTTTATTTTGGGAAGTTTGGGGTTATTCAGATATGTTGGTTTTGAGTAAATGAAAACACATTATTTTTTTCAATAAATTGTTCTACTGCTTTTCTATTCAAAATGACTTGATGTAAAAACTTAAGTGAGAACGAGTGCACAAGGACTATTTTGCTATGAAGTGGAAGTGCAATAGTCTTAAATTATTAGAAGTAATATTATAATATGTTATAACTTCCAAGAGAGATGTGGCAAATGTTACTCTACTTCATGTAATCTAAGTTCTGTTTTATTTAAAAAAAAAAAATACCAAAAATACCTCATTAGATATGTATATTAACCTCTAAAGGGCTCTGGTCACTTCAGGTGCATCTCCTTATGACTAGGTCTGGGGATTAGCTTTTGCCCCATATATCACCCCTGTCATCAGTTGCTCACACTGTGGTTCCGTTCTCTGTTTGTGACTCCAAGGTGCTCAACCCTTCAGACAGGTCACTGTACAGTCTCCCCCTTCTGGGGTAGACAAGCTGTCCAGATGTCATCTGAGAGAGCCTTTCATTCCACTTCTAGGTCTTGTAAGTGGCTGGTATTGGAATCTAGGCCCACTCACAACTCCAGGACCCTGTGACTAGGGATCCTGGTCTGCTCAGTCTCAGACCTTGTTTGTTTCCCTGGGCTACTCCCTACCCAACTGCTCTATCTCCTGGTCTAACTCTGGGTTTACCACCAGAGCTTCCTCTGCCCATCCTGGCTACTTCACTCTCTTGTCAGACTCTAGTCCAGGGCAGGATCCCAGGGTTTATTCTCCTCCTGGACTTCCTCCTTATCCCTGACAGCTAACTCCTTTTCCCTCTAGGGAATGGACTGCAGGTTCCCACCCTGTAGCCTCTTCCTGTGCTCACTTCCTGTCTTTTTATAATCCTAGCCCAGCTCCTACCCAGCTGGTTTTCATCTGAAATTAGGCTTTATCAGTCCTTGGCTGTCCTTCAGATGCAGCATATAAGGTTAATTTTGCCCATTCTGGCCCACATAAACTTGCTCAGGGCTTGTGTAGGATAAGCACACCATCACATTGCTACACTCCTTTGTTTCCCTTATAACAGGGATTGGCAACCTTTGGCACGCAGCCCACCAGGGTAAGCACTCTGGTGGACTGGGCCAGTTTGTTTACCTGCCATGTCCGCAGATTTGGCCGATCGCGGCTCTCACTGGCTGCGGTTCACTGTCCCAGGTCAATGGGGGCTGTGGGAAACGGCGCGGGCCGAGGGATGTGCTGGCCGCCGCTTTCCGCTGCCCCCATTAGCCTGGAGTGGCGAACCGTGGCCAGTGGGAGCCGCGATCGGCTGAACCTGCGGATGTGGCAGGTAAACAAAGCAGCCCGGCCTGCCAGGGTGCTTACCCTGGTGGGCCGGGTGCCAAAGGTTGCCGATCCCTGCCTCCTAACTTCTGGGTTACTTTCACCATAATTTTTCCAAAATATCTTTTCTTAATTTCTTCTTTGATCCTCTATCCTCCCAACTTTAAGGACTCCTTCCACCACAGAGGTGGAAGGAGGGTATGGATACATGGTCATTGCTAGAAACTTAACTAATTTCTTGAGTTTCTCATGTGTGTATCTAAACTATGACAGTTTAATTTTTTTTGAAAGGCAATATATTCCCAGCCTTGTTTTTTCTTTTCCCTGGAAATAACCTAACAATGGCTGACATGATCCATATGAAGTCTTGTTCTTGGAACCCACTCAAGATTTCACTGAGTGATCAAAAGAATCTTCCAATCAGATTCATTCTAGTAATAGGTTTTACTATATTTTTATACTATATTTACTTCATTTTATCATGTTTTCAAATTAGGAAGGATAAGATTAATGGTTTGGAAACCTTTTGGATGAAGCTATGTTAAGGAGATGCCAGTAACAGTAATAATGTAGCCTCCTGTGATTTTTGGCAGTTTAAAAAAAATCTTGAACAGTTATGGCTTATGAAAGTTTTATTTGGGACATTACTCCCATCCTCCACCCTCAATACAGTTGAATCTGAGAGTTACAAACATCTTGGGAATGGAGGTTCGTTATCTTGAACAAAACATGGTGGTTGCTCTTTCAAAAGTTTACAACTGAACATTGACTTAATACAGCTTTGAAACTTTACTATGCAGGAGGAAAATGCTGCTTTTAACCATCTTAATTTAAATGAAATGAGCACAGAAACAGTTTGCTTATCTTGTCAAATCTTTTTTTAAAACTTCCCTTTATTTTAAGTATGGTAGTTTATATTTAACACAGTACTGTACTGTATTTGCTTTTTCCCTGTATTTATTTATTTATTTATTTTGCCTCTGCTGCTGCCTGATTGTGTACTTCCAGTTCCAAATGAGAGATGTGTGGTTGATCAGTCAGTTTGTAACTCTGGTGTTCATAACTCTGAGGTTCTGCTGTATATCTATAGTTGCAGTCTGGTGAGTTGTGATAAATTGGCTTCATATTTTGACACAGAAGATGTAGCATTTATTTAATATAGGGAGATGCTTAAATTTTAATACCATCTTTCTATGGTCTAAGACTGGCTTATAAAAGAACTTTAATTGATTAATAGCTGGCTGCAAATGAGTCAGCCTCTAAATTGTTTTATTTTCCTACTTTTTTGAAATACTTTTAAAATCAGCTTAATTAGTTTATCTAGAAGCAGTAGTCTTTTCTAATGCATCTATTTTGCTTTTTATTATTTTAAGTAATTGCCTTTATTTTAAGTGAACATCTTATTCGCATAACTGAGAGCTTTGAGATATGAATAACATTTGATTAAAAGTTAAGTAGTTTTTAGGATACCTACTTTCAGAAGAATATTTTAAATTTTTGAATAATGAGGGGCACAAGTAGCTGGACCCAACAGAAAATACTTTGAATTAATGTTGCCTCATAAGGAACCAGAAATGAAACTTGAATTAATGTGACAAGAATGGAGGGTACTAAAAGCTGGTTTTTGGGGCAGCAGAGGCAATGCCCTGGTGAAAAGCACTTCCTTGTTGCTGGGAACTGGAATGGAGTTGAGATTTCTATTAGTGTGCTATATCTGGACACTGGGGGCACCACCATTTGTTTCAGTCTCTGAATGATAAATTTTGCATTGCCACCCCCTTATATCTGCTAAGAATCAGAAGACGCTTTTGTATGTTCTGCCTCTTGCAAAGTGTAAGGATCTTTACTGCTCCCCCAGAGGCAACTAGCTGCTGTGAGATGATGGAGAGGTTGCAGAGAAGAGATCTGATTACTCTACATGTCCCAAAACCTACATATTTTGGGTCCTTCTCCCCAGTGAATAGCTCTAGTGTCTGCTTCTGCTGTTCTTTAGAGCTTTTCTAGGCAGTGTGAAATTGACTTGATTTGTGACAGTTTCATTGATTCCCACAGGGTTGCAAAGAACATCTGTAAACCAGACCAGTGACTTTGTGTCACTCTGCTTCTATCTGTTTGCAAACTTTAGATGAAAACGCTGCTTGGTTTGTACGGAAATGTTGTTTGTACAACCACAAGGGATAAATACTTCTATTTTTTTTAAATTGATGTCTTAAATCTGAAGAAATATATTTTTCATTCTCCCACACTTGCCAGGGAGAGTTCCCACTTGATATTCGTAAGTGGGTGCATAGAATTTTAAAGCCTTGATTTTTTTTTTTTACTGGTGTGGAGGTTGTCTTTGAGTAGATGCAGCTGTGTATTCCACTTAGGTGTGTGTGCGCCCAGCACATTGGAGCTGGAGAAATTTGCCTAGCTGAACCTGTAGAGGGGCAGCACTCACACCTCATGGCCGTAGCCTTTCTCCTGGCTATATCATAGAATATCAGGGTTGGAAGGGACCTCAGGAGGTCACCTAGTCCAATCCCCTGCTCAAAGCAGGACCAATCCCCAGACAGATTTTTACCCCAGTTCCTTAAATGGCCCCCTCAAAGATTGAACTCACAATGCTGGGTTTAGCAGGCCAATGCTCAAACCACTGAGCTATCCCTCCCCCCCCAAGGTGCTGCCCCAACCTTCCCTCAGTTCCTTCTTACCACCCATGACTGGAGTCGCAGCTCTGTGTGGCCTTAATGTCTCAACTAGCATAGCGTTCTCTTGTTGTGTATATAGTTAGTATCCTTAGTGTTAGTTGGATTAGTTTAGTTTTACTTGGTAATGCCCTCACTGGGATTTTAACATTGTCTTTTGTGTGGGGGAGTGATCCCCAACAGCGCTCCCTACACGTGGTGCTTACTCTATCTCAGTGGGGCCCACATTAAAAAATGTGGTGTTATTGGAAGATGGTTCAAGATGAGTCACCTAAGTGGCATGCACGGGTGCATCTACTTGAAGAATAAGAAACTGTTACTGACTGTAATTGTGGTTCCTTGCGATGTGATGCAGACATGTATTCCACGACGCACCCTCCACTCCCTCTGCATCAGAGTCGGATTTCCGTGCCTGCGATGCAAAGGAATTGAGGGAGAGTCGGGGTGGCACTGCTTCATGTAGCCAAGGGAGGGCCTATGGCCATGAGGTGCAAGTGCTGTCCCTCTACGGTTACTGCTAGGCACGTTTCTCCGGTTCAGGTACGCTGGGCGTGCACACACCTAAGTGGAATATACGTCTGCATCGCATCTCAAAGACCCACAGTTATCGTAAGTAACCATTTCTTGTTTAGAGACTTTACAGGACAGAAGATATGTGTGACTCACTGCTTTATTGAATTTCATAGGTTGCTTTTCTTGTTTTATTGCTTTTTGGAATGGCCCTTTTGTACTTTCCATTACTGAGCTGGATGTTGTCTTGTAGGTACAACTGGATTCCCAAACATTGCCAGCAATCAAAGCTTGTGTCAAATGAGTTATTGGGGATGGGTGGGGAGAGGAGAAAGGACTCGGTACAGAAAAGCTCTGGTTGTTGCTAGATCCAACTATATCTCAGCAGCAGGGGTGTTGGAACAGTTTTTTTAGTGGTGGTGCTGAGAGCCATTTAACCAAACTGTAAACCCTGTATATAATAGAAACCACTTCAAGTAAAGGGATGGGTCAGCACCCCTAGTTCCAGCACCTATGCTCAGCGGGTAAATAAACTAGCAAATCTAACCATTATTTTAATGTTTATTATGTGTTTTCCAAATAAACAATGAAATAAGGGACATCTACAAACATTTTCATATCTATTAACATAAAAATACTAACTGATGTTTCAGAAGCATGAGTAATTTGTGAGAAGTGTCAAATATTTGTGAAAATTTGCAACACTCTCTTTACTATCAAGGCAGCTTTGAGTTGAATGCTCTACAGCTTATTCTGAATTGTGACCTATTTCAACTATCTTCTGTTAAAGCCAAATTGATAGGAAAGATTGTGAAGTTAGGATTCTGGTACACTATCAATTGTAAATTCTTGGTCTTTCAATAGTGTTTTGTATTGTGGACTGAGGTGGTTTTATATTGTGAACTTGAAGGAGGTTTCTTCAAGTAGCTATCTCATATCATGGCCTTTGTGGATATGATTTTGTATATTGCCTGTGTATGTTTGTGGGTTTTTTATTATTTGTTTCTTCTGTGCCAGTTTTCTGATATTGCTGTGAGCTAATGAGTTGTCACAGTATGTATTGTTGACTACTTTTCACTTTTATGTAGGCGGCACCTACAGTTACTCAGTCAAACCTGAATGCTGCCAGGCTGCATGAGATCAAACCTTAAGGCCTATGTTTTCACATGTTCACTAATATTTGGTGCTTCACTTTTTGATGCCAGTGTACTCCCCATATGCAGTACGTTCCAATACACAATAAAACATGAACTTTTATTAGATAGTAAATCTAATTACATGACCACTCATCCCATCACATAGAATATATCATACAGGGAACACCTGCCATTTCTTTTCCCATTGCACTTATAGATGTCTGTTTCTCTGGATGGATAAAAATAATTTATTAAAAAAAAATCAGATTCTTTTAATGTAACTCAGATTTTTTTTAAATTTAAATAGTTTAAAAAAAAAATTAAACTTGAAATTGAAAACCTACCTTAAGGCTTAAATTTAGTATAATCTATTAAAATAATTTAAACTGATTAAAAAAAATTAAGCAGTATATGTTTGCTGCCAAGTTCTAAAGAAAGTCAAACTGCTGGAAGTCACGGCTAAGTACCTGGAATCAAAGTTTGTTGAAGTGCTAAACCAGCTTTTGACAGCAGTATTTTTTTCACTTATGTTTGTTCAACTAGTTCAGTTCAGTGATTAGATTATTCAAAAATAAAAATTAAATCGGGAGTTGAAAAGGTAGGAAAGTTTAACTTCCTCTTCCAATCTATGAAGAAAAATTAGGTGTGAGAGGATGAGAGCTTCTTTTTCTAAAATCTTGAAGGACATGTTAGCTAGAAACAATCAGTTCTAACTAGATATTGTTTCCTTTGCTCAATAAATTAGTTTTTAATGCAAAACATGTTTGGACAAACTTTTTTCCTTAAATATCCAGCACATTTAAGGTCATTATTAGTTAATTTAAAAAAAGTTCTGTTTTTTGTGCATTTTTAGTTGAATTTGAATTTCTGTCCAAACAGAATTTGATGCAGGTCACATGTTTAAAAAAAAATCTATATATTACCTTAAATGTGTATAAATAGAGTATCCTTCTGGGTAGTAAAAATAAGCACCAAATTTAGTGTTAATGCTATAGTTAATTGCAGATCTACATGTTTTAATGGTTACTAACTGTGATATTAAGCACCCCTGGATTCACACCCTACACACTATTGTAATAATGTTTGAACAAATTATAGCTTGTAAGGTATCATTTGAAACTAACAACACACTTTGTCATTAATAGCTTTGTAAAATGCATGTGTAACATTATATGCGAAGTTATGAATTCTCTCTGTATAATGTTACTGGAACATGTTAAAGAGAAAGACAGCCTACCCTAGATAAAGGTGATAAGCAGGTCTGTCCTGTAGAAAGGAATGTGGGTTTACCTCAATTTATATATTCAAAAAATATAAACCAGTGGAGGTTGTCTTGAGCCTCAACTCAAGAGACTAAACCAGTGGAGGTTGTCTTGAGCCTCAACTCAAGAGACTGAAAATGTGGCTCTTGCACCCTGGAGACAGAGGAGACTGAATCCCCAAAAGGCCTTCCTAACTTTGAGAACAAAGATGATTTGTTGGGACTATAATGGACAGAGGGAGACTGCGTCTTTTTCTTTCACTAAGAAGTCAGGGAAAATCAACACTTCTGTGGCCGGTCTTGACTGAGAGACAGTCAGCCCTGCTGGACAAAGTATACTTTGTTTAAGATGGTATCTCTCACCAAGACTCTTATCTTGCTAGGTTAAGTTTTTTACTTGACATCATTTAACCTATATCCTGTTGTTAATTAACTTTTGTTTTATTTTTATCTAAACCAACCCAGTACTATGTTTGATTTGAAGTAATTGTTAACTTCAGTTAATGTGGCAAGCTGCTTGGTACTAACTCTTTAAAGGAACAAACCTTACTATTTCTCTTAGTGGGCCAGCAGAGGGCTGGATGCTTCAGGTCAGATGGTTTTGAGGGAATTCGGGACTGGAAATGGGTTTGGATCATCTTGCCAGATATAACCAAAACTGGTGGAAACCAGGGTGAACCAGTTGGAATGAGAACACTGAACCATGGCTGCACAGCACAAAGACACTCAGGATGTTGCATGCTTGTTTGCTGGCTACTGAGGCTGTCAGTCACAGCAGCAGAGCATTTAAGGCACCCGGGGTTACCAGGCAAGTAGTGGCACAACCCCTTACTGGTCTGGATTGCACCCCCAAAACATGACACCAACCAATGAAAATCAACCTTTCTTTAGGAACATAGTGTAAATGTGAAACCCGATTACAGCTGATAATTTAAATCAAGGTTTCCTGCTTGCTGATTTAAATCATGTCCACTCCTGTGTTCCTTGATCTCATGTTTGTGGTCTAGCAATACACATCCACTCAATGAAGGCAGAAAGCTTTATGACTGAGATGCCCAGCCCTCCTATTTTGTGAAGACTTGTCATACAAAGTCACTATTTTTGTTTTGTTTTGTTTTTTTAAATAAAAAATTAAGGTTATTCATTTGGCTTAGTTTTAGGTTTCTAAAAGCAGCTGTTTTTAAATAAACTGGTCAAATACCTTCAGAGATGCATTGGTATGAAGGTCGTTACATAAATATAATGTTTTCTAAATGTTTTCTAAATTAGAATTTGAATTGGCTATTATAGCCAAAACTCAATATACAATGCAACTACTTTGACTAAAGGCCTTTTTAGTTAACATAAAATAATATAAAAACTCTTGGATAATAACATTTATAAACTCATTTCATTTGCAACATTACATATTTCACACTGAGATAATCCCAGTATGAATCTGTTTCTGTTTCACACTTCCTCAAAATTAACTAGATTTCTCCCCGCCCCCTTGATATTTTCCCCCTGTAGTTTTATCATGGCTTTCATGGAACCTCAAGGCAGTTTGTACTGCAGGGGGCTTGTTAACTTACCTTTCCAGGTGGCTTCTGTCATGTTCCCCTACCCATTGATGTAAAATAAATTGCAGGTCATAAGAACAAAAGGTTTGGAGCCAGGGTTGGTAATGGTTGAATGCAACATGCACATTGGGAGTCAGAAAAGACTCTCTTTAATATAGTCTTGAGTAGCATCCCTGGCCTTGTTATCTCAGAAGGCAAAATGAAAGTCAATTTGTCAGAGGTAATTTATAGCTTGAAGCTTTTGAAAAGGGGATTGCTCCAAGGAGCATGTGGCTAAAGTGCAGGCCAACACTGATGATGTGCCTTGGATGCTTTCTGACATGGCTTGATCCAGCTGTACTGCAGCACATAAATCACAGTTCTGTCAACAGTTCAGTCTTTACAGTTATGATAAAATATTTTACTGGTTAGGAAAAATGCCTATGCACCCCAGTGAACACACACACTGCAGATGCAGTTTTGAGTACTTCAGTGAACTCTGTAGAACTTTATTTCCTTTTGGCATATTTTCAGTATTTCAGAATGGTGGATATATGTATATGTATAAATGTATATGTAATCTCTTTATAAGGAGGCACACACCACAATTTTGATTTATATGTTGTTGGAGAGTCTGTGATTTCATCCCAAGAAAAGGAAACAGCCCATATCCTGTAGTATAAAAGGAAACTGATTGAATTGGCTTTAGTTAAAATTAGGCCACTGAAAGATTACCCAAAGAGATGTTGAGTATTTAATCTATATAGGTTTTGTCTCATGCATATGGGAAAAGATGCAGCAAATTATGACACATTCCATATCTTCTCCCTTGACATGATACAATCCAGTGCAATAGGGAACAACAGAAACAGAATGAGGAAGAAGTCTACTTGTTGGAAATATAGCATTAATTCTTTTTTTAAACTTCCCACAACCAATTGTATAAATGCAAAGATATTGGTACTTCTAAAACATATCGTACCATGAAATGAGCCATGTACCAAATTTGACCTCATTGTATTTATAGCCTCGATGCTAATTAGCACAATAAAACAGGTCTTACAAAAAAGTAATTAATAATAACTTTGAATCATTAACATTAAATAGAAACTAAAATTGAAATAATCCAAAACTACAGGTAATTTAGACAATCCCATTGTAGGCACTTCAAGAAAATCCTCTGCAGGTTTGGTGGCCTTAGATCTGAATGTAGCCTGGATAAATATTTACCCCAGGTGCACAAAATGTTATGCACACCAACATCAGTTTTCATTTAAAATCAATTCCATAACTGTAGCCGGAGGCAATTCCAGGCTGCCTGAAATAATGTATTCCAGATTGCTAAAAAACAAAAGAATTTCTCTTCCTTTTGACATCTGCAGCTTAAGCATTTAATGTTTAATTCAGCTTTAAGTAAGAAAAGTCTTTCGTTTAACAAACCAAACATATTGTTTATATAAATAGCATCTTAAAAACTGTTCTTTAAATAGATTAAATGCTGAGAAGGTGTTACTACAAAATAGGTGATCCTGAAAGTCTTGATGGGAAAGCTCAGTGTAGTGACTGGTGGGACCTTTCCATTCATGTGAATGGCAGTCCATCTCATTCACAAAATGTATTAAACTGTTCTTGCCAGAATAGAGGCTGCTGCATATACATATTTATTCTGTGATTTTTATGTAAACGAGGCATCATGGCTGACAGTTAATTTTCAGAGCAAAATCTCATCTTCTTTAAATTAAAAAGACGCTAAATTCTGTAGACAAATGTAATGATTACTTGCATGATAATACTAGGGCCAGTTTGACTCTAAAGTTAAATCCCCATGGCTACATCAAGACCTTAACAGTATTACTTTTGGAAGGTTTTTTCAGTTCACAGTATGACTAGGACAGGCATTAACACAAGTATAATCAATGGGAAGAAGACTAGGGTGACCAGATGTCCAGATTTCATAGGAACAATCCTGATATTCAGGGCTTTGTTTTATATAGGCACCTATTACTCGCCTGCTCCCTGTCCCGATTTTTCACAGTTGCTACCTGGTCACTCTAAACAAGACTGAGAGCATTCATCTGCCAGCTTATTAACTGATAGAGCGGATTGGTGTTGAAAGTATGCAGTCTAGAGGCACAATTCTGCAAACTATGCATTTGAGTAACTTTGGCCTTAGAGTTAACATACCGTTAGTTTCAGCTACAGGTATATCCAAAAAATATGGTTGGTTGTAAGTGAAATGTGTACCCACATTACTTGTACCAAACACTGTCAAAGTTCACAGATTGAATTTTTTACCTATTTTAAAAAGTAACTTTAGCTAAAGTGAGGAAATAATAGAACTAGTAATAATGCTGTCTTTGCTAGAAACAGCCAAGTCAATGTTAAATCATAAATTAAATTAAAAACAGATAAAGCAAATTTTCTATAAAAATTAGAAAATCACCTGTTGTATTTCTTGTTTTTCTCTTTTCCTGCAGCATTTTCTAACATCCTTTCCCCTCCCTCTTTCTCTCTCTAATTCTTTATCCTTTCAAAAGGCCTCTTTTTTTGGTCAAATCTTTGTTCACCTAGAAATGGTGTCTTTCTGACTTTTCCCCACCCTGTTTTCAATGTTTAGTGAACTCTCCTCCTTTCCTTTCTCCTCTTCCTTTGTCCCTCGCTATCTTCAAATGTTGGGTGAGCTAATGCAGAGTGATGTTGCAGGTGTCAGTCAGTGGTCAAAGGGAAGATGAAAAGTGGTGGAAGTCTTAATCGTGGCCCATTCCTCATGCTGTTTCCCTTGGTGGTTCCCCTTTGCCCTCCTGCACCCTCTTCTGATAGCTGCTGCCCTTCTTTTCTATCCTCACACCATTGGTGCTTGCTGCTTTCCTTTTTCCTTCTCCCAGTTCCTTGGTAGCAGAAGGGGACAAAACATGAGAGAAAGTGCTATAAATACAGTCATGACTGGCAAGGGGATGAGATGATTGAGTACATCCTCTCCATCTCAATCTTCTGACATCTAACAATACAGAATCATAACTAAATTGATGAGCAGTAAATAGTTATAATGTCTACACGGTATTTCAGAATGAATACTTCATTGAGATGAACTGTGACATTTGAATGGCAACAAGGTACAGCTCTCAGAGCTATTATTTCAATCTATAGGCCTGAAGATTCAGATTCTGTAATACTTCGGCCCAGATATTCAGAATTGTGTATGCAAAATTTTGGGTGCATTTGTACGCACACTCTCTGTGACGGCATGCAAATGTGTGTGGACAGTTTGGAAAACAAGCGTGCCTTCATATTGGCACCCCTACTTTTCTGTTTGGCTGTCTCTGGTCAAGAAAAACCCCAATCATGAGAAATGGTGTGGTTTTATGGTGGTCACAAATGGACAATTAAGCTTAGACCACTAAACGTACTCACTTGTCAGAGCTGGGGTATGAATGAAAGCTCCAGATGTAAAAGGCAAGTACCACTGTACCAGCTATGATGTATTTTTTTCCAGACATGAAGCACAAAAAGATACTTTCGGTCAGATTTACCTCCTCTTTAGAATAAGAGGAAAAACAGAAAAGAACAAAAGTAAAGTCCCAATGAGAGATCATATTGGGTAACTGTTTATCAGATTATCTCTGATAGTCTGCACTGGACTGAATATATACCTGTCTGTCTCTGCAGGCATCAGGGTCCTAAGAAATTTAGCAGTAATGTCTACAGGAAGCAAAGGCATAGAAATTACATAGCTGAATACATCACATAGCAAATTTTATTTCAAGTCTTTGAGAAATTATTATAAAGTATAGTAAAGAGGGGAAATGATAGATTTCTATTCGACTGCATCTCCATATTGTTCGTATTGTTATTAAATAATTGTATATAATTTCATCCCTCCCAGATTATCAAAATTTATGTCTGTTCTCCCCTCCTCTCTGCTCAGCCGTTGTCCCCACCCATGACTGTTTGCTTTTAAGCTTCTCACATAGGGTATTGCTTACATTAGGGAAAAAGTGTGTATTTTACAATGTGAAAACCGAAATGAAAAATCCTAATGTAGATAGGGCAAGTTGTAGTTTTACCATTATTTAGCTGATCGAGGTGATCCCTTGCTAAATTAACCTGCTAAATTGAGGTAAAAGTACAGCTTGCCTCATCTACTCTAGGATCTTATAACATGTCAGCCATCACCTTGTAAAAACAAACCTTTTCCCTAGTGCAGATTTACCCATAAGCTCCTCTGTGCCTTCTTCCTTCTTGCTCCTATTCATGGCCCCACCTTCCTGAGATTGTTTTTAGGGGCTTCCACATATAAGTCCACTTATTTTTCCCATGATGCCTCCAGTGTATTGAGATGACATGTATATTAAGTAGTAATAAAGGGGGAAAATATTCTGTTTTTTATTATCCCTTACCTTTGTCTACCTTTAGATTTTTGAGCTCCTTTAGCACATGGACCATTCCTTCTTGTCTGTTTGGCCATCACCTAGCATATAAAAGCTGCCATAAACAATTCACTAATATTCTTTTTCTGATTACCCTGATTCTAACTTACCTATGCATTTCTGTAAGGATTTTATGCAGTAGCTAGCATAAATATAAGTGCATATTCTCTCTCTCGCCAGTCCTCTGTTCCAATTTTTTCCTTCCTTGAATCAGGTAAATAGGCATATTGAGGTGCTAGTCCCCAAGTTCTCTGTAGCAAACAACACATTGACAAGGGAAATTCGTGTGTCTGGGAGCAACAATGCATAATGCTACACTTTTGGAGTGAGAGTAAAGATGACTTCTTAACTGAATAGTTACATTCTATGTGGAGCATATTAATTACAACTACCATGAACTTGGGTTTGTTTAATTAATTCTTCCAGTCTCTGACATTACTGCAATATTTTGAGCACAAACAGTTTTTCACTTGACAGTGCGTATGGGGTATATTACCTGCAGTTGTAATTGAGAGAAGTCCCCATGCATAACCTTTTTCCTTCCAAAGTTAACCCCTTTATTTTCTTATTTCACTTGAAAAGGATTTATGCTTGATTAAGTTACTGTCTTTTATCATAATTAAAGAAAAATGTTGTGGAGATTGAACTAAAAACTCTTTTAAATGAAAAACAGATTGTTGGGCCTGTAGTGAAACAAAAGGGACCCTGTCACACACTTCGCCTCCTTTTTCTGAATAATCAGGAGTCAGAAAGATTTATCTACTGTGAGAATGATTCAACTGTCCTGAGCTGGGGGGCGAGGAGGAAGGAGAGCATATTTAAACTTTTCAGAAAGGAAGCTGCATGCTGCAGAGTTAGACTGAGATCATAGGAATGGCAGCCCATACATAGTGCTTATAACCTGTATTTGTAAACCATCTTGCCCGTTTGCAGGTCATGCCAAAAAAGGGTTGGTTGATTTTAACAATATCTCTCTTTAGTACTATAAGTGAATTACTGTGTACACAGTGCTCTTGATTTATAAAGGGCTTCTCCTTATGGTGCCTCAGAGTCTCATTTTAAATAACGAAGCCTGCTTGCAATTTTTTAAATGTATATTTCTGGCTGACTTAATTCCACTGTTGTTCTCAACTTCCAGCTAGTTACAGTTACCTGCAAAGAATAACACATCTATAAAAATTGTGGTAGAACACTGCAAGGTAAACAAAATAAACCAATTGCTATTCTTTTTATGCAGATATTTGTTGAAAAACTGTGTTTGTGTTTTTACTTCTGTTCTACTGACTTATTGCTAACTTGTGGTGGATTAGAATTTGTTTTGGGGCATTCAAGAAACTTGACATACTACAGTTATTTAATGTACTATAGAAGTGTAAAGTTTTACCTATATAATTGTTTCCAAATTTTAAATGAAAACACATGTGAATAAGCTGCAGATGAAGTTGTCTTCAGCTTTGGCTGTATTGTTGTTGTTTTGTGTTTCAGTGTTACATTTTGATACATTTTCTTTCTTTTTTTATTCATTTCATTTTTAAAGCTTTAAATATTTTAGTTTTATTAAAGTGGATACAATTAGCATCTATTGTAATAGAAACAGAGGTGCTCCGACCAAGGCAATAGAGGAAGCTGGTGTCAATGTCTGAATTGGAATCCAAGTTTTATTGGCTCCTAATGATATGCTAGTAATTATGCCATGTCCCTCTCAATAATATGAACAAAGATATGGTCAGAAATTATTGAGTTGATAAAGGAGGGTATTAGAAGAATATATTTTTCTGTACTTATCAACTCAGATTTGTGTTCAAAACTTTATAATTTTTCATTCTGAGAGTGACAGAAATGCCAATAAAATTGTACTAAAGAATACATCATAGTGTCACTTTCCCCCCCTGTTTTCCCAACCTCATACTCTGCCTTGATTAGTTGGTCACAGTAGCAATTCCTGTTGTATGAAAGGAAATGAATCAGAAAAACTGAAGAACTGAGGAACAAGGGCAAGTGCCTTGCAAATGGGGTCTTGCTTCAACCTGCCTCTTTGGGGATCTATTTGCCTCTGTTCTCAAGCGTATTTAGCCATTAAGTGAGATGGTGTCTGCTACAGCTGTTAGCTAGGGACCTTCAAGTTTGTGATTCATCATCAGTTCTGACAAGCTTGTCCCCACAGCATAGAAAACTATAGAAGGTATAGGAAACTTTGTATACTTGGTATTTCTAGCAGGTGCTATGAAATACCTGCATAGTGCCCAACCAGACTTTATGTATGTATGTATGTATGGATGTATGTATTTGTATTGTGGTAGTGCCTAGGAGCCTCTTTAGCTTATTTTATTTCAAAAGAGACTTAGCAATCTGCTTGTGTGTCCAAAGCCTTAGTTGTTGTTCCTTTGTCTAAAATTGTCACTTTGTCTCAGTTCAGAGTCTGAAATGTTAAGTCAAAGACCTTAGCCATAAAGGAATGATCCACCCATATCTCTTGTCTTCAGTGCAGCGTCAAGAATCTCCTCTGACCCTGTCAAGGGAGGGGAGGCAGAGTCATCTTTGCAGGGCCAGCTCCAGGCACCAGCCCACTAAGCTTGTGCTTGGGGCGGCACCTGGAGGGGGGCGGCGCGGCGCTCTGGCTCCGGCTCCGGCTGCCGGGGAGAGCGGAGCCCCGGCTGGGCTCGCGCCCCCCTCCCCCCCCGGCGCTCTGGCCGCCGGGGAGAGCGGAGCCCCGGCCGGGCTTGGCGCCCTCCCCTGCCTCGCTGGGGGGCGGCGGGAGGCTTTTTTGCCTTGGGCGGCAAAAAAGCCAGAGCCGGCCCTGCATCTTTGTGCCTCTGTCCATAACCAAATAACATTTCCAGTATATGTTCAGGGATGGGTGGAGATCTTGCTACTTAACTCAAGTTCAACCTGTATAATGAGTGGGAGGAGAGAACTTTTCTGAGGAACCATTAGAACAGGCACTGTAAGACTTTGCTGAGAATAACATACTATGCTTGCTTGCTCATGAAAGTGCACTGCTTTTAGGTGAACAAGGATCTGTTTGCTGTACCTAAGGTGCTCTAGTGGGGAAAGTAATCAGATTCTGTTGAATATTCCCTTCTTGTTCTCTGTGATATAGAAACCTTAACTGAGGGAGGGAAAAAGGAGAAAGGAAGATGACAAGATCTTTGTACAACAATACCTGGCACAGTTTGCTTGGCACCACTACATGTCAGTTACATGATGCATGTCAATTACTAACCCATGGGTCCAGCATGATGTATCCAAAATGTAGAAACTTTTACAGGTGCTAAGTCTTATTTTGAGAATGTGTGGGCAAGGGAGAGGTATATCCTCTTATAAATCATTGTATCTAATATATACCCCAAACTACAATATTCTCTGTAGCTGAATGTATTTATTTTTCCTGTATTTGGGATGGCTATCTGACTCTTGAATTTCTGTCCATTTACTAGATCCAGAACTAAATTAATGTATGCTGGCATTCCATATATGGTGTCTCCATGTGATACTACTTAAGGCCCTGACCCTGCAAACATTTATATAACTGTTTCACTTTATGCACATGTGTAGTCCCATTGATTTCATTGGAATTACTCACATCTATCACTGCACTATATATTTTTTTTTTAGTTTAGCAATATTAAAATTAAAATGCTCAAAGTGTGGATCTAGTCTGAAAAGTAACCATGTAAGAATGGCAACTTCTTGTTCAACTGTGTGTATTTAGAGGTATATTTGTGGACTTCAGTGACTAAAATAAATGTGTACTCCCTTTTAATCATGTTGACCCTGCAGTCAGCACAACTAAGAGAGTGAGCTGGATTCTATTCCTCCTTGTGCACCATGTATGGAATAGTTTACTAAACTCCAATTACAGGGCAATGAATTACACTCTGTACAACCCCATTGAAGACAGTGGAGTTGCAGAGGTGTCACAGAGGGCAGGATTTGGCCTTCATTATTGCTGATCATAGAAGTGTAGAACTGGAAGGGTCCTTAATAGGTAATCTAGTCCAGTCTCCTGCACTCAAAGCAGATCTAAGTAATAACTAGACCATTCCTGACAGGTGTGGCTAACCCTGCAATGACAGAGATTCCACAACCTCCCTAGACAATTTGTTCTAGTGCTTAGTTACCCTGACAGTTAAGAAGTTTTTCCTAATGTCCAACCTAAACCTCTCTTGTTGCAATTTAAGCCCCTTGCTTGTCCTCTGAGGTTAAGGAGAACATTTTTTCACCCTCCGTCTTGTAACAACCTTTTATGTACTTGAAAACTGTACTTATGTTCTCCCCCGCCCCCTCGTCTTCTCTTCTCCAGACTAAACAACCTCCCCCCCCCCCTTTTTTTTTTCCAATTTTTCCTCATGGGTCATGTTTTCTAGACCTTTAATCATTTTTGTTGTTCTCCTAATTTGTCCACATCTTTCCTGAAACGTGGCATCCGGGACTGGACACAATACTCCAGTTGAGGCCTTATCAGCATGGAGCAGAGTGGAAGAATTACTACTTGTGTTTTGCTTCCAACACTTCTGCTGATGCATCCCAGAATGATGTTTGGTATATATTTTTTTGCAGCTAAGTGTTACATTGTATACTCATATTTACCTTGTGATCCACTATAACTCCCAGATCCCTTTCCTCAGAACTCCTTCCTAGGCAGTCATTTCCCATTTCATATGTGTGCAACTGATTGTTTCTTCCTAAGTGGAGTATTTTGCATTTGTCCGTATCGAATTTCATCCCATTTACTTCAGACCATTTCTCTAATTTTGTCCAGATAATTTTGAATTTTAATTCCATCCTATCCTATCTTCATACACAAGAAGGAAAGAGCCCAGCTTGATTCTCAATATCCAGGTTGAATTTGTAGAATTGTCATATGAGGGGAGAAAAAAAACTTGTTAATTGAGCACATTTACTCTGGAAAAGACTGAGAGGCAATAAACATGGAACCCCATGATGTCATTTTAGAAAGCTGCTTTTCAGAGTAAAGCTGTGCTTAGTATTAAAATGGGAAGTTTTAAATAATAAATCTTTGCCTTTTTAACCCTCACTTATTAACCTCTTTTTATTAATTTGTCCTGCCAAAACTTATAGATTAGAAGTTTCATCAGTTTATAAAAGTTTGTGGTTTAGTGAAAAATTCATTTTCTCCCTCCCTCTTCTCTTCAACATATGCATAGTTTTAATATCCATACTGAAGTATCATTAGTGGTGAGCCATAGGTGATAAGTCACCCTTAGTTCCTAATTTAACTGAAAGATTCCATGATATAAATAACTTTCTTTTTAGGGTCATCTGTTTTGCATTTAACATGGAGTTTCTATACTACCTTGAGATGTTAGCATTGGAGTTGCAATGGAAATATGTATGCTTCACTTTGTAAATTAATCAGAAAGCAGGTTTCCATCAACATCAAAAGGAGAACGCTGAACTATAGAGAGGCTCGTTTGCTCAATGTGGGATATATCTTGTGGTAACTATGAAGCAATGAAAGATAATATCCTGCTGTTGTTTTTCTTTATATACTTGAATTGTTAAGGAATTTTTTTAATGAATTTATTTTCTCAGACACTGTCATGATCAGATATATTAAAACAAATCACTTTGGGGGAAAAATCAGAGCTGGCTCACATCTTTGGCACATCCACCTGTGTAAACAAAAGCTCTTTTTAAAAAAGGTTTAGGTCAGTTCAAGTAAAAAAAATCTAAGTGACGTGCATTCCATTATAGTCTAGAGTTATTTGGCATGGAAAAGAGTAGTTAGATGGGACTGGGACTGAAGAATGTAGATTTATCTATTTAGATTCTTAAATTGGCACAATTCATTGTAACAGAGGTGCTGTGAGGCAAAGACATGGGGTGGGAATGATCAATCACTCCTTTTTTATTTCGTTGCATAATATGAAAACACTAAAAGCTAAATTTAAAGGCAGTAAATGAGAATCAATAAGAGGAAATACTGTGATGCTTTATGCAATGTACAGCTAGCTGATCTGTGCTGTTCACCGCCAGTGGATGTTGTGACGTTGTGCAGTCTACATGGTTTTATAAAAATATAATAATAAGTCAATATAATGTAACTGGGATAGATTTAGAGAAAATACGGTAATAAGTGATATAATGTAACTGGGATATGCTTCATGCAAAAGGTCTCTTGTAAGGTATCATTACAAAGCTTATAATCTACTGAGTATGATAATCTGATTTGTATAAATGTACCACTCTTGTATCTAAAACTAGAAATATAAAACATAACTCTGAGGGCCTATTGTAATTATGTAGAGTGTGGGCCATTAAGGATGGTTTGGAATCTTGATGACTCCCATTGTCTGCAGATGGCTGTATTTACCTTTGTATATACCTTCCTGTATATATGTGTGCTGGCAAGTGAGTAATGAAGTCTTGCAGTGACATGTGATCATGTCACCTGAACTGGAATCCATCTTTAACCTGGTGCTTTTCCAGTGAGGGGGGGTGGAAACCCAGAGGGACAAAGGATTCCCGCCTTATGCAAAAGATATATAAAGGGGTGGAAGAGAACAGAGAGGGAGAGGAGCCATCATGGAGAAACCCCTAGCTAACACCTAAGCTGGAACAAGAGCTGTACCAGGGGAAAGAATTGTGCCCAGGCCTGGAAGGTGTCCAGTCTGAGAAAAACTTACTGAAGCATCTCTGAGGGTGAGATTATCTGTATTTAGTTTGATTAGGCATAGATTTGCGCATTTTATTTTATTTTGCTTGTGACTTACTTTGTTCTGTCTGTTACTACTTGGAACCACTTAAATCCTACTGTCTGTATTTAATAAAATCACTTTTATTTAGTAATTTACTCAGAGTATGTATTAATACCTGGGGGAGCAAACAGCTGTGCATATCTCTCTATCAGTGTTATAGAGGGCGAACAATTTATGAGTTTGCCCTGCATAAGCTTTATGCAGGGTAAAACGGATTTATGTGGGTTTAGACCCCATTGGGAGTTGGGCATCTGAGTGCTAAAGACAAGCACACTCCTGTGAGCTGTTTTTGGGTAAACTTGTAGCTTTGGGACAAGTGATTCAGACCCTTGGTCTGTGTTGGAGTCAGACAGGAGTGTCTGACCCAGCAAGACTGGGTGCTGGAGTCCTGAGCTGGCAGGGAAAAGAGAAGCAGGGGTAGTCTTGGCACGTCGGGTGGCAGTTCCCAAGGGGGTTTCTGTGATCCAACCCGTCACAGATGTTAACAAGGCAAATATTATAGCTGGATTGTTTTATGAAAAAGAGTGGTAAACATTTGCCGCTCTGTGGTTGAAGATACTGTTGTGGTCACTTAACCCCAAGCTTCTGAGTGTAAACTGAACACCTGAAGGGGCCACGAAGGAGTTTCTCTTTCCTCATGTCCAGTATAACCTAAAACCAGGCATTATGGGTTTTTAAACCTTTCTTAGTAGCATATTGGCTAGTTCCTGAGGCATTTGGATACATAACTTCTAGTTTCATCTGGCAGCTTCTATGTTACTCAGTCATCAGGGCATTCTTCACAATTTATAGCGCAAACCATGCAAATATCTGACATGATCTTCTCCTGTGTCCCTTTCCACCCTCCACACCCTTCTGAAGTGAATCACCTGACCCAGTACTGTTACTTTTACTGCCCTTACTACCTTGTGCTTTTATTTTGAGTACTATTGCATTGTGGAATGACTGAGATAAGGAAACAGTGTGGGTCACTGGTTTGGCACTGATGGTTTGATCCTCTATACTGGTCTGCGATCCAAAGTACCTGGCTTTGGAGCTAAAGACATTTCTTCTAAATTAGAGATTAAAGAAAGTCATGAATGGCTGTAAAAAACAAGAAAGTCATGAATGGCTGTAAAAAACAACAAGGAGTCCCGTGGCACAATTCATTTGCAAACTTAACACCATTAATTTGAGTTTGAATAAGGACTGGGAGTGGCTGGCTCACTACAAAAGCAATTTTCTCTCTCTTGATATTGACACCTCCTCATTAATTATTAGGAGTGGACCACATCCACCCTGACTGAATTGACCTTGTCAACACTGGTTCTCCACTTGTTAGGTAACTCCCTTCTCTTCATGTGCCAATATATTAATGCCTGTATCTGTAATTTTCACTCCTTGACTCTCAAGAAGTGGGTTTTTTACCCACGAAAGCTTATGCCCAAATAAATCTGTTAGTCTTTAGCCACCGGACTCCTTGTTGTTTTTGTGGATACAGAGTAACATGGCTACCCCGCTGATGAATGGCTGTAGAAACATTTGAAGGTACAATAGTCTATTCAGAATCACAGGGGTTGGGTCTTCAAGGATAAGGATAACTAGTTAGGGGAGAGAATTAGGACAGCCTTGATTGGAAAGGGGAATAGTTTTATACATAGGGCAGCTGGGCCTTGATAGTTTGGAATTGGATGTGAGGCACTGTAAGAAGGTAAAAAAAAGTCAGGTCAGAAAGGGAATCACTCTTGGGGGCTAAATCTTTTCATGTTTCTCCTATCACTAATTTAAATTGCCATGTATACATCTTCATACCAGTCTTTTTCCTTTCAATAGTGCAAAACTATCATTTTTTCAATTCTGTTTTGTACAAACAGAATTCCTTCAAAATTCTGTCCTTTGTATCCTGAAGTTCATGTTAGCCCTGGCTTTCTTTCTGCACTTCTAAGAATTTAATATGCTTCTAGGAAGTGTTTTCTGAAGGAGATCTGTGCACTCTTTAGACATGTTGATGGTTTTCTTTGGAAACAATCATCGCTAAATATTACAAAGGGTGTTTCAGGACTGAGCAGAAATAATTTGTAAGAAAGTACTGAATAGCAGGGGTCAGGTCACATCCTCCCAGTTCTGACATTCCACCTTCCAGACAGTGAACTGTCAGTTGTGGAAATAAGCTATCCAACAGCTAGACCAGGGGTTCTCAAACTGGGGGTTGGGACCCCTCAGGGGGTCACGAGGTTATTACATGGGAGGGGGGGTCGTGGGCTGTCACCCTCCACCCCAAACTCCATTTTGCCTCCAGCATTTATAATGGTGTTAAATATATTAAAAAGTGTTTTTAGTGTATAAGGGGGGTCGCACTCAGAGGCTTGCTGTGTGAAAGGGATCACCAGTACAAAAGTCTGAGAACCCCTGAGCTAGACCACCCAGTGAACAATTCAATGTGTGGAAAGCATGCTGGTAGGACACAAAGGGAGTATGGATTCCTTTATGTTTGAAATCTGTTAGGACAAACCTCCTAAAATAAGTACCAGCATAGTCTGTTTCCTAGCAAAGGTTTAAATCAAGATAATAACTTTAGATAGGGATTTAGTTGAAGAAAGATCTTATATATCCAGAAATACTAAAATGTACTCTGATTTACATTCTGCATGTTTTACAGTTGTTGAAGTACTTAAGGTAGCTTGTGGAGGAATCTCAGTGCTAGAAAATAGATAATGGAAGTACATTGGCATCTGAAAGAGGATTTATGACACATGATGTTAAGACTGAAATGAAATGACTTTGGGCTTCCTTCTTTACTTGAGTAAAACTCCAGATTGACAACTGCAGAATTTGTCCCACAATCACTGTTACACCAGAATTAGTTTATTTAAACTATTTAACAATTTTGAATGAGGGAGGGAGACCAGAATGGCAATATGTCACTTCTGTTAAATAAGATCGTTAAGTAGCTTTTAAAATTTAGGTATTGGATAGTTAATTTATATATTGCATTCAACTGTGCAGAACTCCCAACAACTTATCCACAAGAAATCAGTGCTTAAATGTTGTTGATGGTTACTATTATTATGTTACCTTGGTAATCAATTTATGATCATTGAAATGTTGTCCTGCAAAACTTTGAGGATAACATGTTTTAGCTCTCCACTTTCTGCTTGTGAGAAATTTAGTGGTGATTTTTTTTCTCTAATTTATTTAGATTTACAGTTTAAGATTGGCTGCTTGGTTTTTGCTTAATCCTGGTTTCCAGTCAGTTCATCCACATTATGAAAAGTTCCAGCCTTCACCTCCTTTTCATCGCAAAGATGAAAATCTAAAAAGTAACTTTAGGAAAATCTCCCCCTTTAAATTAAATCCTGGACTATGTCCAGGAGCTGCTTTCTTCCTTGCTTATGCTCACCTGCTGGTTTCCTGATGTGGCAGTTGCATATTCATGTGCTCTTTTCAGGAGAGTCAGAGTGGCTGTGGGCACAGCCATCGGTGTTGCTGTTGGAGAAAGACATCGCCTGGGAGTATCCAGCATTGCTAGGCACAAGATTTCAAAAGTAACGAGTTAGGTTTAAAAAAAAAAAAAAGCTTAAAAATCATCAGATTTTAAAAAAGTAATAATTTGGGGTTCTAGTATTTGAATGTTTAAGCTCCTGTATTCAAGCTTTTACCACTATGGCCAGAAAACTTTATTTGTTAAATAAAAACTAAGATTCTCAACTATACACATTCCTCCAGGAGCTGGGGTTTCAAGAAAAAAAACAAATACTGTGAGATTTGCAATAATATTTTGAGAGTTGGCAGCGCTGAGTATTCAAGAGCCAGCTTGGAGATGACACTCCTTCCCTCTCTCCAATATGGCGGCTCCTTAGAATTATCCACCAGTCCTTCCAGACACCCAGCTTGTTAGAAGTTCTGTGGCCTCTACCTTGCTTGTGATGCCATTGTTTAGTGCCTCGCAGGCTTGTGCTCTCAACAGCAGAGAGAGCGAGAGAGAGAGACCGAGTCGTACTTCTGACAAGCTGGCTCCTTGGCGGAGAAAGTGTCTAGCTATCATTATAGCCTGTCAGAAGTTTGGTTGGAATAGAAAATATTAATATAAGGAGCTGAATCTGTAATCACTTCTTTAAAATTAAAAAGTGTAGGTAGATTGCAAGGATTTTGGTTGGGGGAGAGAAACCACAATGAAGTGAGGCAAGATTTTTAAAAAATTAAGCATAAAATGAATCATTTTTGAAAATCTTGATCTAGAAAACTAATGATTTTTGGGTGCTCAACTTGAGACACCTTAAAAGGATCCAATTTTGAGAAAGTGCTAAGCACTGTGCCACTTGAAATCAGGCTCCTTTAAGCTGTCTCAAGTTGGATACCAAAAAAATGGAGGCAGTCAGAATCATTAGTCAGTTTTGAAACTTTTGGCCCTAAGTCTATATTGAACTTTAGCCAGATCTTGGCTATTTTTAAATATTGTTTTAGTTTCTAGTCAAACAATTATGGCTTTCGAATAGACAGAGAATCCAAATGTATGATAAATGCATGTTTAGTGGGACTCAGTATGGAGACAAATGCTGGAATCTTAACAATGAATTATTTTAGTAATTACTTGCTCTAAATATAATTTAGATTCTAATTGGATGACTTGTGCCCTGTGACATCTTTCCCAAACTTTGGGTGACAAACAGTAGTTCACAATATTCTTGTGAAACTTATACCTTGAGTTGTCCTTGGAGGAGAATCAAAGAAGCCAAAGCACTTTAGATAATATTTTATCTCTTGTAGTCACATCAGAGCTCGGAGGTTGCTAGGAAACATGCAGTCATTGCCTACTGCTTTTCTGCTGACTCAAAACCATATTGTGGCTTGTTTGCTGCACAACATAGGAACCCAAAATACAGGATTTCGTTGCTCCTCTTCCTACTCTTCTCCACTGGGAGGGGTTGGTGTGTGGTAGGGGTCTGATGTGAATAGAATTGGAGTGGTAGAATGGAGTCCAATGAAGGAAACAGTGGAAATCAAAATGACCGATAGCACAAAAGTAATAGTGCTGCTAAAGGACAGTTTTATCCCCTTAGCTCCCAATGGCAGACATGCAGCCCTACTCAGAGGGATGGGTCTACATGAAACCTGTAAGTGATTACTTAAATGAAAACAGAAATAGACTATATTGGTCCTTTTAAAAAAATAAAAAGAGAAAGTAAGGGAAACTTTGCAACATTTGTAGTAACTCAATGACACTTTTCAACAGCAATAAATATTTCTTATTAGTGAAGATTTATGAAAGTGGGAATTTAAGGATGTCTCTTTATAAGATAGCAGTTGGAAATAATTATCATGGTTACCTATGCACTCCATCATGACAAAGGTGCGTCTTAAGATTTTTCTTCTTATTCTTGGATTGTGACAGTTAATTTTCAGCAACTTTTGCCTACCATTGCTTTGCCTCATTCTTCATGTGAGTGGTCTTTTTCTTGCAGCAGGCACTGAAGCTTAGACAGCTTAATCCTGCAAGGAACAGTGGGTCAGATTTGTAAAGGTATTTAGGCCCCCTAATGATGCAGATAGGTGCCTAGTGGGATTTTCAAAAAATGCCTAGCTCCCATTCAGTGGTGTAGTCCTAAATCTGAAGGTTCCGGAATGCCACTCACTAAAAGGAACAGAGAATGAGGGTGAGACTTGGGGGGTGGGCACAGAAAGAATGGGGGAGGGGGCTATTATGGGGGGGAAATAGTGGCTGTTAGGGCTCAGGCCAGGAGTGTCTAGTGTAGAGGGTCTAAGGAGAGAGACCCAGAATCCCACAGAAGCTTCTCCTGTTCACTCCTGGGAAGTGGTGCCTCCAGCTCCTGACTCCAATTTCTGCCGCTGCCCAGAGACACCCCTTCCTGCCCCCTTGCCTGTCCCTTAGAGGTATGGGGGCTCAGGGAGATGGTTGGAGCTCAATAGAGGAGTCAGTAGGGGATAGGGGAGGGTCAGATTGGGGCTTCTTCGCCAATGCAGCAGCTTATGCTGGAGCTGGCCTTGCCATCGCTCAGACATTCACTGCAGACATATAGGCACCTATTACCCCCCACCCCCGTCCCGATTTTTCACATTTGCTGTCTGGTTACTCTACTCCTGCCCCTGGGAGATCTGAGCTGCCACCAGTTGGCAGAAGCACTGAGAGGAGCAGTATTGGGCAGTGCAGCTGGGTGGGGATCATGGGGCTGAGCAGGGCTGCTGCAGTAGTACCAAAACAGTGTTTCAGTATGCTCCAATTCAACTACACCACTGCTCTCTTTGTAATCAATGGGAGTTAGGCACCTAGGCACTTTTGAAAACCCACTGGCGCTTATCTGCATCTTTGGGGCCTAAATACCTTGGTCTGGCCCTGAGGGCCTCCAGTGAAATGAATGAAAGCGAGGATGCTCAGCACCACTCAGAAGCACACAGTGTGGGTTCTAGGGTTACCATACGTCCGGATTTTCCCGGACATGTCCGGCTTTTTGGGACTCAAATCCCCGTCCGGGGGGAAATCCCAAAAAGCCGAACATGTCCGGGAAAATCCGGCGCCGCGGGGCCAGGGGTGGGCGGGGGCCAGGGGGGCGGGGGGCGTCGTGGCTGGGGGGTCTGGGGGTGCGCCGGGCTGCCGGCGGTGCTGGGCGGCCAGGGGCCGGGGGTGCTGGGGGGCCGGGGGTGCTGGGGGGCCGGGCAGCCAGGGGCTGGGGGTGCTGGGCCGGGGGTGCTGGGCCGCAGGCTGGGGCCGGGCCGGGGGCCGGTGGTGCTGGCCCGGGGGTGCTCGGCCGGGGGCTGGCCCGGGGCCGGCACCCCAGGGCCCGAGCCGAGCCAGGCTGGAGAGGCCGGGGCCGGGGCCGGCTGCAGGAGGGGGCCAGAGTGGGCCGCGCCTCCTCCCCCCCCACCCCCGCAGCTTACCTGCTTCCTGCTTCCTGCTTCCGGCTTCCCGCGAATCAAATGTTCGCGGGAAGCAGGGGAGGGGGCGGAGTTGGGGCGGGGACTTTGGGGGAAGGGGTGGAGTTGGGGCGGGGCCGTGGGCGGGGCTGGGGGCGGCGCCGTGGGCCCCGTGGAGTGTCCCCTTTTTGGACACTCAAAATATGGTAACCCTAGTGGGTTCGGATCCATGATTGAGATATGCCGGAAAGACCTGTACAGCAATCGGTTCTAAATTATTTTTCCTTTCACTTTTGTTCTCTGCAGCTCCACTGAACAATAGCCTCGTTTCTCCTCCTTGATTCCCAACCCGGATACTTTTCTTCCTTTTTTAGGCGGTTTTACAAGACAGTTTTAAGCAGTTTAGAGGAATTTTACAAAGAGGAAATTAATACAGAGTAATATAAACAATGTGACATGAAAATACAAAAATGTGACTGAGAAGCTTTATTAAATGCACACAGCTCTGATGTGAAGTGACTGCTTGGGGTGGGGTGAGGCCTCCAGTGTACAGAAACAGCTCCTGGCTCTTGCAGCGTGATCTGAAAAACTTGCTGTAAATACATTGTGCTTGTGGTTCCCTGCTCAACCAGCGGCGCCAGGAATTGGTCCAAAGGTTTGGGTTTTTTGTGTAAATGTTACTTCATATTTTGTTACATGATTAAGTTTTTAAGTGCTATTGTTCCATATTTGGATCATTAAAGGCTTTGAGGTATGCCTTGCCCTTAATAAGTATGGATGTCATCAGGATCCTGTGAAGTGTGTATTTTCTGTATCTTTATTTTAATGTCATTTTTGACACTCTGCCCAGGATTTGGTTATTAGGTTTTCCTCTCTGGTAAAACAGAAATTAATCTAGTTTTCCCCTTAGAGTGCACAAAGAAGCCTTTTTTTCAGTTTTAGTGAAGTACAGTTTTACTGTATGCAGCAAAAGTCTGTATTCTTAGCTAAAAAAGTGTATACAGGAATAAGAACAGAACATCTGTCTATTTTATGAAAATGACTTAAAAAGATGTAGCATGAATGATTATACGGGGATGACATTTCCCATTGATCATCTACTTCACTTTCATTTTTTCTTCATATTTTAAGATACATTAAAGTCAATATATCTTACTTTTTCTCAATATTTAGTCAAAATAATAGAAAACAGATTTATTTTTGATACTGCCTTTTATATCAGCTATATATCAATGACCTCAAAGGGAATAAGCTATACGTTTAGGCCCCAGTCCTGCACTAGGATGCACACGGATGGACCTGTGCTAGGGTTGTCAACTGTCTAATTGCACAAACCCAAGCGTCCCCGCCCCGCCCCTTCTCACTCCATCCCGCCGCCCTCCATCACTCGCTCTTCCCCACCCTCACTCATTTTCACTGGCAGGGGATTCGGGTGTGGGAGGAGGTGTGGGCTCTGGGCTGGGGGTGAGGCCTAGAGGTTTGGGGTATGGGAGGGGGCTCCGGGTTGGGGTGCAGGAGGGGGTGTAGGATGCGGGCTCTGGGAGGGAGTTTGGGTGTGGGAGGGGGCTCAGGGCTGGGGCAGGGGGTTGAGGTGCAGGCTCCGGCTGGGTGGTGCTTACCTCAGGTGGCTTCTGGAAGCGGCTGGCATGTCCCTGCAGCTCCTAGGTTCAGGGGTGGCCAGGCGGCTCTGTGTGCTGCCCCTGCCTGCAGGCACCACCCCCACAGCTCCCATTGGCTGTGGTTTCTGGTCAATGGGAGCTGTGGAGCCGGCAGCGCACGGAGCTTTCTTGATCGCCCATGCGCCTAGGGGCCGCAGGGACATGCTGGCTGCTTCCGGGAGCCACACGGAGCCAGGGCAGGTAGGGAGCCTGCCTTAGTCCCGCTGCGCCACCGACTGGACTTTTGGCCTGTTAAAATCTCCCGGATTGCTTTCAATAGCAACCAAGCGATAGAGGCCAATTCCAGAAGACTCCCGGCCAATCCGGAAGGGATGGCAACCCTAACCTGTGTACATGAACAGAGCTCCACTGAAGATATAATTATGTTTTACTTCAGTGGTCTCGTGGAGGCGAGAATCAGCCTATACGCATCTTTGTGCAGGATTGGGGTCATAGAAGCTCTTCAGTGCAGTGTGGTTTTCCTTTTTGTTCGTAAGGCACTGAACACATTTTAATTTAATGCAGAAAAGGCAATAAAGACAATATATGGCAGGAGCTGTATAGCTTGCAAACACAGTAATGTTGGACATACCACCTGTAAAATTGGATGGCAGAGGGGCTCTCAGGAATGAGGCAAGATGAAGTTACATTTTTAAAATTTCCTTTCATTTTCTTTTAATTGGCTAGAAAAATATGTCTTGGTCTCTTAATTTTACTTTGTGTAGATAAAGAAGACTGAATGGAGATTTTATGTTTACCCATTCCTAATATCTTTCCATGCATATGCAGTTTTGTCATTTATCTACTAGTATTCTATTTTATAATGGACATTTTAAAGCCTGTTAAACTTTCCCGGGTGTACTGTAAATATTTTGATTCTTAACATTCAACTTAAACAGTTTATATTCAGATAACTTTTACTAGGGAGCATGTTGTGTGAGTTCCAGTTGGAGGAGAAGGGTGGTCCTTTCCATCCCTGAAGATCTCATTGTATGTCTTGTCCCTACCACTCTTTGCTTCTCAAACTCAAGGCCACACATCATGGCTAATGCTTGTAGCCACACAGATTTTTAGACTTCAGAGTGACATGTGAAGAGAAATAAAATACTGGCTTTGTGCCTCCCCTTTGCTTCTTTATTAAGTTTGAAGAAAGCCTCTTTCCTTGCTCTGCCCTCCCAAAAGTGCATTGTGTTGATTTTTTTCCTGCCTGTAGTAATGGTGTTGACATGTTTGCTTTTTACATTACAAGTTAGTCCCCTGTTTAGGAAAACACTTAAACATATATCTCAGAATCAGAGCCTCAGATCCATTACCCATAAGTATAAATTGGCAAATGATAAAATGGCACTATTACACTCACTGTCCTTTGCTTTTGCATATTGCTTGAATTTAGTTGTGAGACAGTTCCTCGTGAGTGAATGAGGATATGGACAGGATGTTTAGCTCAGCCTCTAGCACCTGCAACCACTTTAACTAGTCTAACTTCATGGCATTGTTGTAAGGACCTCCAGGTGCCAAGTGATCTTTCTTGCTACAGGAGGTAGTGCCGAAGTAAAATCCCATGCTTTACATGCTGCAGTGGCTATATGAGGGGTCCGTGGAAATGCAACAGTTTTACTTGTTGTTTTCAGAGTAACTGAAAAATCAGTAACGTGCAGAGAGATGACTGGTTCATGTCTTCTAGGTTTGGAATGGACACAAGTAAAGCTGTTATATTTCTGTGGATTGCTCATACAGCCATTGTACCATGTACAGCATGAAATTTGACTGTGTCACTGCCTCCTGTGGCAATAAAGATCACTTGGCACCTGGAGGTCCTTACAATGATGCCATGAGGTTAGACTAGTTAAAGTGGTTGCAGGTGCTAGAGGCTGAGCTAAACATCCTGTCCTTATCCTCACTGACTCACAACTTAGTAGCAGTATGCACAGCAAAAGATGGCGCATATTCCCTTTCTCCACCCTCCAGTCCTTGTTTACCTGCTCATACCAATTACACTTTTTAGTGTAGACATTTATTTTGCTAGCTGTCAAGAAGATGTAAATAGAACTATCTGGGAGTTATAGGGAAGCTTCTTTCACTTCCTGCAGTAGAGTCTTGTAGTCAGATTTTCAGAAGTTAACTAATGTGTGTTTCCAATGTTGGGTGCTCTGATTTTCATCCCGTTGAAAATTTTGGCATTGGTAATGCATCTTTTGGAGATGTGTCTTTCTGTCTTTTTTTCTAGATGTGTTAATGACCTCTGTTGCTAAAGGTGCTGCTACTGCTCATATTTCCTATGTGTTGAAACACACTTATGCCTCACTCAACCAGAAAATGCCTCTGTGTTCCAGGTCTAAAAGTGAGATAAAATGCAAGGCTTAGTTCTAATATCAAATAGATTAAAATCCAGTCAATTCTCTGGCTGTATAGCTAAGGGAAGATTAAACAAAGCAATTGCCTAAACTTGTTGTTTGAGTCAGGCCTCAGTCATGTGGTACATAGATGGGGAAATCAGAGAATTACACAAGGCAATAAGCCTTGAGAAATATAGGCTTCCCAGCCCCCTCAGAAGGTGGGCTGCTCATGTTCTCCTTATAAAACAAAATCAGTAACTTTGGGAGATCTATGGATTCAGAGCTTGAATAGTAATCTGTTCTCTGAGTATATAGTTATTTAGTTTGTGATAAAGTAAAAGCACAGGTAGTCAGAAAAATCATGGTCTCAAATAAGCTGTAAACATAGTTCTGCTGAAAAGTGACTGTACAAATAACATCATGGAGTCCTGTTTCAAATTTTAATATAATAAATGCTCAATTGGACAAAAATATATTTTTCTAACTGCCAGCCTTGCAAACTCAGCCTGGGTTCTGAGAGTCATAGGAACATAAGAATGGCCCTACTGGGTCAGACCAAAGGTCCATCTAGCCCAATATCCTGTCTTCCGACAGTGGCTAGTGCCAGGTGCCCCAGAGGGAATGAACAGAACAGGTAATCATCAAGTGATCCATCTCCTGTCGCTCATTGCCAGCTTCAGGCAATCAGAAGCTAGGGACACCATTCCTGCCCATCCTGGCTAATAACCATTGATGGACCTATCCTCCATGAATTTATCTAGTTCTTTTTTGATCCCTCTTACAGTTTTGGCCTTCACAACATCCTCTGGCAAGGAGTTCCACAGGTTGACTGAGTGTTGTGAGAAGAAGTGAAGCTGGAGTCTTTTTAATCTCATGAACCATCATGGATAACACATTGTGCCTTTACCTATAGCTGTGTAACACCACTGCCTTCAATGTGGTTATGCAGGTTTTACTGTTTGGATGGCAGTAAATGATCATATTGATGATCAAAAAAGAACAAAATCTATTTTACTCCCTCTTGACTGTCTTGGCCTTTCAGGGATAATGGAAGTAAAATGTAGTGAAAATTGCTTATTGTTGTCTTTAAAGTGAGGGGCCTTACTCTGAATCACACAGGGGACAGAGCTGTTGGGTAAAAAATGGCCATTTTTATATGTCTACATTTAGGGCAGAGCTGTACTTCTATCTTTTTCAGAGAGAGACTGTAGTTAGTCAAAATGGCCTCCACTCACATGGGAAGGCTCAGATGAGGAAATGGAACCAGTACAATATGATCTTTATTTGCATTATCCAAAAGAATCCATCACAAAACTTCAAAATGGATCTCTACTGTTTTCTAAGGGCTGACTGTGTACTTGGTACTAAGTGTGACACAGAAGAAGACATTTTAACTCCCCAGAGGAGTTTACAATCTAAGGGCCAATTTTTTAAATGTTGAGTGCTGGGGCTGCAATTTTTCCTAGTCTTTATGCAGGTGGCAGTAGTGGGAGAGCATAAGAAGTCTTTCCCATCCCTCTCAGTCCCTCCTTGAAGGCCAGGGAGGATAACCGTTCCTGTGTTACTGGGATACAGCATCCCAGTGTGGATAAAGAGAAGGCAGGATCATATTTCAGTAACCCTCTGCATAGGCACATGAATCAGGATAAGCATGCAGAGGGGAAAAGGCTGTACTTCATAACAAGATGTAGCAGCAAGTGCACCCCATCACAACAAGGAACCCCAGCAAACACTCTAGGAGGCTTGCTGGTACTCCTGTTGGTACAATGCAGCTGTGTACCACTGCTTATTCTGTGCTGTACTTGCATGGCATAATCTATCCCTAAATAGAAAGACGATAAAACAACTGGGAGTACTAGAGCAAGTTTCAATTTTAGTCTTTTTATGATAAGTTATTGGTAATGAGGGGTCCAGCAAGAATAGTGGCTTTGAGAGTTCCCCAGGTGTGTGGTTCACATAGTGAGTCTGTGGGATGGGGAATCCGTATTAAACTTCTACATATTTTTTTTACCAGAAATTGTCTAAAACTACATTTTCAAAAAAACCTGTGAGCTCAAAAAGGTGTCCCCTTTTTCAGTGTGTTCAGTTTTGTTATGAATAGCTTGAACAACTTTTGACAATGATAAAGGTACAGGCAGTCCTCGACTTTGCGACTTCCGACTTGCAACGAACGGCACTTATGACGTTTCTGAATTGACACCCTGATTCGACTTACGACAATTGGTTTTGACTTTACAACGCTCGGTCCCACAATGGAGTATATTGTGGTTCCGAGTTGCGACACAATTTTCAGGAACCAATTGTGTCGTAAGTCTGAGGACTGCCTGTATTCCATTCTGGCTTTCTTGTGCTTTTAATTTGTAATGTTTTCAATGGTATTGATGTGATTGATTAGTATTAAGCTCTGTTGCCACTGCTGTGGTTTGCATAACTGACAGTGATTTGAATACAATCTCCATCTTTTGTCATTTGGTCTCTTTTCCAGGCTCTGGACAGTTTGTTTTAATGATGGAAAAATATAATTACATTAAACAAATTCACGGGCAAAATTAGGTCCTGATCCTACAAACCCTGATCTTTAGTAACTTCACATTTGTGAATAACCATTTTCAGCATATGGGTCTCACTGTGGATATTCACTTGATACTTAATGAAACGTTGTTTTCTGTATTCATGGAATTCAAGCTATTTTCAGCATTTCAGCCTTTTTTAAAATTTTCTTCTCCATCCACACATGACCATCAGTACATCATGATCTGAACAACTGTGTAGAAGGTCATTGAGGTATCAAGAAGTGTAAGTATGGATCTGTGAGCCTTGTCCAAACCAGTTGGCCCATACTATACAATAGCTGTGGTATTCACTTGGCATTGACTTCGATGGAGTTAAGCCAATGCTGAGTACTTTTTTGAAAATTCCGTCCATACAAATTCCATCCATTAAACTCGATACCTTTTTAAATAAGGAAAAACATCCCCATCAGTGTTTTTAGACCCTTCTTGTTTTCACTATATATACTTTCTCCTTTGAAAACCTCTTTTACTCTACGGGTTTCAACTACCACACCCAAATCTATTATTATATTAATTGACAGTGTGCTGACAACTCATCCTATCATCAATATTGCATCTTGAACTGAGTTTCAGACATCTTTTCTTGGATGTCCATCTCAAACACCATCTGCCCCAAACTCTCCTCCCTACTAATATCGCTCCACTTCCTCCCTTTGCTTACTGCTGACATTCCCACTCTTTCACTCCAGCTTTCAACTTTTGGGATTGTCTTTGATTTCTCTCTCTTCCTCCTCTTACACTTTTCAACAAGAATCTTTTTAAGTTCTATCCCCTCACATTATGTTTTGCTCTTGGATAGTGAAGTGATGAGCCCAAATAAATCAACCAGCAGAAATGCTTGCCTCATTGTATCCTTGTCCACATATTGACTCTCACGTTGGTTACAGTAACCTTCTTCGTTATATCCAAACTATATCTAAAATAGTGATGCTAAAATCATTTTGCTCTCCAGCTGCTCTTTTCCTCTCCTGCTCCACTCCTTTATTGGCTTCCTGTCTGTTACTGTATCACTCTGAACTCACTCTTCATCTCCTCTTTCTCTGTCTCATTCGTCCCACATAATATCTCCCCTACCTATATCTCCGCTCCAGTTCCTTCCACTTCACCCTCATTTTCCTTTCACTCCTTCACATTCCTCCTGTTCTATTACTTCATTGTTTCCTTTCCCCAAGGTAATATTTTTACATTTGATCTTGCTACCCACTATACTTGGAAGTCTCCTATTTCTTTTGCCTACCACTGCAAGTTCCTCCTCACTTTTTATTAATCCTCTGACATTTTTGTCCTCAGTTATGTCTCTGCACACTGGTTTTCATGCACTAGTCTTCTGGTCTTGAATTATAAACTCCCCAGGGCACGACTGTCTTAATTCTAAGTCTTGTAAAACATTGTGCATGCTTATGAGACGGTTCAAATGTTTAAAGATATTTTTGTTCCCTAGGGCATTCACCAATTAATAGTAATATTAACAAATGACAATTTGTTACTTAATGTTTCTGTTCACCTGTAAGTTAGTAGACAGTTTTCTTCAAGCCTTTTGTGAATAGTTACAGTGATACAAAGAAGTCCATCATGCAATATTATTCTTTTAATATATAATTAAATGTTCAAGTTATTTCCATGGAATGTTGTGACTGACTTTTCTGGAAAAGTCTTACAGAATTTGATGAGAATTAAACCAATAGCGTTACAATAATTATTCTATAAAATTACTGAAAATTATGGATGAAATTTGGGTTGAGTCTGATTTGAGGTGGGGAGGGAAGAAATAACACAGCTTGCTGTATTTTCTATATTATGCTCATTAAGATATCCCTTTTGGATATTTGAAATTCTGGCAAGTGAAATTTGGAAAAGAGAGAAGCAGGCTAAATTAAAGGGTTATTTTTAAAAGATGGCAATATTTTATCCAGAACTAATTTCTGCCCTCTTATTCACCTCTAATGGGGAGCAAGTTGAAACAAAAACAGGCCAAAGACCACTCAGATGGTAGCAGGCAGAAGGAAGTGAAGTGTGTTCTTTCAGATGTCCAAGAAGAGCATAATTTGTAGTCCATCTCTTGGGACCCCATTTTAAACAGATGGGCCTCTTCTTCAAAGGCCATGTTAGGATGGCCAAAATAGTTTAATCTGCGTTACCAGTTTCTGAGTATTTGGAGGACTTGGAAAGAAATAGTTTTGGGGTCTTCAAATATCTGTAATGATGGACCTGGGAAAACAAGATTCAAAGAGGTTACTAATCAGATTAAATTGTGTTAAACACTTATCTCCCAGCATCTCTTATGTCAATTGTGGACATAACTCTGAGATAATAATATACAAGGAGTCTAGCTTCCTGCCAGTGCTAGTTCATTAGTTTTCCATGAGATTTTGCACCTTATTTTCATTATTTAGTCTGTCTTAACAATATTCTCGCCCTCTTTGGCTGTGCCCTCTGCTGTAAAATACTCCATTTAGCACAAACTCATGAATGGGGTGTGGTCATGTCCTTTTACATGAGGCCTGAATTGTAGGAGGCACCCCATTCCAAAAATGAATTTGTGTGTGCTTGGTCTGAGTAGTGGGAAACCTTAATTTAGGAATTGTGGTGGTGTAAAGATCACCTCATTACTTTCTTAGATGACTGCCTGAGCTAATTGAATTCTTGCTGGGCCCATTAATAACTCTTGTATTTTTGCTAGGGATCTCAAGGCCTGCATTACAACCATGCAATTACTTTAGCAGCTGCTAGGTAAAGTCATGCAAGCCCGCATACTCTAGATCTAACCTTCAGAGTAGGCCTGGGAAATGGAGGCCTAGTAATATAATTGCTTTCCTGATGGCATAGCGGAACATAATAAACTTGCATCCACCAATGACAGTGTCGGGTGGTATGGTCCTTGCATATTGCTCCTTCTTCTGCCCCTTTTATCTCCCATCTTGCTGTGTTCCTCATTTCCCTCCTTGATTGCCCGGCATACGAAAATTGTGGGAACGTTAGTTTTGTGACCACCTCTATTTCCTGCATAATCCTGATCCATTAACTTTGTGATCTCATGCTCTCTTCTCTCAGCAGGAGTGCTGATCCCATGCTACTGAATTCAGTCATTTTCCAACTCTGTACATGTTACACTCAAGACTGGAGAGCCAAAAAGGAGAAAAGAGTAGCAGGTATTGCAGGCAGCACAGTAGTGTAAGCATCCATAAAGAGAGATTTTTTGCACTCCCTTGACAGGAACTGGCAAAATGGTCCAAAAGTATCTCAGTATTGTCAGAGAAAAATACAGAAGCATTACTGCAGGGCCTACCTAGGTTCAACACACTTTTTAATTTAAAAAAATTGGGACATTGGGAGATGGATGTTCCTATTGTGTTTTTTCTTAGGGGCAGTTCCTTTAAGTTCTCTCCCTCTCCTCTGCTCTTCTTGACTAGAGTGCGCCTGGGCTGACCCTCTTCTTCATTTGCCTTACTCCTCTCTGATACAGTCATTCTGCTTTGTTACCTTTCTGGCTTTCCTTTCAAAAGGGCCCAACACTGAAGCCCTTTTGTGCTGCACAACATTTATTAAGGAAGGCATGGCATCCAGCCCATTGTAAAGGGATCAGTTGAAACTGTAGGTTGCAAACCTAACAAAGAAATGAAACATATCTATCCCAAAATACTCAATATTGGAGACTATTTGACAGCTACACAGATTGTCACTGGGTAGTTAAAACATAATTCTTTCAATTTAATGTCATGACAGATGTTAAATATTACGCCTAATGCTCATGGATGGAAAAAAATTCCGTATTTATTTGAAGTGGGTAGCTTAATGGTAAGGCATTTTGCTGACAGAATGAAAATTTAGATAATCCATAGCTTGTCTTTCACTGCCTCTGCTAGAGACGGTGGTAGTATTGTTGATGTGATGCTTTCAATCTTAGTGGGTGAGAATGCTTTGTTTTATACCCTGGCAACACCTCATGGCTAATATGTATGGGAATCTGCTCTGGAAGAAGACTATTTTCTGTCTTCAGTAAGAGAATGGTGCTGCAGTACTTAGTAGGGAAAGAGACAGGGCTGTTTCTGCTGCAGGGTTAGTGCCATATCATGGAAAGATCTTCAAGCAAAAAGGAAGTTGCTGTCAGATACAATGTTTCTTACAAAGAACTACATTGAGTTTATAACAATTTAGACAAGAGAGTACATGATATCTTTTAATGTTGTATAGTAAGTTAAATAAATAATGCATGTTTGTGGTTTTATTATTGTAAACCTTGTTCTGATTTGAACGATGAAGTACTGGTTAAGTATAAATTAAGAGGAAGAAAAACAGATGCTTAGCAAACTACGTAATACCTTACAGTGCCTTCCTTATATGTTAGCTGCTTCTAACAAGAGCAGTATGACAGAACCGTAAAATCTAGGACCAAATCTTAATTCTGCCACCATTATCTAAGGCCTAAACTTAGCCTCTGAATCCTCCCTCTTTAGCCCACCCATAAACAGAGACATTGTTGCCAGCAGACATAAGGCAGAGCAACATTCTTGGGCTGAACTGGAAAAGCAATCATTTCCTGGCAGAGAACACAGTTGGTCAAGTTATAAAGTGGTTTCACGTGAACAGAGCCCATGCTATCAACTTTTATTAGGGTCCTGTTTATCTTGGGCCTTGTGGGAGTTAAAAGAAGTTGTTTAAATAGAACTTTTAGGTAAACCTTTGGGCTGCATCTAATGGGTCATGTCTGTATGAAATACAGGATTGAGGAAAAGTTTTATTTAACTCTGAAATCACTTTTCAGTTTTGAAAATTACCTTTTGTGAAAATGACTGATTTAAAAAAAAATAACATAAACAAAACATATTTTTATATTTCCAGAGAGTTCTACTGTTTTGATAGATGTGGCTGTGAGGTTAAATAATGCTGGTATTTTGACTAGACCGTATGCCTTGAAAATATTTTTTTGTATTGTTTTAAAAATAAATGTAAATGCAGTCATGTATAGTCTGCATTACCTTTTGTTGGACTATAAACTTAATCTGTTAAATCTACTTGGTTTTAGACAATGAGTATGTTGACATAAATAATGCTATTCATTGTCTTGTTTTTTTACTTGAGACTAGCAGCCCTGCCTAGCAAATTCTTAGTATTCAGATGACTTTTTCAGTGACTTACACTACACTGTGTTTGTCTTGGCTAATGAGGGCAGTATTGTTTACCTTTGAGCCGCACATAGTAATCACTGAGGAAAAAACATAGGAAATGTGGTTAAAAACACCCCCCCCCCCATGCACTTTTAATTATCGTAACACTTGTGAATATAAAGATATACTCTAAAACAGATAATTTTGGAAGGGAAGATTTGAGCTGTGGAAAAACACCTTGTAAATCCTGATTCTTAACTGAATAATACTAAAATCATTGAAGAATAGATCTTATTTGAGCCTCCTCTGAGTTAGAAGTATTGAATCATTTTTTAATTCATTGAAGTGGCTGAGATATGTGTTGTGGAACTCATTTTGCTCTTTCCATTCCAGATAATTTTGGTAGATTAGAAAGGAACTGTATCCAAATGTCATGACTGAGATTCTAAAAGCTAGATCAGGATTTCTGCAGCTGATTTGAGAGCTAGCACTTCTTGAAGATGATGGTTGCAAAGCATTGTCCTGTTACATGAAATGGAATATTTTCCTATGGACTGAGAAGGGTCAGAAAATCACTTTCACAGAGCTGAAAACTCTTAAAGCCAGAGGCTTAAAAGACAGAGATGCATAACATCTGCACACATTTTAACAGTATTTTCCTTGATGGGATGTATTTTTAAAATCTCCTCCCCTTTTTAAAATAAATGCTTATTCATAATATTTAACATGGGCCTGAAGAGATTTATGCGCTGCTTGACTCTGCTTGCAGGGAAAGGAAAGTGAATAATGAAGTATAAATAAGGCATTGGCTAGAACAACTGTGTTTTTGTATTTGGGCCGAAATATGAATACATCCCCAAATGCTCATCTCCTACTTAAATTTGCAGGACATGGACTTCTGACATAAATCATGTTTGAAATTTGGATGAAGATCTAGTAAGCATGATCTACACATTAGTCACTTTAAGACTGGACTACTGTAACTTCCTGTGTCAGTCAAAGCCAGTCCAAAAACTCCATATATGGTACAGCACACTACAGCCCACATATTGAGGGTGGAAAATGGTGCACACTACTGGCTCATTTCCTTCTAGTTGTGGGGTTAATTTTCAAAGCTCATATTGTTCTTGTACCATGGTGTCTCAGGGACTGCCTCATCAGCCGCAAATTCCCTCATCAGGGATGTGTGAAGTATAAATGCTTAGGGCTCAGCATTAATTGTGGGTCCTAGATTTTTGAACACCCTGCTGGCAGGTATCAGAATGAACTTAAAGCTGCCTGTTTTTATAGCTGACCTGCAATAAGAGGCAGAAGCAGGAAGAACAGACTAGAAACCAAAAGCTCATTTAAACTGCTAGGGTAGAAAAAGTAAAATTCAAATCTTGTTAGGCTTATCTTTACATTGTATATTGTGCCTAGATACTGGTGACTGATACCCCATAATTAACTAAGACAGATGTCCATATCAAGCAGAACAGCATTGTGAGTACTCTTAGTATGCTAGTTTTGGAACTGAAGGGCTGTAGCTCCTCCTTTTTTCAAACAGGCAGCAGTACCGCTGATCACCACCAAACATACTTTGGTACCACAGGGGCTGTTTTGTCCTGCTGTGACACTTCCTCTACAATTGTTCTGTCTTATGAGAGAGTCCCAGTAACTTGACCTCCTAATTGTTGAATTGCTGTTTTTCTTTCTCCCTCTCAAATGTCAGACTGTGCACACAGAAAGGAAAGAAAACGTCTGGAATGTAGGCAACACCATCAGCCTACAATTGCGGGGTCAATTTGTGCTAATTGCACCAAGGCAGCTGTTACCCTAAGGGGGAAAGAAGTCTGGTATCTCAGTCAGAGGCCATGTAGAATGGGAGCTTACTTGTTTTCTCAGGAACATTATCAAAATACAGCCATGGAACCTGTAGCACAAAAGGAGAGGGATAAAGCTAATTCACCCCCTGGATCAAAGGCGGTGAAGCCTTTACAACCTCATTTCATCCTAAATTGGCAGCATTTTTATATTTAGATCTGTATTGTCTGACTAACTCACCTGGCACCATAGTGTTCACCTTGAACATAATTCAGCAGAGCCTTGCAACAAGCAGAAGCATATTTTTATGGTATTCTTGCTTGGTTTTCCTTAATATCCTTTCATCTTTGGCTGGTTGAGAGATGGCACCATTCCTCTCAAATATCAATCATGCCTTTATACTTTGAAGGTAGGCCACTGCGGTGTGCTTTGCCTGGTATTAGCCTTGAATATTGCTTCAGTTAGTGCAAAATGTGGTTGTTCACTTTTGAGGCAAAACAGACAGAAGAAGAGCTATTACACCTGTGCTATTGATTCTTCACTGGCTGCCAGTGCACTTCAGGGTGGATCTGAAGATGCTGTTAAATACAGTCCTTACTGATCCAGCTGCCAGTTGTCTTGGACCACTTATGACATCTGTTTTCAGAAGCAAGGCGTTGGATATCTGTCCCAGAGATGAAACTTGCAGAAACAGGAGGCAGGGTACTCTCAGAGACAGGCTCTTGAACCTGTCCATTTTTCAGTGCAAGGTGTAAGAGTTCTCTTTGTTCAGGCTTTCCACTAACTGCAGAATATAGAGCCTCCTGAGATTTTCTTTACTGGCTACTATCTGCCATCATGTATACTCTTAAGTGAGGCTGGGTCATCTCCTGGAAGTGTAAAGGAAATGTTTTCTACATTGGAGTAAAAGTTTGGTACTGTTCTGACCTTTATATAGTGCAATAAGGTACTACAGTGATAGATATTTTATAAATACTTTGTGGCAATAGCGGTCCTATTCTTTCTTGTTTTCTATCAGATCAACTGTTCCTTTCCCTGTATCTCTGTATCAGAGGTGGTAAGAAATATGCTTTCTTGTCTTGAGGAGAGAGGTGAAAGAGAGAGAGTCCTAAACCTTTGATCTCTAACATGTTTGAAGCATTTCAAACAGTCATCTTGGCTGGTTATTTCATCCATCATCCAAAACAATTATAATACTATCACAAATTACAGAAACATCACAATCCTTCAATTATTGTATTTCTTTTCCAATGGGCAACAATATTAAGTATGCGCACATCAGAAGGAGAATATTTCAGGCCATCTTCTAACTTTCATATATGTTACTTAAATTTACAAGCAAAAGGAAATGTGATAATGATACAAAATTGGTCTAGATAATAGTGAACTAATTTATATTTTATGGAGCAAAATATGCATTTGTCCTTATAAAAATGACATTTTCAATTTCATACAGGAGGAGGAAGGGAGATGTGAAATGCACATGTTGGATATTGAGGGCCTGGTTGGACATTGTATGAAGTCTGAGGGCACAAGAAACTTCCAACTACTGGATGGTTGGGCATAATTCAATGTTGCCATCTCCCGTAACTTTATTATAAGTCTTATGATACTTGGGTTTGGGGTTGTTGTTGTTTTTTTGGGGGGGGCGGGATCTGTGAATTTCTGACTTGAATCTCCCACATTGCTCTGATCCAAAATAGCAACCATCTCCCATTCCTGTCATGGGACGAGAGCCACAGACTTCCCTTAGCAAAATGGCCTCTGTCTCTTTAACAATTGCAATGAAGTGCCACCAGCAAAGATGGATCCTTGTTTCCAAAGAGGCTGAAGCCAAGCTGTCCTCAGAGAAGAGGGTATGTCTACATTGCAGTAAAATACCTGTGGCTATAGACCATGTCAGCTAACTTAGGCTTGCGGGGCCAGGACTGCGGGCCTACAAAATTGCAGAGTAGAGGCTCAGACTCGAGCTCTAGCCTAAGCCCTGGGACCTTGCAGGACCTACACTGAAATCCCGTAGCCCCAGCCCTGTGAGCCCAAGACAGTTGGCATGGGCAGCCTTGGTGTTTTGGTTGCAGTGTAGATATACCCCATGTGATTTATTATTTTAAAATCTTGTGACTTTGAGTTCCCCCAACTCAAGATTTTTGAATATTTTGAGTTGGTGTGGATGATTCAAGTCCTTGCATTCTCATCTGCCAAAGAGATGAGGTACAACGTAAGCAGATGCCACACCTTCTAACAGCATGGTGCAATCGAAGTATTCTACCTGTGTTCTCAGGGGCTCCAGAATGCATTGTGACTTCATGAAGCACAATCCCTCCCAGAGCTTCATCTCGAATGTGATTTATATCATAAATACACAGTTGAACCTTAATTATGCTGTCGATCAGCATGTATATTTTATTGAGGCAGTGGGATAGCTTCTCCTTATGCCTCTTGATTTTTTTAAGATCTTGGTTTTGTCAGCAGTTTCTTTGGTCTAGAGTGTATGGGAACATAGTGATCTTACCCTTTAAACAGTGCTGATTTATTCATCAATAAAAAAAAAAACAACACAAAAAAACAGTCCTTCATATGATACTGGTTATAACTGATTCTTCCTCTTTAGAGGTGGAACTGTCATATTCTCTTAAGCCAGTGAACATGTGGATTGACAAGTGTACCCTTCTTGAGTGGATTGAGGAAGTGAATATCTTGTTCTGTGTACCATATTACTGGAAAGAAGGTCACAAATTGGAGAGAGTTGAGAAGAGGTCAACAAGTATGATCAGGGGATGGAGATATGGAATTATGAAGAAAGGTTGAAAGGGCTAAATGTGAATAGCTTGGCTAAATGATGGCTACATGGAGAAAGACTTACATTTACAAATATTTGGAGGGTGTATACAGAGATATAGTGGTACACGGGCAGAATATAATCAGGAATAATAATGGGATGACACTAAGACAACACTTTTTCAATTTCACTGTCAATATATTTTACTCTCAGGAACTGTTTCTCAAGGGAGGTGGTGGGAGTCCCATTACTTAAGACTTGCAGAACTAGACTGGGTAAAACACTAAAAAATATACTTTTTACTGGCAGGGAGAAAAGTAGGTGATCTATTGTATATTTTAACATTTGTTAGCACTTCTGAATCATAAGTGCAAAATATTGTTCATGACTAATACATTTTGAATAAAAAATGCAAAATGAATGTAGATATTAGACTCTCTGCAGAGTCATATTATTGGCCACACTTATTTCTTTATCTGCCTGCTGATTCCTTCATACGGCAAACATTCCTTAACTATAATCAACTGTAAATGAGATACTGTGCTGGATTCCAGTGAAGCCTTAGGCTTGTAAACTCTGGAAAGCCATTGACATCAGAGGTCACTATGTTGTAACAACATCAAGCTACGCCATCCGCTTATAAAGGGAAACATTCCGTATAAACAGAGATGATGATGATCTGAAAATACTGAGTGTTCAGTGGCAGAAATTTCCAACTAATTTCCTACACAGTGATGAAAAGGTTTATAACCAATAAATAAATAAATAAATAAATAAAGTGGATGAAGTATATAAAGTGAAACCCTCCATTGGACCCACATTACAATTGTTCATCCTCTATATTAGTGGTGGGCATTTATGTGCACCCGCCTACTGACAAGGGAGCGCTTCCATCGGACAACCCACCGCTGAGGAGTGCGGCCGCCGGACAACTGGCCGCCGGTTCTTGGCGGCATTTCGGCAGCTGGTCGTCCAGCGACCGCCACACTCTTCTGGGAACATGAATATGCTATTGCAACAGAAAGGTTGGGGACCACTGCTCTATATGTAGTACAATGGTGATCAGTTTTGATAAATCGGGAGTGTAAATTGCTGACAGATTTTTTCCCTGATATCTGTGAATGTAATAGTGTCTATAAAGAAGCTATTACAAAGCTTATGCTCTTTAATTCTCTTTTTCTTTTTTTCAAAGGGATGTTGTAAAGGTAAAACATAAAATTTCATCTTTATTATAATTTTTAAAATTTTAAAATGTTCTCTCAAAAACAAGGTTTGTAACTACTGCCTCACTAAATGTACTGGGAAATTAACAGTCTACTCACAACAAAGGCAGGGTGCTGAGTTACTTTGCCTTTATGACCCTGCATGTTTTATTCCTCCACTCTGCTCACAATAACAGAGTAGACAGGCAAGGGGAGCGTGAAGTATGCAAGAAGGTTGCCTTATGAGACATATCTAGTTTTCATTTGTAGCTATTTTTAAATAGGCAACTGTAAATATTGATCATATCCATTACCATAGAATAGTACAAATTCCCCTAATGATGATGTTCTACTCTGGTTTGTTTTTCTTGCATTTCTAATAGTTCTAATTATTAGAGTTGCCTGAGGAGGCAGTATTTGGATGTGGGCTAATTTTCACCTAGGGTTTGGGTTCAAGCCCGAATCCTGGCTGTGATGTGGGTCTGGCTTCAATCATGCCAAATTCCTGGGAACAGTTTATCAGAGCATTTCATCCCCAAATGGTAAGAATATGAGATCAGATTACCTTGTGAGATTGTCGGCATCTGAATCAGTACTGGAAAATTCCATCCCATCTGGTTTTTGGATCTAACCTAGATTGGGCTCCCATTTCCTCCAAGAAACTGCAGGGGTTCAGATTTTTGGTTTTGTTTTTTGACCCATCTGTATTAAATATATAATAAAATACATTAATTACACTCAAACGATATATTTTTGATTTTTGTTGTTGTTGACCAGATATGGAATTTCAGTATAATTTTCTTTTACACAGACATGTAAGTCAAGAGCCTCCCAAGAGACAGCATAATTTTTTTTGTCCTTACCTCTGTCCTGCCCATTTTTCATCCTTTACCAGTATTATCTACTTCTCTTGTTCTTTTCTTAATTTAGAGCTTGATTCTGCAACTCTGATAATGAGTAACATTTACTCTGTTGAGTAATCCCACTGATAGGAACTCAGTGTAACTGTCTTTTGCAGAATCAGCCTCCTGCCTGTACGCTTTTTGGAACTTTAATTGTTCTGTAAAATGTCATGTATGTCAGTTGTATTATATAAATAATAATCTGTCTGCTTTCCTTGAGAGTATGTTTCTGGATTCAACGCTTAATAAACTGATGTTATATGCTAACAGAGAAAATGTAATTTGTGACAACTAAATACAAATTTTAAAATCATTGGTAAAATAAGGTCTACTTCAGGGATACTTTCTCCTTTTGTTTTAGGAGGTACTTGGAGTATTTTTGCATCTTACCTATTCTCTGCCTAATCAACAAACTTACTGTATGTAATACAATAAAATGAAGGAGGAAAAAATACTTTTAATCCCAACTTTACACAGTGTTTGCTTTCCCTAGTTCCATATTTTTCTAAATTATTGCTGATTTCACTAGTAAATGTAATTGGTGAGTTCCACTGTAGAATGAAATCATTCTTGTAATATAGAATTGTACCCAAGTTAACTGTGCTGCTCTTGACTGTAGCCACTGATGCTTGCTGTTGACTCAGCTGGATTGCCTGTGTTTGGGATGCATTGAGCAGTCACCAGACAGTGTAGCAATGGGATGACCTAAAGAAGAGAAAATGGCTTGTAATCTTGTGTGGAGCAAAGTATGTTCTTGTGTTTGTTTGGGCACTCTTTTTGCCCATTGTAATGAAAATACTGTGCAGGAAACAGAATCACCAAATCCGATGAGACTCCGGACACAGGTGCCAAATTTGGGTTTTTAATTTTGTTTCTTAAAGCTTGAGTAGCTGCCCTGACATTTAAAAAGGTGTCTGGAAATTCTCCTTGTAGTTGGGTGGCTGATACATTACTAACCATGCTAGGCACTTTTCCTGGGATATATGCTACTTGAATCTGCAGTTTAATTATTTGTATGCTGTTGTGCTTCTTAGTTTAAGTGCTACAGTTTAAATCTCAGTCAGTAACTCAGATAGGCTTTCAAAATTTGAACATTGTTTACAATGTATCACTTAAATCTTGTATGTTTCCTCTTTATTTGCTTATCCACATCTTGAAATTTGCACTCTCCATGAGAGTAATTAAGCATACAATCCCATTGATGATCTGAGTTAACATCTGTGTTTATTGAGCTATCTCAAGATATTACAACACATGGACTATTTGACTTCTACTCTTATCACAGCATCTCATAATTACTGAATACAGTGGTGATGTGTTAACATCTGAGTTATCTTGTGATATAAAAGCAATAAAATGGATGTCATGTCTCGATATATTGTGAGGTAACTCAGAAGATGATGCATGTCACCAATATACATCAACATGCATGTTTCAAGGCTATGGTGTTTTACTCCAGTAATGTGTTGGTTGCATCTCTGTCTTATGTAAATTCCTGGAAATGAAGGGCCTCCACCTTTGTGCTTTCCTCCAAAGAATAAATGCATATATTTCTTGAGATACAACCTACAGTTCTTTCATTGGGCAGATGCTTGGAAAAATCAATGGGAAACAGGCACCTAACTGAATGCAATAATTAAACCACTTCCACTATGAGATTCAGATCAGCAGATATTTGAATCCTTCACAAACTATCCTATGCTTTCCTCTATATCTGTGATAGTCAGAATCCTAAAAATTCGAGCTTCTGTGCATTAAGACCTTATTGAAATGGATAAAAACAGATGTGAGTTTTCAAAATATTTCACTATACTTTCCAAGACGTCTGTTTGTCATCAGCTTCTGAGAGCTGCACAAGTCCATCTGTGGTCCTTATGATTTACAGCATCACCGATTTTTGCAGAAGAAAGCAGATGAATCCTTCCGTTTAATTTTCTCCGTGAGATTATACGTGTGCAGGAGTCTACTGTTTGGCTGTGGTGTTGTTAACCATGCTAAGGCTGAGTCTTGGTTGTGCAGAAAAAAAAGTTTCTGGAAAACAGACTTCAGCAAACCCCTCTTTTTGTGCCAAAGTAGCTCACTAGCTAATTGCAAACACATGGGAGTATTTACAAAGAGCAGGTCACTGGGCTCAAAAAGTGACTGATCATATGTTCTGGTTCAGTGTGTATGTATGACAGCCATTTGCAGTCCTGTTCCATGTCAGCGCAAGTCTGGTTCATCAGTTAGTGACAAAGAACAGCTGCTCTGTAGGCACTAAGCACCCCAAAATATTTCAACAATAAAAGACTGTTTAAGGTAACAGGTTTTGAAAATTAGTTACTCTATTGATCGATGATAGAAGTTGGTTGGCTTTTAACTAACTTCCATCATTGACTCATAGCCTGTCTTTGGGAAGTTGAAGAGAGCTTGAAAATCTCCAGTTTTCCACTCTCCTTATCTCTCCAGTTATGTAAGCTCTTTATCAAAAGTAACTGTGGCAATACAAATGCCGGCATCTCAACAGCAGAGCCTGGACGTGAAAGCTTTTAAACCTCAGAAGTTTGGTTCCTCTTCATGTATTTCTCCCCCCCCCCCTTCTCTGTGCTCTTCTAAAAGGTTCCTTTTTAGTATAAGTAGTCTATAAGGAGAAAAGACTATGTGAAGGTTCTAATTTTTGCGATTCAAATATTAGTTTGTGTTGTGCAGGGACCTGTCCTTTTTATGTAAAATGGCTATCCTATTGCAGGTCTATAATAATAATTATTCTTCTTCTACGTATGTTTTTAAATAACTGTAATTCTAATGGTGATCTGATCAAGTTCTGAATAATGCAACCATGCAGGTTGTTGCTAAACATTTCTTTCCCTATTATTTTCACTTGTTTTTGGACAAACCAAAGTTCAGAGGATCATTTTGGATAAGTGTGCAAAATTTTGGGTGTTTACCTGAGCCTTATCAGTTCTTTGGGATGTACAGAACTGGCTATCTTGCTTAATTTGACACTTCTACTGCCAACTCCTGCCATCACCACAAAGTGCAGAAGTGCATGAAAGTAATGGATTAATAATAGCAATAGGGTTGTGGAGTAGGAGCTCAAATTTTGTTGGAGTTATGGTTGGTATTTACTTTACTCTAAATCTGATAAACTGGAATGTTTTGGCTATTACTGAAATTTCTTCTGAGTTTGTATACCTCCATATTGTCAGTAAGCCATACCTACAGAGAAAGAGAGACTTATGGTAGTCAAAAAGGTGTTATTGCACTGCTAATGTGTTTAATTTACTGCAAGCAAAACTAGAAGTGAGAATTTTAGAAGAGACAAGCCCCTGGAACACAAACTATGTGTACCTAAAGTAGGTGACTTTTAGAACTTCTGATTTAATTCTGTTAAATGTCTTAAGAATTGGAAATTGAATTTTTCCAGTTCAATTTATAGGCCCAGTTCTGCAACCACTCTAAACCTGGAACTCCCAATGAAGTCAAATGGAGTTCTGTTTGCATAGTGGCTGCAGGTTTGGGCCCCAAATTATGATTTAAAATATCAATAGCTCCGGAAAGCTGGTCATTTCAGTGCTGATATGAACCTCTGAGGTTCAGAGAAGTTAAATGTTTACACTGGCTCCCATGCACCTGGTCTGTAAGTCCGCCTGTACTTGAGGTTTCTAAGGTACAAATTATTTTGCCAGGACTTCATAAACTATTTTCTTTGGTAGGATAGATCTCTGGGATCTTTGTGTATTTGGCTACAAGCTTGGTGTCAATTAAATCTCACCTCTTCTCTTTTTTCTGTCGTCATCATATGTAAAATGTACAATCTGCTTTTCTTGTTGACCTGTGAAATCGTTTTTCTATTACTGTGGGTGTATTGAAAGGGACAATAGGTTGCTCAAATTGGTAGAATATTTCTACAGTAATAGAAATTTGTTTAAACTCTAATTACAGATGGACTGAGATTAATGTATGAGTAATTGGAGTGTACGGGCCTAATGTGGCAGCTTTGCCTGGAATAGTTATGTGAGCACATATGTGAGCACAATAGTTATGTGAGTACCTAATAATTTAAAGGTGTTTTCTTGTAAATATTAAGTAACTTGCTTATATATCTTGTTTTTGCTATTGAGGTTTGATGCAAATGGGGTGACCAGATCGCAAGAGTGAAATATCAGGACACATTGGGGGGGGGGGGGGGGGGAAAGAGCCACAGCTGCCCAGCACCCCACACAGAATCCCCCACTCGCTAGTTTCCCAATACACACACACTTCTCCCTCCCTCCCTCCCTCCCAGTGCCCTTCCTCACAGCCCCACCACCACAACTAAACAATGCCCTACACAGACTGCCCAGTGCCCTGACACACACAGATCTCCCCCACTGCCCAGCGCCCCCCCAACAGGCCCCCACTGCCTAGCACCCCAAAACACACAAACCTCCCCCACTGCCCAGCGCCCTCCACACCCTCACAGCCCAGCACCCCACACACACCTCCCAGACACTCACTCCATAACACCCTGCCCCCTTCCCTGGCCGCACTCACCAGCCCTGCTGGGAGGTCTCTGGCTCCTAGGGTCAGAGCAGCGAGCGGGATCTCCAGACTCTCCACGTGCTGCGCCTGCCACAAATGTGAGCTCTGTGGCTCCCATTGGCCGAGAAAAGCATCAATGGGAGCTGCCAGAGCCGCAGAGTGGGGCTTGCAGGCGGGAGCAGCCCGCAGAGCCCCCTACCCCTCCACCCCCGACCCTAAGAGCCAGAGGGACCTGCCGGGAGTGGGAGTTCCTGGCGGTGCCTACCTGGGGTGGCTGCTCCTGGGAAGTATCTGGCAGATCCCTCTGGCTCCTAGGATCAGGGGCAGCCGAGGCGTCGCCACGTGCTGCGCCCGCCTCAAGCTCCGTGGCTCCCATTGGCCGGGAAAAGCGCCAATGGGAGCGGCCGGAGCCGCGGAGCGGGGCTTGCAGGTCCGGCAGCGCACAGAGAGCCCCCTACCCCTCCTCCCTGACCCTAAGAGCCTGAGGGACCTGCCAGGGGGTGAGGTGGGGAGTCTCGGCGGTGCTTACCTGGGGCTGCTCCCGGGAAGCATCCGGCAGGTCCATCTGGCTCCTAGGGTAGGGTCGGGGGGGGGGCGGAGGGCTCTCTGCCCGCTGCCGGCGCCTGTAAGCCCCGCCCCCGCAGCTCTGATTGGCCAGGAGGGAGTCGGTGCAGCACGCGGAGACCCCCTCCGACTCTGTGCCTAGGGGCCGCACTGCAGGTTCCTGTCTGCGGGCAGGTGCCGGGAGCTGCCCCACCAGGAAGCGCCGCCAGCCCCGCGACTTCAGGTGTGTGCGGTGAGCGGTCCCCGATATCAGGACAAAGGGCATCCCGACAGATGTGCGGTCGGGACGCGGGACAAATGTCTTAAAATCGGGACTGTCCCGATAATATTGGGACGTCTGGTCACCCTAGATGCAAAGTCCATTGAAGTCAATGGAAAGGTTCCCAGTGACTTCAATGGGCTTTGCATCAGACTCTTGCTTTGCATAAATAGTATATTGGAATTTGTATTGACCTAACAGATCTGCAGGGTTTTTATTATGGTGCTGCAGTGGAGACTTCATAAATGAGTGCAAATAAGCTGAGACTGAACCAATCTTCTAAAAACTTTTTCTCTTTATTTTGCCTTCCACTCTTGGATATACATAAATATAAAATGATTAAGCAAATCAGTCATATTGTATAGACAGAAAAATAAATAAATAACCTACAAGAAGATGTGTCATAAAGAGACAAAACAACGGAAGCCTGGGGCTAAATTTGCATATTCCTCAATGCACTGCAAACATACTAGCGCAGTAGATTATATTTTAAACCTTAAGAAAATGAAGAAGAGGAAAAACCTGGACAATTGCAGAGCACTAATGCTCTGGGATTGAGATGACCTATCTGTCTGAAAAAGCATGGATCTTTGTTGCATCTGGTAAGAGAGATTCCCATTCACTCTGCCAAATGCCTTCTCTGTATTCAGAACCATGCAGTAACATGATAGTCTGACTTCCTCCTCCTGTGGGCATGTGTGTAGATAGCATCCTACCTTAAATGATGCAAAATAGTACAGATTACAATAGCGCTGTTAGTTTCACTACTGTAAACTATAAACAGTCTATATATTGTATACTATACTGTAAACTATATATACTGTATATATTTACAGTAGTGAAATTGTAACCGCATTATTGTAATCTGTACTGTTTTGGACCATTTAAGGTAGGATGCTCTTTAGTCTTTTCTTTGAAAGTAATAGAAGGATAACTAAATACTCCCATATTACAATCCAGTTGACTATTATTAATGATCATTATCAGTTTAATTATTAGTATTCGGTTAGTACCTACAGTGTGCACTGTTACACACAGGAACACACAATCCCTGCACAGAAGACCTTAAAATCTTATCTCTACCATCTGCCAATATTCCTTTGATTTTACTGTTCTGCACTAGATTTCTCTGTTCTTTGAAAACAACTGAAATTTTGTGAAACTAATTTTTCATTTTTAGACCACATCTTCCTGTTATAATCCCACCTAACAAATTGGGTGGGAAGGGATGTTCATTGCTTTGTGAAATTCCTCCCTTTTCTTACCGTGAGGCCTTATGAGCTATAGTGTACCTGGAAAAGAAATGACATAATGTTCTGCTTTGTTTTGAGTTTTAGAGCTCATTAAAATGGGTTAGAAAATATGTATTGGAGCCCCAGTTACCTATATTTAGGGCCCTACCAAATTCACGGCAGTGAAAAACACGTCATGGACTGTGAAATCTGGTCTCCCCCATGAAATCTGGTCTTTTGTATACTTTTACCCTACGCTATACGGATTTAACGGGAGAGACAGGTGTTTCTCAAACTGGGGATCTACCCAAAAGGGGATTATGGGAGGGCGTGGGGGGGTTATTGTAGGGGGGGTCGTGATATTGCTACCCTACTTCTGCACTGCTGTGGGGGCTGGAGAGCGGCGGCTGCTAGCCGACAGCCCAGCTCTGAAGGCAGCAGCTTAGAAGTAAGGGTGGCAATATTGCTACCCCCTTACAACCCCCCCACCAACCTGCTTTTGAGTCAAGACCCCTACAGTTACACCATGAAATTTCAGATTTAAATATCTGAAATCATGAAACATATGATTTAAAAAATCCTATAACCGTGAAATTGAGCAAAATGGACCATGAATTTGGTAGGGCCCTACCTATATTCCTTCCTTTTCCCTTTGTAGTTTTAAATAACTGACATACCCAACAATCCACTTATCTGCATAGTCAGATAATTGTAGTACTTCAGAATGACTTTAACTTTGTGGTATTCAGTAAGGAAAGCTTCTTCCTAATACATATTTAGCAAATGTTCTTAATAAAATCTGGTAGCCAGTGTTCCTCATTGTCAGGCAGTTCGGTTGGTGTTCACTACTTTGTATTGTGGGGCTGATTTTAACAAAAGAGTTCATTAAATATGGGTTGTGTGATTGCAGAAGAAATAAGCTATTAGTGTCCTAATTATTGAGTGAAAAAATGTGTTTAGAGCTCAAAGTTCAGTGATGTCACTTTGCAATTAACTAATTTACAGTTATGTGACACAGATCTGAATAATTAGAGGCATTAATAGTAAAACATGTAAAACTTAGTTAAATTATGTTGACATTCTTGGAAAAAAAGTCAGACTTTAAGTGTGACCGAGCAAATTATGATTCTTTAAAGGTTGTCACAAGCAGAATTGATTTAGGTTGGCAGAAACTACAAAACAATTATGTATTTTAGAAAAGCAAAGAGTGAAGTGAACCCAATTTTTGGCCCTAGAGAAAAGGAAATGATTCTAAAAATTGCATAATTCACAAAAGTTCATTCTCTGCGGCCCCCTCTCCCCCTCCCATTTCATGTTGTCTGGAACAGCTATAAAGAAAGGTCAGAAACTAAATTGTTAACCCTTACAAAACTGGCTAATCCCTAGGTTTACTGGGAGCTGGCTGTTTTTCTAGGGTGCTATTGTGTGCTGTGCCAGGGAGGTTTTGGATACTCCCAACCTCCCTTTTGCCTCACTTCTCTGCAGTGTTGATGTCTCCTGCTGCTTCCTTCCTTTTTTATCTGGGAAAGGGGGGCGGGGGGAGAGAGAGAGGCATGTTACAGTAGGATGTCAAAATTGAGGCAGGGAAGACTCAGTCATGGAGTCTACAGCATAAAAGAGCAGGGTCAGCAAGGCATGGAGGTTCTGCTTTCTGGGCTAGTCTGTGGAGGTGTTTAGTACTTGATGTGAGGCAAGGGAGATGAGTGTTTCTGTTTTACTCACAGGAGGATGGGAGGGAACACATACGTTGGAAAGAGAGATGCTGACGATGGTTATTGCATCCTTCGTGTTATAAAGATTTATTGGAATTCTTCAGGATGTTTAGATGATATTTTGTAAGCAAGGTAGTGTATGTCTGTCTGTTTTAATGTGGTGGGAAAAACAAACTACTGCTTTGGTTTTCCTTGTTTTAAGTAATTGCTTTCCATTGTCTTGCACCTTTTTATTGCAAATGGGATTATGCACAGTAACTCTTTGGAACAGAAAATAAATTCGAAATAATGATATGAAGATATGCATTCCATTAATTCTTTTCTAACTCCGTTCCTTTAAAGCTTCTTCCCCTCCCAGTCCCCATGAGGAATTGGTTGAGACTGCAAATTTAATTATATCTTTGTTTTTGAGGCATCTTCAGTGGTGTGTGAAGTGTACAGGAACTAAGAAAGCTGGTTTAATAGCATGCCTAGTAAGGCTGTCTCTCTTCATGTGACTCTAGAGAACTATTTTGACATTTCTTCTGGGTGTGGGGGGTGAAAATGTTTGCTCAAGTGCATGCTAGTTTAGCAGGTTTATGTGTCTTCAGCCTACTTTCAAAGCTGGTATAGCACAAGGTTCCCAATGTTTTGTTAGGCCTTTAAGAAACACGGGAAAATGTGTGAACCCATGACTGAAGATAGTTTCTATGAGTTTCCATAATTGTAGACATTTTAAAAAAGTAAATTAACATAATAAGTTGAGAATAATGAAATTTGTTGGCTAAATTACTATTCTCACTTGGATTAATTACCTGTTAGAAGGCCTATTACCTATTTTAAATATTTGTTTTAAAAATCTTAATGAAAGATTTTTGAAAATTGTTTAGACATGAACGTAAATATGTTATATCCTGTCAGATTCTAACTGATGGGGATTTCTTGAGATTTAGAAATGATTAATCAGAATTCAGGTAATTCTGCTCACTAGAATTCAGTCACAAACATAACTTTATACTTTTTTGCTGCAAACAAATTAGTTTCCTGTTGGCTATTTTTTAAAAAAGGTGTGGTATTTAAATTCATAGTGCCTAACAAACCTTATTAGTAAGGTTTATCTCTTTATGTATAAATGAGTTTGGCCTGAAATGGAGTTAATTCCCTGTATTTTTCTTAATTGAAAGAATTAACAAAGTGGCATGCAGTTTTTAGAAATGGAAATCTAACTCTTAGGACCAGACTTTCAAAAGTGCTTGGCACCCAGCAGCTGCTTCTGTTCTCAGTGGGAGCTCTGGGGTGATGAGTTCTATTGAAAATCTGGCTTTGAGCTTTTAATCTGTATTTTGGAACACGCTTCAGTTGGCTGGATATTGTAGGGATTTTTCTCTTGAGATTAATCACTATTTAAATAGAGAGAGAGAATCTCTGTTTATTAAGTTAGAAAAATGTAATTACTAAACCTGTTTGGGGTCTTTTGGCCAGTTCTGAATACTTTAATAGTACTCCTGTACTGAGATCTTCTGGAGTGTGAGACATATCAGGGTACAGACTAATGAGCAGTTGTCACCCCTGCCCTGCAACTGTGGGTGCCTTAATGCCTTGCTGTAGTAGCTCCCATCTGGGCTGATCACAAACAGCCTGCCAGCATGCAAGCCACACCCTGAGTAACTGCAGCCTGCCAGCGCACTTAGGTTACAATCTGGCTCTCACCAGCCTGGGTTATACTGCAGGGAGAACCCAACACACAGATTTCCCCCAGAAATGTATGTCCTGTGCTGCCCAGCCCTCTCCTGGGAAGTTCAAAATATTTTAAGTTCATTATTTCTTTAAGGCAGTGGTTCCCAAACTGGGGTTCGCGAAATGTTACAGGGGGTTCTCAAGAAAAAATTCCCTAATGGCAGACAGAGCTGTCCCTAGGGACTCCGGGCAGCACGGGCCAGCAGCCTGGAGCCCCTGGACTTCCAAGAGCTAAGCAGATCAAAGCAAGCATATCTATCACACTGAGGAGATTTACACTTAAAGACTCCCTATAAGAAATGGAAAGGGAGGTGGATATTTTTTGCTGTTTTTAAAATTAAATAGAAAGCTAGTATTTAAAATTATTATGAAGAACCAGTGTAAGCTTTGTTGTAACGTCCGTTGTTTGCCTGGACTGCTCAAGACTTGAATGCTTGTGTAGGAGGAACTCTGAGTTGGCTTCCTAAATACCTTCATGCTGTTTCACATCTGATACTCCTTGATGAAACATAGGAGCCTTGTTTTATAACAGACTTATTCAAAGTGATACAAGCTATGAAAGTGAGATCTTGGAAGAGTGTTGCCGTTTTCATAATGTAATAAAAATACTGTAATGATAAATAATAATAAATAGTGTGTAATAAGCATGTCATAAAAACAAATTTTATATTTCCAAGATCACTGCTTTTATAATTTATACTCAGGTAAAGGAGAAAATCCCTGGAAATATTCATTTTTAGGAAGGGGTTCACGAAACTTGACATTTTAGTGAAAGGGGTTCACAGGCTGTTAAAGTTTGGGAACCACTGCTTTAAGGGAACAATATGCCAGTGTATTATTTCAGATAGTTATTCAGATACTTCAATTTAAACACACTGGATGACATAAAACAGTAAAACAAGTTTATTAACTACAACGAGAAATTTTAAGTGAGTACAAGTAATGAGGCATAAAAGTCAGAAATGGTTACAAGAAAAATAAAGATAAGATGTTTACTAATACCTAACTTAATAACTATATCAGATTCAAGAAAAGTTTTCCAACAGCCTTACAGACCAAACCTTGTTGGTCAGGACCCCTTCCCGAGAGTCCAACGAATGCTTCCTTTGTTGCTTCGGGGGCAGGGGAGGGGGGGGGGGGGGGGAGAAGTGGGTGGGTCTGCCCCTTCTTTTTATAGTCCTGTCCCCTCTTTGAGAAGCATTTCCAGCTGGGAGCAAGGCGGTCTGGGTGGAAGGGAACTCCATGTTTCTTTGCTGAGATGCAGATTTTTTTTGCCTCTGCCCCATTTCCTACCAAAGAATGGCCACTTAGCATGTAATGATACATCAGCCTTATTTATGCCTGGCTGAGGTTTCAGCTTACCCTTTTTCTCTGAGGAACTGGTTTGGCCACTCCCAAGACTTCTCTGGAAAACATATTTTTAGTCATATCATCAGTTTGTTTATAACTTCACATGTAATGCTGCTACATGCAGTTTCCATTATATTATTGATCAGCAGATGAGTTTTTAAATGATACCTCACAACCTTGTACGAACATTATTACAATAGTGTGTAGTGTATGAACATGGGTATAGTCTGTCACAGAGTGCTATTCCATTCTCCGCTGAGATGAAACAACAAATTGGACCTATACTTTGTTCCCTAACTTGTTTTTGTCTATATTTTTTTATTTCATTAATTGCTGATGTCTTCTTTACTACCACTTCCCCTCCCCAAAGCAGTTTGAAAATCAATGTAAGTTAAACTGGTGCAACTATCATGTATAAAAGTGGCTTTATTTAACTGTGGTAAATTAAGCTGATGTAAGCCTGGTTTAAACCAGTGTAAGAGTATCCAGACGTAAAGGGCTGGCCCACATCCAGTTCTTGTATTTCTTTAACTACATCAATTCAGAAGCTATAGAGGAACAGAAACAAACTACACCTCTACCTCGATATAATGCTGTCCTAGGGAGCCAAAAAATCGTACCGTGTTATAGGTGAAACCGCGTTATATTGAACTTGCTTTGATCCACCGGACTGCGCAGCCCCGCCCCCCCGGAGTACTGCTTTACCACGTTATATCCAAATTTGTGTTCTATCGGGCCTCATTATATCGAGGTAGCTGTGTATCCCAATATAAGCACCTTTATATTAGCATAACTGTGTCCTTACTAGGGGGTTGGTATCACTTTAACTAAGGCCTGGTCTACACTAGAAAATTAGATCAGTTTAACTATGTCTGTCAGTGGTATGAAAAAGCCACGCCCCTGAGCAGTATAGTTAAGCTAACCTAAATCCCTGTGTAGACAGATGGAATTCTTTTGTCAACCTAGCTACCATCTCTCAGGGAGGTGGGTTACCTATGTCAATGTGAGAATCCCTCCCATCAACGTAGGGAGTGTCTACACTGAAGTGCTACACCAGTGCAGCTGCAGTTTTGTGGTTGTACCGCTGTAGCATTTTAAGTATAGACAAGCCCTAAATCAGTTGCTGAACAGATATAGGAAAATTGGTCTAAGGCCTTGTCTACACTAGCAAGTTTCTGCGCAGTAAAGCAGCTTTCTGCGTTGTAACTCCCGAGGTGTACACACTGCTAAGCTGCTTAGTGCGCAGAAACTGTGCAGTTGCAGCGCTGTAAAAAAAACCACCCCGATGAGAGGCGTAGAGCTTTCTGCGCCAGGGCTACAACACTGCGGTGCCAGTGTAGACACCGTGGTCGATTACAGCACTGCAATTGGCCTCCGGGAGGTGTCCCATAATGCCTGTTCTTGCCTCTCTGGTCATCAGTTTGAACTCTACTGCCCTGCCCTCAGGTGACCAACCGTGATCACCACCCCTTAAATTCCTTGGGAATTTTGAAAGTCCTCTTCCTGTTTGCTCAGTGACGCATGCAGTGGTCTCAGCACATCTTTCCAGGTGGCCATACCTGCTCCATGCACCAGGCAATCCCCTGTTTGGAGCAATGCTGAGCTGCTGGATCTCATCAGCATTTGGGGAGAGGAGGCTGTCCAGTCCCAGCTGCGCTCCAGCCGTAGGAATTATACCTATGGACAGATTTCATGATGCATGACAGAAAGGGGCCATGACCAGGACACACTGCAGTTCAGGGTCAAAGTGAAGGAGCAGTGGAATGCCTATCACAAGGCGCGGGAGGTAAACCACCGCTCCGGTGCTGCGCCCACGAGCTGCCAGTTCTACAAAAAGCTGGATGTGATACTCGGTGGCGACCCCACCTCCATTGCGAAGGCAACTGTGGCTACTTCAGTGGCTCGCATGCCAGTCAAGAGTGGACCGAGCCAGGAGGAGGAAATCTTGGACGAGGTTGGGGAGGGGGAACCAGCAGCAAAGGATGACTCGGAGGTCAGAGATGCATGCAATCAGGAGCTCTTCTCTGCCCCAGAGGAAGCTAGCCAATCACAGCTGTTGGAGCTTGGCGAAGCACAAACAGGAGAGGAGGCCCCTGAAAAATGGCTGATTTGGGGAATCGCTGAAGCGAGTTGTTGGGGGCAGGAGGGTTGCAGAAAGCAGACTTTTGTGTCTCTATGATACGCGTACCACCACATGCCTAGTCTGAGCGGTGGAACAGGGTGTTGATTGACTCCATGGAGATACTGGGCAATCCACTGCCGCAGGTTCTTTGGCAGAGCTGCTTTGTTTCTTGCCCCATTAAGAATAACTTTTCTGCGCCACTCTGCCGTCACGTGGGGCAGGGGGGAGACCATTGCGGCACACAGGTGAGCCGCATAGGGGCCAGGGAGGAAGCCGCAGTCTTGGAGAAGACGCTCCCTTGATTCCCTGCTCACCCTTAGCAGCGAGATATCTTCCATAATGAACACAGCCTTTGGAAAATGTGAGGACAGGAATGATTATCACCCCCCCCCCACACACACACACAGACAGTGCTGGCTCTTCCCAAGAGCCATGTGCCCAGTGTACAGTACGGTCCTGGAACACTGATTTCCCCTGCCCCTGTGGTTATTCACCATTTTCGGGGGTTTGTGTCTCATGTGTGTTTGCCTGGGGTCAGCCAGCTAGTGATAGGTATGTGAATAGTGGCTGTGTTTTAAATCACTGAATCAGTGGTGTCTGTGTTGCGAACAATACGGCTTCTGTAAAATGTTGCATTTTGGCTTCACAAATATGACCTTGGGAGCCCAGCCTCCCTCTTTGTTATCGGCGTCTGAATGGCTGCGCAGAATTAGAAATTTGCCAAAGAATTGAAGAGGAGTTTCTGTGTGAGGTCATGATGCACTCCACAGCCGAAAAACAAGAATTGAAGGAGTGGTGGGACAGTGAGAAGAGGGACCAAAAGGAGAATGTGGCACGCCAGAATGAAGCCACGGAGAGGCTGTTAAACATTATAGAGTGCCACGCAGACACGCTCCAGGCCCTACCAGCACTGCACACCGAGCAGCTCCATGCCCACCTTCCCCTGCAGCTACTGTCGCAAAACTCTTTTCCATGCCCCCCCGAGACACTGCCAACACACTCTTATCAACCTCCTGGCTCCAATCTGTACCCGTGGCATTCCACTCCTCCCTGTCACCGTCCAGCACTGCGGACTCCCGGTACACACTTCACTCAACACTCGTCCCTCTGCAGTTTAGTCCTGCTGAAGTACAGTACCTGCTGCACTGTACTCCAAAGGAGAAGGTTGGATATAATACCTGGACATACACAAATCTTTAACTGTCCTGGGACCCCACCTCCTCCTGGGACCCTCCCTTCCTCCATCCCCGTCACTGCTGATATGGTTTTTTTGTTTCTCTCTCTCTCCTCCAGTTGTTTTTTAATAAAAGAATTGTGTTTGGTTTGAAAGCAATCTTTATTCCATTAATTGAAAGCAAACAGAGCCCTGCAAAGCAACAGGCAATTTTCTTAAACTTTCATAGTGTATCGTCTGCAACAATCACCTCCTAGCATTACAAGCCCTGCACTCCCAAGCATAGCAACAAATATTAGTGGCTTTCAACTTCAAATTGCTGCCTCAAGGCATCCTTGATCCTTATGGCCCCATGCTGCACCCCTCTAATAGCCCTGGTCTCTGGCTGTTCAAATTCAGCCTTCAGGCGCTGCGCCTCAGCGGTCCAGCCCTGAGTGAAGCTTTCACCCTTCCCTTCACAAATATTATAGAGCATACAGCATGCGGCTATAAGCACAGGAATATTGTCATCGGCCAGGTCCAGCCTCCCAAATAGGCAGCGCCAGCAAGTCTTTAAATGACCAAAAGCACACTCAACAGTCATTCTGCACTTGCTCAGCCTGTTGTTGAACTGCTCCTTCCTGCTGTCAAGATGCCCCATGTATGGCTTCATAAGCCACGGCATTAAGGGGTAGGCAGGGTCTCCCAGGATCACAATGGGCATTTGGACTTCCCCGTCGGTGATCTTGTGGTCTGGGAAGAAAGTCCTTGCTTGCAGCTTCCTGAACAGGCCAGTGTTCTGAAAGATGTGTGCCTCATGCACCTTTCCGGACCAGCCTGCGTTAATGTCCGTGAAACACGCACAGTGATCCACAAACACCTGGAGAACCATAGAGAAATATCCCTTCCGATTAACGTACTCGGTGGCTAGGTGGTCTGGTGCTAGAATTGGAATATGCGTGCCATCTATCGCCCCTCCGCGGTTAGGGCAGCCTATTTGTGAAAAGACATCCATAATGTCACAGATGTTGCCCAGAGTTATGGTCTTTCGGAGCAGAATGCGATTAATGGCCCTGCACACTTCTGTCAACACAAATCCAACGGTCGACTTTCCCACTCCGAACTGGTTAACGACTGATCAGTAGCAGTCTGGAGTAGCCAGCTTCCACAGTGCAATCGCCACACGCTTCTCCAATGGCAGGGCAGCTCTCATTCTTGTGTCCTTGCGCTGCAGGGTTGGGGAGAGCTCATCACAGAGTCCCATGAATGTGGCTTTCCTCATCCGAAAGTTCTGCGGCAACTGCTCGTCATCCCAGACATGCATGACGATGTGATCCCACCATTGTGCTTGTTTCCCGAGCCCAAAAGTGGCATTCCACTGTGGTCAGCACCTCCATGAATGTCACAAGCAATCTCGTGTTGTACCTACTATGTGTGGCATGCAAGCAGCGTACTGGTCAACAGTGCAGGATCCATTCCTGCAAACCGAAGAGGCAGAGTGAGCAGTACACAAACCGTTGAAAGAGGGCGCCAAATGTGGATAGAAGCACAGGGATTGCTGGGATGCGAAGCAATGCATCACAGGGCATTGGGACAGGACCCAGGATGCCCTGCAACCCTCTTCACCTTCCCATAACTCTTAGTGGCAGAAGAGGAAGAGATGCTCTGTGGGACAGCTGCCCAGGGTGCACTGCTCCGAATAGCGTTACAAGTGCCGCAAGTGTGAACACGCTATTGTGCAGTCAGCTGACAGTGTGAAAACACAACAGCGGTTTCCCTTCAGCGTGCTGTGAGCTGTGCTTAACTGCCGGCGCTGTAACTCTACCAGTGTAGACATACCCTAAAAACCTGTGTAAAAGCCAGCCTAAAGGTCCAGTAGTTTAACCAAATCAGTTCCGCTTCACACTTTTTGTTAAAAGGATGCCCCTTTGTATGTAGACCAGGACCTAGTAGAAAAGTCAGTGGGTACCACAAGTGTTTAGTTTCACCAGGATAAATAAAACAGAAGTTAAATAAAGTAATAATAAGAATGCATATGTAACTGTCATAGACAATGATGAGCCTGTATAATATGAACTGTATCTACTATATAAATCTTGATAATGTTAATGTTTAGTTTTCTATATTAGGACTTTCCTCCATTTGCATGGTAATTAAACCTGATCTCAAAAGGTTTTGAAGATGCTCACTGGAGATGAGGAGACTTTATGTGAACCACCTAAAGCCAGAGGCTGATTGCAGATGGATCACAATATTTTGGGTTAGGAAGGAATTTCCCCCAGGTTAGATTGGCAGAGACCCTGGGGTTTTTCACCTTCTTTTGCAGCATGGGTCACAGGTCACATGCAGGTATAAACTAGTGTAAACGGTGGATTCTCGGTAACTTGAAGTCTATAGATCATGATTTGAGGACTTCAGAACTCAGCGAGAGATTAGGGGTCTGTTACAGACATGGGTGGGTGAGGTTCTGTGGCCTGCAATGTGCAGGTCACCCTTAAACTCTCTGGGGGAAAAAAAAATTAAATGCATGCCAGCAAACATTAAAACAGGAAAACAGATGAGAATTTAGCATGAAGCAACAGAAGACAAGGAAACCAGTTTTTTTAAAAGGTAACATAAGTTACTTGTGTAACTGGAAAAAATGAGTTAGTGCTGTGTTTTGGCTCCGGAACAGTGAAGTTGCACCGCTATGGTGTACTGCACGGGGGAAAGTCATCATCTCCACTTTTAAAGGAAAGAGGACTATACCTACAGGACCTGATAGCATTGGTGGATTTACTGAGGCTGCCTGCTTGAGATACAGACTTAAGGACTAGAAGCCAGAACCCATTAAATCATCTGCAAGCCAGTGTCATGAGTGATTTGGCACTTCTGGAACTGGTTAATCTAGCTCTGCCTCCATTGCTGCATCATCCGTAACTCTTGGTTGAAGATATTTGAAGGATGAGCTGCAAATAAACTTTGTTTACTTCTTTTCCTTGAACTTTCTTAATATGTTTATTTCTGCAGGTTTTTTAATAGCAGAAATATTGAAGGGCTAAGCCATTTCCAGAGACTGTAACAGGTCTGTGTTTCCAAACTTCAGGCTGGTTGAATATCCACTGTGGGATCTGTGGACCTGAGTACCTGAAGAAAAGAAATTTTTGAGGAAAGCATGCATAAATTTTCCTATTCAACAAAACATAATATTATTTGTCTGTTAGTAAGGGAGACTGATGGAGGAGGATATCTAATTCTGTTGATCTGCCATTTACACTTGTTAAATTTTTAACCAAAAGTACTTGCCAAACATTAAAATAAAATGCTTAAACTGGAAAGACTCCATTAGCAAATCCTGCCTTGGCTAATCTTCAGTTTGCAATGTAGAGCCCTACATATGTTGCATTTACTCACTGGGTATTTCTTTGAAACAAATATGTTTTATTAGTGATTCCATAATCCAATGCATTGCACACAAATATAGTTTTGTCATGAACTGCAATGTTAGAGTCTCACCACCAAACATAGATGTGGATTATCTTTGTAGTGCAGACATGAAATCAAACATGCAGTATTTTACCTCTTGTCTGTAACAAACTGATATAGACACTGAGTACCTTCAGAGCCTTTTAGTTGGTGAGGGATGACAGGGCTTCATTTTCTTAGACAAAATAATTCCAACTACATCTATTCCCTTTTACTGCTTTCTTAGTACATTTTAAAGGAGTTTTTCTCCCTTGATCATGAGTATAGAAAGCTGTTTTAAACATCTACATTGCTAGGTAGTGTTTTATGTGTTTATACCTTCTATCACATAAATTTTCTTTTAATCTGTATGCTTATACAGAGGGCAGCTGGAAAATTGAGTGTTTCTAGAAGGCTGTCTGACAATCAAGGTAATGTCATATTTTCCAGCAATACCGGAACTATGCTGTGTATGATTTAACAGGCAATTTCTGCATCAAGAACAGTATTCACTTTGTTTAGCTGCGGATTAGTGAAAATCCCATAATTCATCACTAGTCTGTCAGAAGTTGGTTTTAGTTGATTTAGTACCTCATTCTGTATTAAAATGTACACATTTTTCCTTAAACGTTTAATGTTCTGTTTCAAGTACTACTTTGTAGCTTCATGTCATATTCCAGTTGCCTTAAAGTTTCACTTTTGAAATGACAAATCATATTAACAAATGAAAATGCTTTGTAATACATTGCTACTGAGATAAAATGCACTGCCTAATTATTATTATAAAACTATTCTTCAGAGGAAAATAACTTGCACTATACTGTTATAATAAATGACATGGGTCTATAACTTATTTACCCACATACAGTAGTGTATGTAATTTGGGATATTTAATGTTGGTTGGCCTATTTTAAGTAGGAAATTAAATGTCTAAATTTATAATTTGATTTCTTAGATCCATCACACAATTGGACCTTCTGTTTGCTGCCTCAATCTACTATTAGGCAAAATGGACCAAAAAGAGTTTTGCATTACTGCTTTAACATTGGGCTCTACCGCACACATTGTTGTCATCCATGCTCTTCTGGCATTCCGTTGCACAATCATTGTACCTTCACAGCTAGTAGACCTTTCGGTGTTGCTCCTCTTACACCTTTTGTGCCCTGAGCAACTATTCATTTCATCTACAGGAAATATGTCAGGGACCCCATTATTCCCCTTGTGGAAGAATTCAATCAAGTGGAAATTATAAGACAGTGAGTCATATCTTATTCCTGGTGGAAATTAGAGGCAAATCTCTATGGAAACTTTCTTTGACTAGACCCTTCACCAGCTGCATGTATGGACTTCATTGCCTTTCTGAAAATTGGCTAAAAAGTTAGCCAACACTTACTTTTTTTTTATTACCCTGCTCCTCCTCCTAAGGCTCTGTGTTCCCTGTAGTTTGTGTAATGACACCCCTGGTTGGGTCCTCTAGAGGGAATGAACTCAGGCCCTCTGTGTGACACTGCACCCCATATTTGTCATAGTAATATTATTATGATATGATTATGGCATAATTATGATTAATTTTGTATAAGATAAGTCATGTGAGGTGTCATTGAAAAAGTTATGATTTGCTGAATATGATTATCCTATTTGTATGCATGTATCTTTTTTGTATATAAAGTTAGGAATATTGACTATGTAACTACTCTGGATGACACCCACAACTAGCCTTTCTGGTACAACACTGAAGAAGCCAGACAGTGCTGATGGCCTATCAGCAAAGACAATGGACTGTGGAATAGCTTAACCTTCCTGTGGGTGTTTTGGCCAGCCTGTAAGCAATGGCTGCTATAACACTGCAAGGACATGTGACCAAGCCACATGATTCTGGACTCCATCTTGGGATGTCAGTATTTTTCCACAAATTGGTCTGGGAACTAAGTTTTGAAACAAAGGGTTCCCGCCATGTGCTAAAACTATATAAGGCAGGGAGTGACATCATCTGTTGTTCTTCACTCCCCACACAAGAAGACTCCTGGAAACACCTGAGGAACAAAGTCTGAACTGGGGGAAGTGCTGGACCCAGGCTAAAGGGATTTCTAGCTTTTGTATGAAAGACCTCAGAAACCCAAGCTGTAAAGCTAATGCAGCTTGTGCCTTAAGAATCTACAAGTCTTCCTGTACCATCAGTTAGACTGGATATGAATTAGCAGATTCTCACCCTATCTAGTATATTAAGCTCAGTTTGCGTTTTTGTTTATTTGCTAGGTAATTTGCTTTGATCTGTTTGCTATCATTTATAATCACTTAAATTTATTAATTACAAAAGATAGATTTTATTTTATGTTTTAATCTAAACCAGTGAGTTTGGAATGAAGTGCATGAGAATCTTAGCCCAGAAAGGCTGTTGCATATTCCTCTCCACACGGGGGGCGAGAAGGGCGAACTCTGAGCTTATGCTGTACAGTTCCCTGTGCAGCACAAGACAGTATAATTTTGGGTTTATGCTCCAGAGGGGGTGCGTGCCTGGGGAGCTGAAAGTTACCTTGGCTTTAGCCTCTCTATTGTTGGTTCACATGCAGTGACTGGTCAGAGAGCCTGCATGTAACTGCAGCTGGGTGTGTCTCTACTTGTGTGTATGCTAGTGGAAGTGTAAGACCGGGAGCCTGTCTGCAGCTTGTCACAGCAGCACAGGGTGAGAGGGAGCCCAGGTTGGTGGGTCAGAGTGCTCAGTGGTACCCCAGTTCCAGTTGGCACCCCGGAGGGAACCAGTCACACTCCTAAATTTAAAAGTGTAAGTCTCTACTGCATGAGGTAAAGAACCAGGTCAGTTGACTTCAGACTCATAAACCTCAAGGAACCACAGTGTGTGGGTTACAAAAATGCACCCCAAAAAAAGTAAGAGTTCAGCAAGTGGAACCCTAAATTTGAGGAATCTGAGAAATATTGATTAGATACCAACTCATCTTTTGGTTAAAATTGTGAATTAGACTAAGTTCTCACAACTATCAAAGAGCAACTCTCGATTTCATTCTCTAAGAACTCCAAACCTAGCAGTAGACATATTTATAAAATATATTTGTCCAGAGACCAACTAGATACTTTGATAATGCTTTCTTCTAAAAATAAACTCATTATTTTTGGTCATGCAAGATTATATAGTCTGCTGTATCAGCTTCTCCTTAAATATTGCAAATGATAGAAAAGTAAATCAAAGCATTTCAGGGTATGAAACATCTGCTAGTAATTTGCTTGAGCACTTGTGCATCATATATCCAGCATATCTAAGTCTTAACTAATTTGGCTTACTAAAGTGCATCTCTCTTCCCCCCTCCCCCCATTTTACACCTCCAAAGAGCTTTCCAAGGTAGTTGGGTTTTTTAATCTTCGCTTTGTTGAACTGCCTTGGGTTAAGTATATTTGACCATACATGCCAAATATGGAGAGTTTAGGTGTATCAGTTGGAAGGAGATACATGCATTTACAGTGGGAAGGAAAGAGTGAACGGCAGAATGACACCATAAACTCCAAAATGCCATGCACCACTTCTGGCCTAGTTGGCACTCTGTCTTTCCTAGCCAACACTAAATGGTATATGATAACAAGCCAGGCATGAAGGACAAGACTCCATCATATCAAAGGCCATGCTGCTGTGAGAAAACTCTCCACTCCATCAGCTCAGGTCATCATTCTGGCAGTGGGAAATGTACAGAGTGAGTCAATTGACACTTAGATCAGGGTAATGAGAGTTAAAAAAGAAGTATTTAACATTGATATGTGCCATTGTTGGAGTGTACATTGAGAGCGAAAAGTTAACTGATGATGAGGCACCGCTTACCTAGAGCAGGGAGTACTATGAGCCACGGAGGCCTTCTCAGTTAGGTGAGAATTTTCATCACTGTATGCTCTGTGTTTTTACCTTTTATGAACAAGTGTCCTGAAAAAGATTGCCCACCCAAAGAGCCTCATTGCCCAAATATTTCTTAGGCAGCTCCCCTCCCCCATTCTCCACTACTACTTTGCTTTGCTTCCACTAAAACAGATGTATTGTCCCAGGGGGAGCTTCTGTATAAGAGTGAGTTGAGTGCTGCTCTGATGTCTTGACTCATTAAAGGAAATGGAAATCCCATCTCACTAAGGTCATGAACACTCACCTTTGTGCTGGTACATGGTCACTACTAATTCTGTAACATCTTTGTTAGGTGGATTTAAGGTCTGGGAAATGAGATCCAAAATATGTTGATGGTATGTTTTAGAATTCTTGAAGAGTAGATTTAGAAAGTTTTCTTGGGGTCTGAGCAAACTAATTTTTACCTATATTGAACCCGCTAAACTTCATAGGTTTCAAATATGAGACACTCATTCCTACATTATTGGGTTTCCACTCTGCTTGAAATGCAGTGTATGAGGGGAAACAGCAGAGGAAAAAAATAATAACAACATGGTGGGAAGGGGATGCACACATACATGCACACAGTATGCCTTCTTATGCCAACCTACATTTTGAGGTACCATTTATCTTTTGTTAATACTTAGCATAGATTTCTATTTAACTACAAATCATGACTAAATATTTTAATGGTATCAGCCTTGAAAAGAAATATGGATTTAAAACACTGGCGGCTAAAAGATGTGTGAATTCCAACTACTGCAATGAACGCTGCAACCCACCCCCACCACCACCAAAAACTTGTTTGAGCCTTGAAACTCTTCTAATTCAACAAGCTTCACCATCCATATCTTTGAATATTTGTAGAGTGCCAAACTTGAATTTGGGTTGGATTCAGGTAGGGGATTGTTTATTGCATAGGTAATAACTCTCTGATACCACATTTCCTCAGAGTAGTTGCTGATATATTTTATTTTTTTAATGTGTAATGTTAATTATAAAGGATACTCTAAAATGCAGTGCTTTTTATTTATAGCTTTTACTTAATTTTCAACAATGATAAATCTAAACAGTGGGGCTACAGAGATAGCAAGGATTTAATCCATATACAATTTCCTTGCTAAAACACTATTGTTAAGCAATTTAGGGGAAAATTTCTACTACTTTGGTGAGCATTCAGATTTAGGTTAACTTATTATGATTACTGAAACTTGATTTTCTTTAGATGCATAAAAAGTTATACCCCATGTCTACACAAATGCACAATCCTTAAAACAACCCTGTTACTGTTTAAACAACTAGTATAAATAATGAACTACTCCATTACCGAGAATATAAATAAATTTAGACAAGTAAGAGTTCTCTGGAGCTGAAAGTTTAGGTTATGCAAAAACTTCAACAGCTGTAATTTGTAGGTCCTTGTAGACGGAGGGTGTGAGTGATGTAAACTATAGAAAGTCGACATTTAGTGTATGTATATTTTGTCACTTTGCCAACAGGCAAGATTTCACCGTTATGTTTCTTCTGGTGGGTACAAGGTTTGAATAGGGCAACATCTGGCAGCAAAGAATTCCACAAAATGAATTAAGCTACATCTTGCTGTAAACAGAATATAGCACTTCAATACATTATTAGTAATAAATCTTCATTTTAGAAAAGTCTGTTTTTAGAAAACATTTCCTAACTGGATGAAATTAAGAAGAGAGAGAGAATCAGGAAAACAAGTATTCACTAAATTACACTTATTTACATACAGTATTTGCCAATATGTAAAATTTAAATAACATTAAAAGGTAATTTTGAAAAAACTATTTCAATCCAGAAATATGCTTCAGAAATTAGAACATGAAGTTTAGAAGTGTGATCCTCTTTTGGCTAAAGAAATAAGAGCCCAAAATTTCAAACCTAGGTGCTTAAAATAAATGCTTTAATCCATATTAAAGCACCAAAGTGAAAGTAGTCTGATTTTTCCAAAAGTACGAAGCACTTGCATCTGCAATACACTTTAGTGGGATCTGGGGTTGATCTACACTTCAGAAAATCAGGCCTCTTTTAAGTCCCTGACATTTTAAAGCCTAATTTTAAACATCCAGGTTTGAATATTTTGGCCATGGTGAATATGGTCTTTTGGATGAGATTGTAAAAAATGACAACATGGGTAAAGTTAAGAGTTTTCCTTAACAGACAAAAGGGTAAGGTGTAATGTGTCACTGGTTCAGGGAATTTTTGTTAAACAGAGCATGGTTCATATTCTATGGCCTAAGTCCAGAATATGTACAGAAGCACCACAGTATGTACCGCCAGTTAGTCTGAGATTGTGACCACACAAGTAATCGTAAATTGCCCATGTGCTATTACGTTAGTGAGCGGGTACACAGAATTAAAGTTAGTTATTGGTTTTAACTGGCATGTTTCGGAATCATTAATAGTGGAGATCTTGGATTGTTAAATTACTTCATAGGATTTTTTTCACAGATGTGTTAACTTTCTTTTTAGCCCCCCTGTTTTGATTAGCCTGGTTAATGTTCTGTTTTTATTTATAATACAGCAACATTTTTCAAAGCAATAACACCTGATGTGCAAAAAAAACCCTGAACTCAAGTCTGTAGCATGAGGTTGCTCCTCTAAGAGCTGCACAGGTTTATGGAAGAATTCTTTTCCACCTTGAAAAAAAGACCAAGTTAATTCAAGAAAAATAAGAAACAGGTAGAAGTATTTTAAATGCTAAGGGTCTACCAAACCAGAGTTCATTTGGCTCTTCAATACTTAACATGCAGGTGCTATACTCCCCTCTGCTACTTCACAAGGAGGAGATCCAAATGCAGCAACAGCAGGCCCCCATGTGTATGAGAGAGCAGAAGCTTGGTGGAACCATTTCTTCTTCTTGCATCAATCTTGTAGAAACCTTTCTGTGGATAAATAATGACATTATGGCTCTAGAGACAGAGGATAGGAGGGACCTAAGAGGATGCCCACATCTCTAGAGCCCTGCATGGATACATCTGTATCCGCATCCGTATCTGCATCTGATCCATGATCCGCAAACATAGTCCGCGGATGCGGATATCCTTGGATATAAAGCGGATTCCGCAGATTTGCAGGGCTCTACACCCCCCAGGGCGTTCTTTCCCTTCTCTCTCCCACCCAAACATACCTATGGCAATTTACTAGGGCTGTCGATTAATCACAGTTAACTCACGCAATTAACTCCAAAAAATTAATTGTGATTAATTGCAGTTTTATTCACATTGTTAAACAATAGAATACCAATTGAAATCTATTAAATATTTTTGGATATTTTTTCTATGTTTTCAAATATATTGACTTCAATTACAACACAGATCAAAGTGTTCAGTGCTCACTTTATATTATTTTTGATAACAAATATTTGCACTGTAAAAATGATAAACTAAAGAAAGTATTTTCAGTTCACCTTATACAAGTACTATAGTGCAATCTCTTTATTGTGAAAGTGCAACTTACAGATGTAGGGGTTTTTTTTTGGTTACATAACTGCACTCAAAAACAAAACAATGCAAAACTTTAAAGCCTACAATCCACCCAGTCCTACTTCTCGTTCAGCCAGTCGCCAAGACAAACAAGTTTGTTTACATTTACGGGAGATAATGCTGCCCACTTCTTATTTACAATGTCACCAGAAAGTGAGAACAGGCATTCACATGGAACTTTTGTAGCCAGTATTTTCGTGCCAGATATGCTAAACGTTCGTATAATCCTTCATGCTTCAGCCATCATTCCAGAGGACATGCTTCCATGCTGATGACACTCATTAAAAAAATAATGCGTTAATTAAATTTGTGACTGAACTCCTTGGGAAAGAATTGTCTGACTCCTGCTCTATTTTACCCGCATTCTGCCATATATTTCATGTTATAGTAGTTTCGGATGATGACTCAGCACGTGTTGTTCATTTTAATAACATTTTAACTTTAGCTGTAGATTTGACAATGCAAAGAAGGTACCAACGTGAGATTTCTAAAGATAGCTACTGCACTCAACCCAAGGTTTAAGAATCTGAAGTGTCTTCCAAAATCTGAGAAGGATGAGGTGTGGAGCATGCTTTCAGAAGTCTTCAAAGAGCAACACTTTGATGCAGATACTAGAGAACCTGAACCACCAAAAAAGAAAATCAACAGTCTGCTGATGGCATCTGACTCAGATGATGAAAATGAACATGTCGGTCTGCACTGCTTTGGATTATCATCGAGCAGAACCCATCATCCGCATGGACGCATGTCCTCTGGAATGGTGGTTGAAGCATGAAGAGGCATGTGAATCTTTAGCACATCTGGCATGTAAATATCTTGCGATGCCGGCTACAACAGTGCCATGTCACTACAACAGTCTCATTTTCAGGTGACGTGAACAAGAAGCGGGCAGCATTATCTCTTGCAAATGTAAACAAACTTGTTTGTCTTTGCGACTGGCTGAACACGAAGTAGGACTAATTGGACTTGTAGGCTCTATAGTTTTACCTTGTTTTATTTTTGAATGCAGTTATTTTTTTGTACATAATTCTAAGTTTGTAAGTTGCACTTCCATGATAAAGAAATTGCACTACAGTACTTGTATTTTTCAATTTGCCTAATACTATTTCTTTTGGTTTTTACAGTGCACATATTTATAATCCAAAATAAATATAAAGTGAACACTGTACACTTTGTATTCTGTTATGATTGAAATGAATATATTTGAAAATGTAGAAGACATCCAATAATATTTAAATAAATAGTATACTATTATTGTTTAACAGAGCGATTAATCGCGATTAATTTTTTTAATCTCTTGACACCCCTACAATTTACCTATGTGTGCAACGTTGACCCTATCATTTTGGTGACAGCTCTGTGGAATCCTCCTGAAGGGTTTGGCAGCAGCCACAGGTGGGGACCACATGGAACCAGAACATTTACGTAAGCCCTCATTGATTTCAGTGTGATGTTTCTTGCTTTGCAAAGAACAGCAGGGTCTGCCAGGACTGTTTTGTGGGCAGCTGAATTATTTTGTTTGTCCTCTTTTGTCTTGGGTTGCAGTTGTGCCTTGAAAGCTAGAGCAACACCTACAGCCAGAGACCAATATTGGGGATGAGAGAGGCTCTCTAGAGAGGGACAGCCTGTGACACATGTTGGAGAATGCAGGCATTCACTTCCCATTCCTCATGCAAGAGAATATCAAAGGCAGATTGAAAGCCCATGCATGAAAGAACCTAAACAGCATAGATCCAGGGTGCAAGTGGCTAAGAGAGAGCCAGCGACAGCAGGCAACCCAGTAGAACAGTGCCAGCAGCAACTGTTGCAACTGTCGGCCACTCAAGAATAGTGGCAAGTGACCCAACAGCTGCTACATGAGATGGTGACCCAGCCGAAAGACCTGCAACAAAATCAGGTACAGCAGTTACTGATGAGGCTACATCTGGCCGAGGCAGCCCAGGATCCAGTGGCTGGAGCTGTGAGCCCAGGGCCTGTACTCCCACCAGTACCCATGAAGCTGACTAATCTGGGGCCTAATGCTGACCCCACTTTCTGACTTCTTTTGAGTGGCTGGCAATGTCTTCCAGAGCATTGATCCCTTGTGCTGGCCCTACTTTACTGGCCCAGTCCAGGCAGGGGCTTGATCCTGTGTCTGTACATGATTCTGCCCTGCTTAAGGCTGCCATTCTGGACTTTCTCAATATCAGATACACCACTGCCTCTGCTTCCAGATGGAAATGTATCCCGGGAGCCTGGCCATAAGTGGTAGCACAAAAACTAAGGACTATTGCTAGCAGAGGTTACAGCGGGAGGAGCAGACTGGAACTCAAGTGACCTAGTCAATACTGATGGAGCATAGTACAAATAATCCCCAGTGGGGGATGGGAATGGGTACTGAGGCACCACCTAGGGACTTTAACGCTCACAGTCTAGTTGATGGATGACCAACTTTACATCTCAGGTAATGCAGGAGCTATGCTTCCTATTGAAGATCAAGCCACTAAAAACTTCCATCTATCATCCTCAAGTGGATGTCTTAGTTGGGGGATTCAACAAAACCCTGAAGGAGATGCTAAAAAGGGTTGTGGCCTCCAATCCTATGCATTGGGATCAACTATTTACTCCCCTTTTTGTTCGCCATAAGGGAGGTATCACAAGCTTCCATCAGGTTCTCTCCCTTTGAACTGTTGTTTGGGTAACAGCCCGGAAGAATATTAGAACTTCTACCTGAAGGCTGGGAAGAGCAGGGTGACGGTGACCAGTACAGAGTAGAACGTTATCCAATGCAGGGAGCGTCTCAAGAAGTTGGGGAGTTTTTACTTATGAAAACCCGTTGAAGGCCCAGCAGGTGCAAAAACAAACTTACAACCAAGGTGTACACCTATGGGCCTTCCAGCCTGGGGACCTAGTACTATTATTGCTTCCCAGGATCTAAATTGCTTGCAGATTCATCAGTTTTGCCCTAAAGAAAGCGAGATCTATTTGTCTGGGAGGTGGAAAGAAAGTAGGCTGTACCATGTGAACCTGCTCAAGCCTTCGAAAACCAGAGAGGGGATATTATTAACTCCAGTTCTGGCAGGTAAGGTGCCTCAAGCACCCATTCACCAAGAGTCAGCACAAGTGCAGATGGGTGCTGAACTTCCACCAGAACAAAGAGCCCAAGTTTTATATCTCATTGCTCCTTTCCCAATGTATTCTCTGTAGCTGCTCAGAGCCAACTCATATACTATCACCTCAAGACAGTCCCAGGACTGCGGGTTGGAGAGAATCCTCAGCCCTTACCTTGGAAGATGTGGAAGACTCTCTGCGAGGAGTTGTAGGCTATCCTGGATTAAGGAGTAGTCGAGGAGTCCTGAAATGACTAAGTCCCATTGTATTTCACCCAAAACTGATGGCTCAACATGCTCCTGCATGCTTCCAAAAAGTTAATACGACATCTAAGTGTGAGGTGTACTCAATGCCACAAATGGATGACGTATTGGAGCGTCTAGGGGCTGCCAGATATATCAGTACTTCAGATCTTACAAAAATGCAGATCCCTTTGTCACCCGCATTGCAAGAGAAAACAGCCTTCTGAACCTTTGATTTCTTCCACTTCAGGTCAATGCTCTTTGGCTTACATTTGAGCAGCCACAATGTTTCAACGTTTAATGGTGCTCAGGCCTCCTCAGCACTACACCACTGCATATTTGGACAATAAAGCTATATATAGTGCCAACTGTGGTGATCACATGCAACAAGTACAAACTGTTCTCCAGTGCTTGGTTGAAACGGGTCTCTCAGCCAATCTGGTCAAATGGAAATTGGCAAATAAGTTATCTACCTGGGTTTTTATGTAGGAGGAGGCCACCTTAGGCTGCTAGTTAGCAAAGTGCAGGCATTGTTGGCACATCCCGTTCTTCAAACAAAGAAACAGATAAGACACATTCTTCAGTTGCCCACCTATTACAGGCGACCTGTCCCTGTTTCGCCACCATGGCAACCCTTCTAGCGACCTAATAAAGGGTTGTAGTGTGAGGAAGATCCATTGGAGTGACCACTGTGGAAAGGCCTATAACTCCTTGAAGAACCGGTTGTGCCAGGAGTGAATCCTTTTCAGTCACAAACCATATCCCTGATAATGTCACGGCAAACCTGGTGGCTGAGCTTTGTGACTTTGTCCTCACCCACAACTATTTCAGATTTGGGGACGATTTATACCTTCAAGTCAGCGGCACTGGTATGGGTACCCGCATGGCCCCACAGTATGCCAACATTTTTATGGCTGACTTAGAACAACGCTTCCTCAGCTCTCGTCCCCTAGCACCCCTACTCTACTTGCGCTACATTGATGACGACATCATCATCATCTGGACCTATGGGAAGGAGGCCCTTGAGGAATTCCACCTGGATTTCAACAATTTCTACCTCACCATCAACCTCAGCCTGGACCAGTCCACACAAGAGATTCACTTCCTGGACACTGCAGTGCAAATAAGTGATGGTTACTTAAACACCACCCTATACCAGAAACCTACTGACCGCTATACTTACCTACATGCATCCAGTTTCCATCCAGGGCACATTACACGATCGATTGTCTACAGCCAAGCCCTCAGATACAACCGCGTTTGCTCCAGTCCCTCAGACAGAGACAAACACTTACAGGATCTCTATCAGATGTTCTTAAAACTACAATATCCACCTGGGGAAGTGAAGAAACAGATTGACAGAGCCAGAAGGGTACCCAGAAGTCACCTACTACAGGACAGACCCACCAAAGAAAGTAACAGAACGCCATTAGCCATCACCTACAGTCCCCAACTAAAATTTCTCCAGCGCATCATCAAGGATCTACAACCTATCCTGAAGGACAATCCTTCACTCTCACAGACCTTGAGAGATAGGCCAGTCCTTGCTTACAGACAGCCCGCCGACCTGAAGCAAATATTCACCAGCAACTACACATCACACCACAGAAACACTACCCCAGGAACCAACCCCTGCAACAAACCCCATTACCAACTCTGCATATCTATTCAAGGGACACCATCATAGGACCCAACCACATTAGCCACACCATCAAGATCTTGTTCACCTGCACATCTACCAATGTGATATATGCCATCATGTGCCAGCAATGCCCCTCTGCCACATACATTGGCCAAACCGGACAGTCTCTACGCAAAAGAATAAATGGACACAAATCAGGCATCAAGAATTGTAACCTTCAAAAACCAGTAGGAGAGCACTTCAATCTCCCTGGACACTCAATAACAGACTTAAGAGTTGCCATTCTTCAACAACAACAACAAAAATAAAAAACAGACTTCAACGAGAAACTGCAAAACTGGAATTAATTTGCAAACTTGACACCATCAAATTAGGCCTCAATAAAGACTGGGAGTGGGTGGGTCACTACAAAAAGTAATTTTCCCTTTGATATCACTGGTCTACAATTTTTGAGAAGTCGTCTGCTTCAGAGATAAAATGGTGCTATTTATTATGTATTTTGATGTGCTGAATTCAAATATGACAATTAAAACAACTGATTGGCTACTGTTTCTAAGATATTTAAGTTTTTACATTTTATGTCTATGTATATTGGGTAGATAGTAGAGTTTTAAATCATAAATTGTAAACCTAGGTCTTTTCATGTGTTTATGGTTGCTTTACATGATAATATTTCACCTGTCCTGTTTATGTAACACTTTATTTATATAACTCTTTTGCTGATTTTTAAAATTTATTATGAAACAAAAGGCAAAAAACTATTCTGTACATAGTTTAGTCCTATTCAGTGTCTACTTGGCGCTTCTTGGCTTGTCTCTTGTATTCATTAAATGGAGCATCTCTTGTCATTGTCCAGCAATAGTCTGCAAACATTGATGGGCTCCATTTGCCCTGATAGCGTTTCTCCATTGTTGCAATGTCCTGGTGAAATCGCTCGCCGTGCTCGTCGCTCACTGCTCTGCAGTTCGGTGGAAAAAAATCTAGATGAGAGTGCAAAAAATGTATCTTTAGTAACATGTTGCAACCAAGGCTTTTGTATGCCTTGAGGAGGTTTTCCACCAACAACCTGGAGTTGTCTGCCTTGTTGTTTCCGAGAAAATTTATTGCCACTAACGAAGGCTTTCCATGCCGTTTTTTCCTTGCCACGCAGTGCATGGTCAAATGCATCATCTCGAAGAAGTTCACGAATCTGAGGACCAACAAAGACACCTTCCTTTATCTTAGCTTCACTTAACCTTGGAAATTTTCCACGGAGGTACTTGAAAGCTGCTTGTGTTTTGTCAATGGCCTTGACAAAGTTCTTCATCAGACCCAGCTTGATGTGTAAGGGTGGTAACAAAATCTTCCTTGATTCAACAAGTGGTGGATGCTGAACACTTTTCCTCCCAGGCTCCAATGACTGTCAGAGTGGCCAATCTTTCTTGATGTAGTGGGAATCTCTTGCACGACTATCCCATTGGCAGAGAAAACAGCAGTACTTTGTGTATCCAGTCTGCAGACCAAGCAAGAGAGCAACAACCTTCAAATCACCACAAAGCTGCCACTGATGTTGGTCATAGTTTATGCACTTCAAAAATTGTTTCATGTTGTCATAGGTTTCCTTCATATGGGCTGCATAACCAACTGGAATTGATGGCAAAACATTGCCATTCTGCAGTAAAACAGCTTTAAGACTCGTCTTCGATGAATCAATGAACAGTCTCCACTCATCTGGATCGTGAACAATGTTGAGGGCTGCCATCACACCATCAATGTTGTTGCAGGCTACAAGATCACCTTCCATGAAGACTGGGACAAGATCCTTTTAATGGTCACGGAACATGGAAACCCTAACATCACCTGCCAGGAGATTCCACTGCTGTAGTCTGGAGCCCAACAGCTCTGCCTTACTCTTGGGTAGTTCCAAATCCCTGACAAGGTCATTCAGTTCACCTTGTGTTATGAGGTGTGGTTCAGAGGAGGAGGAGGATGGGAGAAAATGTGGGTCCTGTGACATTGATGGTTCAGGACCAGAAGTTTCATCCTCTTCCTTGTCTGACTCAAGTGAGAATGATTCTGGTGCATCAGAAACCGGCAGTCCTTCTCCGTGGGGTACTGGGCGTATAGCTGATAGAATGTTTGGATAATGCACAGTCCACTTTTTCTTCTTTGACACACCTTTCCCAACTGGAGGCACCATGCAGAAGTAACAATTGCTGGTATGATCTGTTGGCTCTCTCCAAATCATTGGCACTGCAAAAGGCATAGATTTCCTTTTCCTGTTCAACCACTGGCGAAGATTTGTTGCACAAGCGTTGCAGCATATGTGTGGGGCCCACCTCTTGTCCTGATCTCCAATTTTGCAGCCAAAATAAAGGTGATAAGCTTTCTTAACCATAGTGGTTATACTGCGTTTTGTGATGCAAAAGTCACTTCACCACAAACATAGCAGAAGTTATCTGCACTGTTCACACAAGTACGAGGCATCTCTGCTCACTTTGGCTAAACAGAAATGTGTCCCTTTGCAAAATCAAACACTGACAAATAAGAGAGCACGACACTGTATGATTTCTAGAGCTGATACAGGGCAATTTGTTCAGCTGAGTGATGTAAGCTTCGTTATGATTGCATCATCCATGACTTCTAGGAATAACATGATGCAATTCATATCATGTATGACGCAATACCAGCTTCAGATTGCATCATTCATTGTTTTGCCTAAAAAGCAAGTACTGTCCAAACCCAGTCATAGATTTATTCATAGATCCAGTCAAAGATGTATTTTAGTCATTTCTGGTTTAAATTGAGATCCCTTCCCTTTATAACTCACTTATCCTCCGCCATTCCCAAGTCAAGGGTCGTATATACTGACCCAATAGCATATCTTGAAAACTAGAGCCAATCAACAATTTTAAGCATCATTTTCGTTCTCAGTGACCCAGAATTAGTAAAGTTTGACTACATTTATTTCAGAAGCATTTTGGCTGTAGAGCAGTGTATTCACACCTTCTTGTCAACTGTTGGGAATGGGCCACTTCCACCCTAGTTGAATTGGCCTCATTAGCACTGACCCCCCTCGCCCCCTCACACACACACACTTGGTAAGACAACTCCCATCTTTTCATGTGCTGTATATTTATACCTGCTTACTGTATTTTCCACTCCATGCATCTGATGAAGTGGGTTATATCCCACAAAAGCTTATGCCCAAATAAATGTGTTAGTCTCTAAGGTGCCACAAGGACTCCTCGTTATCTTTTCAATCCAAATTTCTCAAAGGAGTTATTTTACAGATGGATGCCTCAGAGGTAGACCTGGTGTGGTATTGTTGCAGGAGATGAATGCTAAGCAGCACCCAGTTTTGTTTCTGAATAGGAAGGTGTTCCCCAAGGAGAAGGCCTACTTTGTGATTGAAAAGGAGGCACTCACAGTCAAATGAACCATAGAGTCCCTTAGGTATTATTTACTTGGTAACCCCTTTTCCGGTGGCTAAACACAATGCAACATATTCCTGCATTATGCAATGGCACTTAGTTCTTCAGCACTATAGTTTTAGGGTGCAACATTGTGATAGAGCAGAACACAACAATACAGATGTCTTTTTGTGGGAAGTGAGGCAATGAACATGGGGTGAGGGGAACCAGAGTTCCATCTTGAGGGGCAGGTTTATGTAGTGGGACAGGTTTCCCACCCTGGTCAGGAAGGAGTTAAAGAGCTCCTCTGGGCATAATGAACCCCAGCCTGGTGCACCTATGAGGTCTCTGGCACCTGGAGAGGGGCAGAGCCTTAAAAGGGAGAGTCTAAGCCCAGTGGAGGGCAGTATTCAGAGGGAAGCAGATTTACAGCAGAAAGCTTCCTAGCCCCCTAGAGCAGGGCTGCCTACCCAGCAAGCTGCTGACAAGCCTCTGCTACCTGGTTCCACTGGAGAGGTAGAGGGGTCATCTTATCTTTGTTTTGCTTCCTTTTCATTAGAGCCAGGGTGCTCAGCCTGGGCCTATTAGACACAAAGGGGGGTAGAAATGCCCTTCACAGATGCTGCCTTGTGAGGAACAGCACAGCTATCCTGGTCCATTTTGTGGGCTGCAGGATTATTTTGTTTGCCTTTGTTTTCATCTTGGACTGAGGTCATGCCTTAAAGTGAGGGAATTGCCTCCCTAGGACTTACACCCAGGAGACTGCTCCAAAGAGTCAGCCAGAGAGGGATGTTGGGGATGAGGGAGGTACTGAGGTGCTGTAGTGATACAGCTCGTGACAATATGTATATATAAAAAACCCCTGAAGTTAATACCTGGTGTAAAGGGATTGATTTTAAGAGATGGATTGGTCTCATTATGAATATAAAGCAGTATGTTGATAAGAATTGTCAGTGACTGGGATATGGGTGGTTGTGTCTAGTGGATAGAGCAGGAGTCAATAGTCCGGAATCAAAGCTGGAGTCAGAAGCCAGGCACAGGAGCCAGGAATCGGAGCTGAGGGTCAGGATTGGGTTACCTGCAGTGAGGCAAGGCTGGGTCCTAGGCAGGGAGCAGGCAGAGCCATGGGCAAATGCATTGAGCAGCTGCTGAACAACTGCTGGGCTTAAGAGCTGGTCTGCGGACTCTTCCAACTAATTAGGCAGTGTAGGCAGTCAGGCAGCCTACTACAGGATAGCATTGTGCATTAGATTGCCCTGAGACTGGTTTTGCTGCAGGCCCTTGTTCCAGAGTGGCTCTGGTGCAGGTTCTAATTCCTGTGGTAATTTTTTAAAAAGCTATGTAAATATAATTCTTATGATCTTTCTTCTTTTAAATGTAAGTATCCTAGTAATGTCAAGACATTCTCTTTTAAGTTCTGACTGCCAAAATTAAAAGGTCAGCCTTAAAGGCCTTTAAGGACCTTAATTTCTAAATTAAGTCATTTGTGATGTAGGTAGGGGTGAGTGCATGTATGTATTGGGGATGAAGGGAGAGAAGGTGGTGTAAGGCTTTGAAAATAATAGCTTTTTTTTCTCATCTTTTAAATAAGAAAAACCAAAACAGAACCCAGTTTTAAATGAACTAACTTGTTTTAGACCAGACCCAAGAACAAAAGTTCCATCTGTGTAATAATGCCCAAGCTCAGGTTTTAGTCCTTGTATTTTTCCAGCTTTGTAGACTTGCTGGAAAGGGGCTGTTTATTCCTGGGCTAATGATTGGAACTAACTCGGGGGAGGGGGCAGGGAGAGAAGAGGCAGAGCAAAGCTCCTCTCTGATTTTGCTAGGACCTCATTAATAACAAACGTATAAATGATGAATATGAACCTTTAGTTGAATGGAATACTTATCTGGGTCTTATGTTGATAAGAGGATTAGATTTGTATCTAGGGATCCATTTTAAGAAAAATAATCATGATGTGTCGCAAAACCCAGGCACTTTCCTTCAGTTTATTCAGTCAGTCATATGGTTACCCACTCTTATAGGACGATAAATCTGACTTACACGGCGGACTACTGGCAGAGTTGTGGCCAAACTTTGTGCTCAAATAGCACTTGATCCAATTCCAATTGATGTCTTTGGGAGCTAAATCAGACTGATACATAGGTGGTCCTGTTCTTTGTTCAATAGTTCTGATCCCAGGTCTTAAATCAGTTTCACCAACATATGCTAGACCAGGCTTCCTTCTGTTCATAGGAACAGGAAACCTGGCAAAGGGCACTAATAGATCTTATTTGTCAGATTCTCTTCCTTTTGTATTTAAGTACTTTATTTATGCTTCAAAGAACACTCTTGCTTATTTCAAGTAAAAGTCACCTATTCTTTGATGTCTGATATATTTACATCTTTGTGGTAGCCAGAGCCATCCCTTCGGTAGGGTGAATTGGGGCAACTGCTCCGGGCCTCGTGCTTGAGGGGTCCGGCGAGCCAGTGCAATTGGCTGGTGCGGTCGGTCCCAGAAGAGACGAATCCGTCACTTCTGCCCCGGGCCCCGGGCCCCGCATCCCCCAAGGGACGGCCCTAGTGGTAGCTATTCTGGAGCAACTTCTGACACTGCTACTAAGTATCTTCTTAATTTGGTGTCCATTTGGGGATTTTGAGACATTCTCTGCACTTTGGAATTAAAATTGGTCTTCAGTTATATAATCTTGTCTGCTAACTCTTCCACCTTGCTGAAAAACATTTATGTTTATGGAGTATGAAGTATTACAACTCCTACTGGAAATTAGTGGCCCATTTTATGGAATATTTTGACTATTGTGATTATTTATTATTTGTATCTTAGGTGCACTTTGGGGCCCCAACCAAGTTTAGGACTCACTGTGTTAGCCACTATACAAACACATCATAAGAGATGGTTTCCCTGTTCCTAAGAGCTTACAATACAAATAGACAAGACAGACAAAGAGCAGGAGTAAGGAAGTATTATCTCCATTTTACAGATGGGGAAATGAGGCACAGAGAGATTTGCTGACTTGTCCATGGTCACACAGGAAGTCAGTGGCAAAGCTGGGAATTGCACCCCGATCTCCTGACAAGCCTCAGCTTGATGTGGGTTAAAATGGCCTGGGTTTAAACCTCTGGGTGCAAAAACTGTGTTCATAATTAAGGCTATGATTATATCACATAGGTCACAGAAGTCATGGAATCTGTGACTTCCATTGATCTCCCTGACATTTTCTGCCCCAGGGCTGGAGCTCCCAGCCACCATGCCCCCACTCCCTCCCTGCAGCTCTCAGCCATCACCCTGGTGGGAGGACCCTGCAGCTGCCCAGCCACAGCGGTGGGTGAGGGGACCCCACAGCAGCCCAGCCCCCATGAACAGGGGGACCCTGGAGTGACCACTCAGCGCAGCGGGGGGTGGGGGGCAGGACCCCCAGCAGCAGTGGGTGCTGAATCCACCTCCCCATTTTGTAAGGGATATTTTTAGTGAAAGTCAGGGAAAGGTCACGGGCTTCCATGAATTTTTGTTTATTGTCCGTGACCTCTCCATGACTTACTAATAATATCTGTGACAAAAACTTAGCCTTAATCATCATAAAATATAAGCACATTCTTAACTGTAGCAACAACCACCTGCACTTTAATATCAAGAAGCACATTTTCAAACAACTAGATGAAATATAAAGTGTAAAGAGATTTGTCAGTCACACAATCAATGCAGAGCTTTTTTTCCACCTGTCTTAAAAGCTTACTTGTATAGACCATCAACAGCATAGAACAGAGGAATTAATACATTAGTTTCCAGTGGGACTCTAATTTGTTTTTCTTCTTGAGTTCTGATGAACTCTAGTTTTTAAGTATGGTGTGTAGTATAATGTTTTTTTACCTCTCACAGGCACAAATCCTATGTGTAACCAAGATCAAAACCTGTAACATTTTAATAGTACAAAATAAAAAACTCTGAAATAAAATGATGGGCTAGATCAGGGGTGAGCAAACCTTTTGGCCCGAGTGCCACATCTGGGTATGGAAATTGTATGGTGGGCCATGAATGCTCACAACATTGGGGGTTAGGGCTCCGGGGGAAGGGGGGGGCGTACGGGCTCTGGAGTGGGGCTGGGGGTGAGGGGTTGGGGGTGCAGGAGGGTGTTCTAGGCTGGGACCGGGGGAATCAGGGCTGGGGCAGGAGGTTGGGGTGTGGGAAGGGGTCAGCGGTGCAGGCTCCGGGCAGCTTACCTCAAGCAGCTCCCAGAAGCAGCGGCATGTCTCCCCTCTGGCTCCTACGCGGAGGCGTGCCCAGGCGGCTCTGCGTGCTGCCTGCGCAGCCAATGGGAGCTGCAGGGGCGGCGCTTGGGGCGAGGGCAGCGTGCAGAGCCCCCGACTGCCCCCACGCATAGAAGCCAGCAGTGGGACATGCCACTGCTTCCGGGAGCCATGCAGAGTGGGGCAAGACCCAGACCCCGCTCCCCAACTAGAGCACTGGAGCGGAGCAAGCCCTGCTCCCCGGCGGGAGTTCGAGGGCTGGATTAAAACCTCTGGGCTAGCTTCTGCCACCTTTATTCATGTTCACAGACTTAAAGGCCAGAAGAGTCCACCAGAACATATAGTGTGACTGCTTATATATCACAAGCCACCAACACAATAACCCAACAACCAAAATTAAACCATAGATGACTAGTCTGTTATGTGCCACAGGCAAACATTGGAGAGAGAGAAGTGCACCAATTGAATACCTTACTCCATGAGTATTCCCCTCAGAAGGTCCTAATTTTTTGTCAATCAAATTTACAGTCCTAATTTATTTCAGTGAAAATGCCTACATTCTGATTGGGTTATCTGCACTTAATGATAGTTCACCCTGAGTTCATGCAGCTAGACTGGCTGCATATGCAAATCTCTGCTTCATCATTGGCTCTTTGGTCTGTTATAACTTGCCTGGGCCTCTAACTTCATCTCCCCTTCCAAATATCATTTTGAGAAAAAGTAAAATCATGATGCTTTTGGTCCAGAATCTTTACAAAGGAAAGTTTATTGGTGATGAAAGTATTTGTATTGAATATTGGACCTCACCAGTGTATCATGTAATATTTTTCAGTATGTTCGCTATGGTGTTTCTATACTAGTGTAGCTATAAATTCAATGAAGTCAAGAGGAGAAAATATCAGACTTAGGAAGGTAGGTAAAGCTAATATCAGGCTTTGTTTAACCTCACTGCACCAATGTAGTTCTTCTTTGATGTAAAATAGGAACTGTTTATCCAGGGGGAAATCCCATCGATCTTGGGGTATCCTTGGGTCTAGACCCTACAGAACCTGCCTATAATTAATACTTTAAATAAATATAACTTATTCTACATGTTGTTACACTGATCTAACAATTTTAGGTTTTATATCAATATAATTACATTGGTGCAAAAACTGTGTAGCTTAGGCCTTGGTGTTGATGTTGAGTCTGTTTCTTTTAATGAGTAGCAAAATGCATACATACATTTAATTCCACTTTGATTAGTGACTTGATTATTAATAGCATGCTGGAGCTCTATTAATAGCCAGCCTATCATGGCTCCTTTTGCTTTAAACCAACAAAAAACATGCAGATTAAAATTTAATAAAGTAGAAGGAGATTTAATTTTATGTGCTAAACTAAAGCCACAAAGAACCATTTCAAATGAATTAAGTTTGACCATAAATTATGAGTACACCAAGAATCACTTTTTCATGACTCAGATCAATAAGGTCATTTGTAATCTCCTTAAAGGCCTTGGTGCAGTAACATAAGACGGTGTATACATTGCTTCTTTTGTTTATGCAGTGGTTTAATAAGTTAATATGACTGGAGAACAATTCCTCTGACCTTTTGTCCCATGAAACGGTAATTGGTAAAGAAGATAAAATTGGATCCTGATAAAGGAATTCAACTCTTCTATTGCCCATTAAGACTTGAGTTGTGATGGTGTGGCTGGGATAGGATATGTCTCAAACTCAACTATTACATGGTATTGAACTCATTGTCATTATTTCATTCTACTTTGCCCGTTTTGTATACCTATTCCTGGAAGGGGATTAGTCCAATCAAGGACTCAATCTGTTATTGTTCTGTACTCAGACTTCTATTCAAATCAATGCAAATTTTGAATGTGCAGGAATTGCAGGGCCAGGCCATTTTATTTTTAGCATCTTTTTTGGGCTTATACAGCAGCTGTAAACTTTAGGTAATTTGATAATTTTTTTCATTTAGCTGTGTGTGTGTGTGTATGTAAGTAAACATAAATGCTGAATAATTACATGATATTGTGCAGTCATTTTTGTTACCTGTATATGAGTGAACATGTTTGGGTTCCTTTCATTTTTTTAAAACTTATAAGTTGTGTCTGTATGTTCAAAGTGACAGTTACTTATTTCTGGTATAAAGTTTTGCCTATATTTTATCAATAATCTGCCTATACAGAAAAAAATATATAAAGGAATGAATTTGCCTTTATTTTATCAAATTATTTCTTGAGGGAAGCAAGCTAAAAATTTTGACCGCCTTCAGCTTTATTGCAGGTAATTGAAGAAGTTCATTAGAACATGGCGATTCCAGTCATTTTGATGCATACAGCCATGTAGTGTCCAGCTTTTTACTTATGTGAGAGTCTTAGCTTTACAAGAGGTCAGTGCAGATAGCACCTTTTGCATTTTAATATAATCTGAAATTAACTACCCTTTTTGAAATGTTTGCAGTATTACTTGTAATTAGACTCTTAAGTATCTTAATAGCTTCTCCCACTGATGTTTTTCTTAGATGAATCATCACATGAGCAAAAGAGATGCCTCATTTATCGAACCCAGGCTATGAAGCCAAGAGACACTAATGGACAAACACATAATTGAGCAGAGCACTTCTTAATTTATTAGAAATACAATGCTTATTCTGTCAAGCAAATCAGGTTAGCTATTTCAGATTAATCTACACAAAAGGGGCACAGAAGCAGAACAGAGCCAGCAAAAGAATAAAACAAGGTCAGAGGGGAATATATCCATCTTTTGGATTTCTAGATCATAGTCGTTTAAATATTTGAGAACCCATTCTAGGAGTAGTACAGAGTTCTTGGAGTTAGATCTTTGACCAGATCTTATCTACATCCATACAGCAGTATTGTAAATCACAAAGTCTCTTTCATGTCAGCTGCTTTGTAGAAAATCTGAGAACCTCCGTGTAATGGAAACAGGGCCAGCTCTGGCTTTTTTGCCGCCCCAGGCAAAAAAGCCTCCGGCCGCACCCCCCCCTGCGGGAGGGGGGGGAGGCGGCCGGAGCCCCGGGGGGAGGGGGGCGAGCCCCAGCAGGGGCTCGCTGCTCTCCCCCCGGCGGCCGGGGGGAGGGCGCTGGGGGGGGAGGGCGGCCAGAGCGCCGGGGGGAGGGCGGCGAGTCCGGCTGTGGCCCCGCTCTCCCCGGGGGCCGGAGCGCCGCGCCGCCCCCCTCCAGGTGCCGCCCTAAGCACAAGCTTGGTGGGCTGGTGCCTGGAGCCGGCCCTGAATGGAAAGTCCAGAGGAGCTTTTCTAGTGCATCATAACGTCTTATCTCATGGCAGAAAATGTAGTGCACACAAATAGTCATTCTGATCTTTTCAGACATGCATTTAGTCAGTCCCACAACACATAACACTGATTAACATGGTATGTTTTTGTTTAATGCCTTGAACAGCATTTTTCAAATATTTTCCCAAAGTACACAAATTACATGGCAGAAATGCCCTCATATCTTTGTTACAATGCCAGCAAATACCTAGTGCAACAAATTACAGTCTCTACCACCAAAAAGATCTTCATAATTTGGCTAAGGTTTATTGTTTATATCTGTCCATCCCCCAGTTAGAGACAACGAAATAGTTTGCAAGTTCACAAAATGAATAAAAATAACATCACTTAAAAAAACCCTTCGGTGCCGAGAAATTCGAGTATGACAGCCTTAGAGACAAGTTTTGTGTTAATAAAACAGTTATTTTTTGGGTGGCAGGTATAGTAAAGCTCCCTCACCCCTTCTGCCTTGACAGTATAATTCAATTTTGCATCTCTCTGAGGGATCATTTCTGACTGCTAAATTGTTGGCATCTCTACGAGGCTGCTAATGAGTGCCAGTTATTGCTAGTTTTGATGGTAGTCTTTTGTGATGCAAACTCTTGTTTACCAGGAGGTGGCCTGAGCTCCCATAGCAGCCATCAGCTGCCTACTTTTTATTCCCAACCTCAGCTAGTGAACAGGTTTTTAAAATGAGAAACGTATTACTGGCGTGTTGGTGGTGAGTTGCAAAGTTTTCTGACATTGGGAGGAAGAGTCCATTGCTTTTTAGCCTCTCTTGTCAGCCAGCTATCCTCCCACTCTCTTATGATCCACCCTTTCCACTACCTTTATGGAGTTTGGATGCTGCTGCTATGATCTCCTTCTTCATGTTCCTTATCTGAGCCTCAGCTCTGTGTGTGTATGCTAACCCCAACGTGTCATCTTTCTGCCTTCTGGCAAACTCCTCACTGATTCTGCTGCACTGCCACACTATAGATTATGGAACTCACTTGGGGATGCACCATAATTCACAGTCAGATAGATACAAGTACAGCTGGGCCTGAGACCACTCACAAAGCACAGAGAAGGTGACCAGGTGATATGTACAAACCAGGACAAACCCCCAGTTTCACAGAATTGACTTGAACAGCCCTAGTGAATTGGGATGTCTGGCCACCCTAACTAGAAGTCTGTTTTATTTCGTTAATACCCTGAGCCATTCAGTAATCTCCTCCCTTGACATCACTCTCCCAAGAAAGGATTTGAAATGTTTAGTTAATTGAGTAACCTGACTGGATTCATATTCCTAGGTGTTTTATAACACCTGAGATAATTTGCTGTTGAAACCTTTGCTGCATCCTAACCCCCTAAGCTTTCTCACTTTCCATTGCACAAGATAACCATGCTGCTTCTACAAATATCAGATACATGGAGTGGGCCAATCCAGGTGAAGCCTCATTACCAGCAGAGGTATTAGCATCTCCTCCAAGGACCTACAGTCACATAATATGGTCTGTTTAGTGCCTGGATATAAAGAAGTGCTACTGGTTCTTGTATGCTTTCCTGAATATTAGGTCTACCAATCTGTACCCTTTTCTATATCCAAGATTTTAAAAGTTAACTATAACTAATGTAAAGGAACTCGATTGCTTACATACTTGGAACAATTCCTTTGGCAGTTGCCTATAGCTGTTATAAAATATTCATTTGCAAGAGAGATGGGTTGGCGTTTTCTGACTCTTACTTGCGTAACTTTATTGTAATGTATCACAGAAATAAGTATTACTTGTGCAAATATTTGCTTAAGGATAATGAAAACCACACCTGTCCTTTTTGATTAGGTAAACAGTGGTTGTGAGTAAATGGATCAAATCTAAAAGTGACAATTAATATGTGTACATGAATACCTATGGGATTGTAAAGCGCCTGTAATATACATGATATCTATATTTTGAAATGTAGACATTTTATTTAAATGCATTAAGATGAAATGCATATCTTTGCTCATTTTGTATTCTCACTGTGGATAATATTCTGTTTCACAAATGTCTTGAAAACAAAATCCCATTCAAATGCCAAAGATGAGTGAAACTGCGTCATATTTCAGAACTGTTAGGAGTACTGTTGGATGTATCTGGCAGTTGCTTGGCCTTGCTGTCTACTTTTGTGGACTTCATAATTTAAGGGTGGAACCAATCAATTTTACATGAGTAAATACTGCTGGGTTATAATAGAGCACAGCTTGTTCCACTTCTGCATATGAATATGTTTAGAACACTTTTTTCCATGGACATCAGTTTTCGTTGCATTTGTTGAAATTAAGTGGCCTTAATTAAACTATAGTAATACAATGGAAATGAGTGTTAAAACATGAATATGATGTTCCATTTTTGAATGTGATTGACTTCAAGATCAAATTTACTCAGTTTATTAGATTCCCAACTCCCCTCTCCCACTCCCGATTTTCAGTCCTCACCTTGGAATCTAAAGGTCAAGATGTGTTCTTTCTGGCTTATGTTTCACCAACAATGGAAATTCTGTGATCAAAACTTCATAAATTATTTTATGAAGCTCACTGTTCTAAAGTTGTGTTGCCTCTACAGTGGTAATAGGAATTTAAAATAGTAAATAGTGTTTTACACAGTAAAGGAAACAGATATAAGTATGCACAGGAAACAGACCTCTTGAATAAGAAGGTGCCAGTTTTACAATCATTTTCTGAGTTGAACTGCACTTTCAGTAGCTGTCACTTTCTGGATAGCCATTTACTTTGCCAATTCATTAATGTGACAGTGTGGTGACTTCCTTAAATGATGCTATTAACACTAGATCATCATAATGTGATTACAGTTGAACTGCTTGTGATTAACATGAGTTGCAGTCGTGTAACTGGATAATGAATGATTATAGGGGTTGAGGAAATCCCTGCCTGATTTAGGAAAAATGTAGCCGTTCAGCTCAAACTGCCAACTCTTTTAAAAACCCACCCACAAGTGTGTGTGCATGCACGTGCCCACATGTTGATTTAGGAAACCGTGCCCTTTGCATTCAGGCAAGCTCAGCAGAAGGCATTTTCTGTACATCAGTATGTTGTTGAAAATGAGCTTGTTGGCTAGTATCTGTGGAACTGTGACCAGATTTTAGTTTTGGTTGCATGCTGTCCACCCACTGAAAGCTGCAAGTGTTTCCAGCTGGGTGCACTCCCACCATTCAGTTACTTGCTTCAGTGTTTTATTTTGAGGAAAGAATAAAGCTCAGTAAATTTTGTCTTTTTGTAGTGTAAAAAGGGTTTTTGTTATAGCTTTACTAATTAAAATAAATATATTAAGAGTAACTGGCAGCAGCTCCGTTTTAGGCTGCTGAGCTATGAATCATTCCTGTTGCTTTTAAGGGAGGCTTATGAAGGAGAGGAGGAGGAGAAACAAGAATTTATCTTTTGGGGATTGTTTATCCTTTCTCAGTTTTAATCAGAGAGCTGAGACAGGCTCTTCAGTGAGAGAAGGAAGCTCTTGTCCTGCCTAGAACAGTTAAACAGCATGTGAACCTAAGCTCAGTGCTGAAAGTAGGCTGTGCTGTGTTGAGTTAAAAACTCATCCCCCTATAGCTCCCCAGAAAACATAGAGGTGGTTTGGTTGCTTGAGAGAGGTGACGTGTGGCAGTCTACAAAGCAGCACTCAAAGATTGGCAAATAGGAAATGCAGCACTGACTATGCCTGAACAGGGAGTGAAGCTGCAAGGTCCTTGTTTTTAATTTCTCAAGATAATACCACTAGCCCTGGTGCCCCAATATGTATGTGCAGGATTGTGGTATGTGCACTAAGAGTAGATTTTGTGTGCATTTCAGATCGGAAACAAGGCCCATTCAAAAGAGAATGTAATTGCCACCAAAATGTAGTAGTTTGGGTGCAGTGAACCCAAACATGAGGAGAAGCTGACTGAAAAACCAATATAAATAAAATTCATGATTTTTTTTCTGATTTTGTTAAAATGTTGATTTAAATTTTTAAAAATTGAAGAACTTTGACCAGTTCTACTCCTGAATCCTCCCTACCTGGGATTTCAGATTCCATACACTAAACACACTTTAGGTTTTTTTTTTTCTTTTTTTTTTTTTTTTATCTCTTTTTTTTTTTTTTTTATACTAAACACACTTTAGGTTTTTTTTTTCCTTTTTTTTTTTTTTTAAACAACCTTGACTGCTTGTGAAAGTTCAGATTGACTGTATGCAGACTGAGAAGTTCTCTGTCCACAAACACAGTTACAGCACAAGTAGTGCTGCAAGCTTCCCTGCTAATGCACCTCTATCCCAGCCCTGAATCTTTATGCTATCACAGCCTTTGGGCTGCACTGAAACGGTCAACAGTGATGCCAGTTAACATCAACTGCAATAGTACTTCAGTTTTTGTAATGAGAATACATATGCTGTAGGAACTAGAACAGTTTGTTTCACCTAGACCACACAAATCCACCAAAATGGTAATGACTTCCAGATGTTGCTGACCTGAATTCCGTTCAAACTGGTGGCATGTTTCACAGAGACTCTATCCCATTTTCCAGAGCCATCCAATTTCACTCATCTCTGTACAGTTATCCCTCGCAAGGGAGAGAGGTGGCCACCTTTTGTATATGTAGAAACTATAAGCAATAGTTGTATTTAAGAGCTTCTCTTCACTAGAAAATTGTCTTGTTAGAACACCTCCTTGAGGAGTCATACTAACTAATGCAGTGTTAAACACAATTTTGCAATCTACAAATCCAGAACTGTTATGTTTAAACATCACGTCAGCTGGTCATGAGTGAACCTATGGTTGAGGTAAGGTTGATCTGCGAGCAGCTGACATGAAGTTTAAACACAATGATCACAATCCCATTGTGTTCGTTAACATGACTTTGCAAAGTTGTGTTCTAACATGACCTAATTTTCTAGTGAAGACAAGCCCAAAGACGGTAATATGGACACACATCTGCCTGTTTGTCTGAATGGAATTTGTCTAGCATTACCATGTCAACTGATTTCAAATAAAAGAATTCTAAGCATCCAGTAAACTATTTGAGAATAAATAGTGTACTATATTGTACTGCATTAGGAAGTTTTGGGTACTCTGCACCCCTGAAAAATCACGTTTTATTTAGGTGCTTAAATTACTTCAATCAATATTTAACTTTATGCTCACAGGTTTGAAAATTTTAGTGCTAATTTGTTTCTATTCCAAATTCTGTATTGGTAAGATAGAGATGGTAGTGCTTACCCACCAATATTTCACCATTTTTAAAAATGCTTAAAGTTTCTTGAGTGCTATATAATACTTTGTACTTGCTATTTTTAGGAGAGTAAATTGGCTAGCACTCAAGCCATCCCTTCTTTTTCAGACTGATGTAATTTTTTTTATTTTTGGAACATAGGTACAAGATGTTGATATTAGAGCTGTCAAGCGATTAAAAAAATTAATCGCGCTGTTAAACAATAATAATACAATTTATTTAAATATTTTTGGATATTTTCTACATTTTCAAATATTCATTTTAATTACAATACAGAATACAAAGTGTACAGTGCTCACTTTATATTTATTTTTTATTACAAATATTTGCACTGTAAAAAAAAAGGAAATAGTGCTTTTCAATTCACCTAATACAAGTACTGTAGTGCAATCTCTTTATCGTGAAAGTTGAACTTACAAATTTAGAATAATGTGCAAAAAAAACCTACATTCAAAAATAAAATAATGTAAAACTTTAGAGCCTACAAGTCAAATCAGTCCTATTTCTTGTTCAGCCAATTGCTCAGATAAACAAGTTTGTTTACATTTGCAGAAGCTAATGCTGCCTGCTTCTTGTTTACAATGTCACCTGAAAGTGAGAACAGGCATTCGCATGGCACTGCTGTAGCCGGCCTCGCAAGGTATTTACATGCCTGATGCACTAAAGATTCAATGTCCCTTGATGTTTCAACCACCATTCTAGAGGACATGCGTCCGTGCTGATGACAGGTTCTGCTCGACAACGATCCAAAGCAGAGTATGTTCATTTTCATCATCTGAGTCAGATGCCACCAGCAGAAGGTTAATTTTTCTTTTTTGGTGGTTCGGTTCTGTAGTTTCTGCATCAGTGTGTTGCTCTTTTAAGACTTTTGAAAGCATGCTCCACTCCTCATCCCTCTCAGATTTTGGAAGGCACTTCAGATTCTTAAATCTTGGGTTGAGTGCTGTAGCTATCTTTAGAAATCTCACATTGGTACCTTCTTTGCATTTTGTCAAATTTGCAGTGAAAGTGTTCTTAAAACGAACAACATGTGCTGGGTCATCATCCGAGACTGCTATAACATGAAATATATGGAAGAATGCAGGTAAAACAGCAGGAGACATACAATTCTCCCGCAAGGAGTTCAGTCACAAATTTAATTAATGCATTATTTTTTTAACGAGTGTCATCAGCATGGAAGCATGTCCTCTGGAACGATGGTCAAAGTATAAAGAGGCATATGAATCTTTAGTGCATCCGGCATGTAAATATCTTGCGACGTCAGCTACAAAAGTGCCATGCGTATGCCTGTTCTCACTTTCAGGTGACATTGTAAACAAGAAGCAGGCAGCATTATCTTCTGCAAATGTAAACAAACTTGTTTGTCTGAGTGGACTGGTAGGCTCTAAAGTTTTATATTGTTTTATTTTTGAGTGCAGTTATGTAACAAAAACACCTACATTTGTAAGTTGCACTTTCATGATAAAGAGATTGCACAACAGTACTTGTATGAGGTGAATTGAAAAATACTATTTCTTTTGTTTATCATTTTTACAGTGCAAATATTTGTAGTCAAAATAATATAAAGTGAGCACTGTACACTTTGTATTCTGTGTTGTAATTGAAGTCAATATATTTGAAAATGTAGAAAAACATAAAAATACTTAATAAAATTCAATTGGTATTCTATTGTTTAACAGTGCGATTAATCACGATTAATTTTTTTGAGTTAATCGCATGAGTTAACTGTGATTAGTCAACAGATCTAGTTGATATTCCAAAGGTTTAACATTATTGTAGCATCATAATTTATGGTAATCAACCATCAAAATGTGAAAATGACTTTTAGGATAAAATATTTTTTCTTTGTCAGACTCAACTGTGACCTATATTGTTTTTAGCCTACTTCCTATAACAGAGGGTCTAATGTTATTACTTTGGTCATAATACAAGAAAGTACTTAAGCACATGCTTAAGTGTCTTCCTTGAATAGGGGTGTTTTTCTCAACTGGGGCCTTTAAAGATTTCAGCCCAAGGCTGCACACAGGACTGGTATTTTTGGATTTTAAATGATTTTTTAGAAACGAGCACTATGAAAATTGTTTTCTCCTAATTGGTGGAGTGTTATACTCGTAAATCATGATTATTTTTAGTCTTTTGGTTGAGACTGTTTTATTTTCACAGCCAGAAGCAGTAAAATAATCAATCATGTAATAATGTCATGAATGGTTGTCATGTTAACTTGATGTTCTTTGAGCTGCAGGTGTGTTCAGTGCTGTTGTTGAGTGCTTTTTAAGTTAAGATTTTACAGCTGAGGTGGAGAAGAGCTTTGGAATGTGTCCATGTTTTCCAAAAGGATTTTTTTAGTATAACACTTAACCAATAATTACTGTCTGTTATGAAAGCCAGCTTGAGTTCCATGTCTTTCTCTCTCTTAAAAAAAAAAAAATAGTTTAAGGGTTTTTACATGTTCCTGAATGTATTGACTTAGTGGTGTGTGTTTTTGCTTCAGAACTGTTTAACATAGATATAGTTTCTACGTATGAAATGGTGTGTATTTGTGATACCTAGTCAACTTAGTGGTTCATAAGTTGCAAAAACCACATATGACTTTGAAGTGTCTTCATGGCTTAAAGGACTCAAGTGTTTTATGCCATAAATACCAGAGTTTTATTATTAACTATTTGAAACATGGTTTTATTTGGCCCTGGCCATCTCTTTATTAATAATCACAAAGACTGTTTTCCTTGCCCCTTTCTATTATGGGTATATAGACAATATAGTTTCTCCATTTAGTATAAAAAAATATGGCCTCTATTAGTAGACAAAGTTTATGGACTCCTGATGGAGTCCCCTGCTGTCCTTTGCTCTAGCAAGTGTGCTTTCACCTTAATTCATGTCCTTCTCTTTGCTTTTATAGCTTCATTATTTCTAAACCAAACTCCTTTAAATGTTTCATTGAGGAGTAAGTCCCTGGCAAATCAGGACTTGTTTTACAGTTAAAACTCTGAAAATTATGTTAACTGCTGAACACTCCCCTATTTTCATGCCTGGATCTTTCCGCTGTCTTATCTTAAAAATGAAACCATAACTACACTGTTGCTACAATAATGTTATAATAGTTTCTCAATGAGGTTTTTACTCTGAAGGAGATCTGAATAAATATTTATTCCGTGTGTCTCTCTCATTTGACCTTTCATTTTTAAGATGCAAATATGATATACAGAGCGAAGAATTTAAGTCATTTAATAGCTTAACTCACAAAATGTGAGCTGTGTAAATGGAAGGGCAAAAGTTTAATAGGGAGTTGGAAATGCTGTATGGTATAGAACATGCATAAATGATATGAGGAGTCTGAATGAATCAGATGATTTGCTGAACTCTGTGTATGAATCTCTAGTAGTATTATTTTAGATGGCTGGATTGGTTCTGCATTTAACATTGACCTGATGGTACATGTAGAGGCACCTGGAAGATGTGTAAAAAATAGATATACTACAAATCTTCATTGTAAGGTTTTTCTTTTTGGAAGTGGGATAGGGTTTCCTGTGGAGATCAAGATCATTCCAGCTTTACGTAGATTCAGCTTTTTTAAAAAACTGATGCTACACTGAATAACATGTTTTATCTCTTTTTGGGGACATGCATTTGATATTTGAGGATCAGTTTTCAAACTTAGGAAAATTAATATATCGTAATAAGCATATGAGCACAAACATTCAGATTAGTATATGTGTGCAAATTCCTTTTTTGAGTGCCTAAGTGTCAACTGAGTGTCAGTTTATGGGATTTTGAAATCCTATTAAAATGCACTCATTTGAAAATTGGGCACCCCTGTACAGAAATCCACCCTGGAAATCTTGTTTGTAGATAATACAGGAGAGGGTTGCATGAAGGTGATATAGCATGCATTGCTTGAAAACTTATTTTAATTTTATGCAAAAATTTCTGACCAAAAAAGTGAATGAATTAGCCACTGTCAAGGTTGATTGGCCCCAAATGTAAGCTAGCCCTCTAGTTTTTACTTCAATGTTTTTTTCTTATTTTTCTAAAAATGAACCATTTCAGTCCAGCAGTCATGAAAAACAGAACAAATTTAGAGAAGGAAGACTTATGTTAAGGAAACAAGTTTCATGATTCCAAGAGAGATGCTTATAAATAATTAGAACAACTTTATATATATGTATATATGAGCCCTGACCCTTGTAAAATGGCTTCTTATTTAGATGTGTGTTGTGCCAACTTGAGGTTTAGTTAGTTGTAAGGTTGGCATTTCTCTTAACGTTCAACATTCCTTTATCATGTGAATTTGCTGGTTAGCTCTTGTTGAAGTTAGAGCAGATGTAGAAAGGCTGTCTCAAATTCTAACATTTTAATAGTGAAAGCTCCTATTGCTGTCAATTTAGCTTGAGATCACGTTAAAATATACTTTCCCTAAGGAGTCAAAAAATCAACTTTAACATTGAAATAATTGTTTAGATAGCTTCACAGTGTGTTGTGTGTGTGTTCTAAGAACTGTATGTAATGCATCTGGCACCAAACAACTGAAACAAAAAGACATTTTCCCTCTTTTGTATTTTTATGTGAAATGACAACTGTCACAGAAAAAGTAGAGCTCCTAATCTTCTGTAACTATAAAAGCAGTGTACTGATCATGTAGTACTAACTGCATCTTTTGTGGACTGTTCACCGCCCTTTACAGGTTTGCCAAGCCCAGTTTGCAATTGGTTGCCAGGGGCTGAAGATGTTGGAAAAGGAATTTCAATGAAAGGCCCTGATTCAGCAACCTAAATAGCCTGCTTCCCAAATCCAAAGTAATCAGATTGGCAGCTAAATCAAAGCCAACAGTAGGTCCTTTGTTTGGGGAGTTCTAGAGGTTAGTGATTGACAGAAGGTCAACAAAGTTTTATGAAGAAAAGAACAGAATATTAGGGGGTATTAAACGGAAGGGTTTTTTTTCTTTTGGGAGTTTTATATTATTGAAATAAAGTTAGAACCTAAGTCAAAGGTTGACATAGTGAGTGGTAGGGGGGGGGGTGTTACTGTTTTAAATCTAGAAAATAATTTCAGGTCCTGGATTAGTATATATTGATAAGTGGAAGGATTGGACAGAACTAAGATCTAAGGTTTGCTCCTCAACTATAATTTAAAAATAATTCTTTTTAAATATAAAAATGGTTAGTATTTAAGCAGTGGGAGTTTACATGTAATCTGTTTGGGTTGTTTTTTTTTTTTGGTATGGCTGATAAACATGCCATGTAATATTTTAATAGGATTACATCATTAAACATTATCAACTCTATTTATTACAACTTATTTGCATATACTGAGATCCCTGAACTAAAGAAATAGTTAAATTCTGAAATCATTATTTAGCTATTACTTTACCAGTAGCATATGCCATGTGATTAGACTTTTTGTTCAACTGAGAAATCACCAATTCTGTGTTGGTACTTGTGCTAGGGCAATCTTGCCTCTGCCTTACAGGATGTTTATTTCTGTGCCAGTTCAGGAGAAGGAGTCCCAAGAATTTTTATAAAAGGCGGCCTAAACTGTCTACTTCCCAAATCCCTATCAAGTTGGCCACTTTTCCTCATGTTCTATGACAAAAGAGTACATTGAATTGACAGAGGAAGGGATAATACCATTCTTAGTGTAGAGGGTTGGTTTTTATATCCAAATTGGGCAAGGACAGTGATTTTACACTACTGTTTTTCTTTCTGAAATTTGCAATGATTGCTACATTCTTGCAAAGTATGTGCAAAAACACAGGCTGTTCTCTTATGTTTCCTTTTATTGAATAATGAATAGATTTTTTTTTTAAAATAAAATCTTCCTAACTAGCTTAAGGCATACAAGCTCTTATGGAACGAAGAGATTTCTTATCTATGCAACCAACAAATGTAGCACACACAATGAACTAACCAAACCGCTAGAATCTAGTGATGAGACTTACTGCTCTTTCAGATTTTATCAGTATACTTTAATTGCTTAGTACCAAAAGGTTAGGAGTTCAGTTCACACACCTGTCTCTGTAGTCTTACTCTTTATGACCAATGTATAATTCAACCAATCCAAAGAGAGAGCAGTACTATCCGATGGTGCTATCTTTCAGATAAAGCATTAAAGATGAAATTATGTCAATCTCTTTCTTCTGTTTGTGGTTTCCTGAGGATCTGTTCTGTTGGCCTGAGAGATTAATGGCTCCTTTTTCTGTCGGTCAGCATTTTCAAAGGGGACTATTGACACTCTGGTTACTGAGTGCTCCACAGTAGCCATGGTGGTTTGTCTGACTTCAGTTAACTACATATTTACATACCAGCATGCTACTCAGCTAACATTTTAGCAATGGGAGTTGATACTATCACAGCTAGGCTTCATATCATGAGCATTTCTCTCCAAGTCAATTATTTAATAATAGCTGTTTGCATACAGTTAACGTGATGGCAGTTCATCCTCCATCTGTTCTTTCATATCTGTAATCCTGGTTGCTCACTTGCGTATCCATCCTTTGCTAGTTGACGTACTTAAGTTTTGATGCGGACACAGTGGCAAAACGAGGACAGACACATTCATGGAATAAACAGCAGGTCACAACTTTTAATATATTTTAACACAGTGGAGGGGCACTACCTGTCCATCACCCATACTTTTTTATAGCAACTATTTAGATAGGTTATAGTGAGGGGGTTACATGCGCCTTACCATATAACCCGTAACTTGGGGTTGGTTCTCCTCAGCCTACCTACCAGGATTTAACTCACTCTGAGTTCTGGCATCCTCCTCCCTGCGAGGGGGACCTTGGCCCACGAGGGCCATAAGGTTTTACTTTATCTCCTGAGCCCCAGGCCCATCACCAAAATATTTTACCTCTGGGAACCATTCATTTTTCTTTTAATGCACTGGAAACCAGCTGCAAGTTGTGATGAATTAATAACTCAACCTGAATACCTCAGCTAGGTACTAAATGCATTCCTGCTTAACCCTCTGTGGCTTGTAGATACTGTGAGAAAGGCAAAAAACTCCATGGTCCTCTGTCAAATTCCTTCCTGACCCCCAAATGGGCAATGGGCTAGACCGCAGCATCTGTCAGGTTGGCTTCCCATTCCTAGGTCAGTATGGGTAGAGAAGGGCTGCTGGAATGGATCTGAAAGCGGCTCCACATGGCCCCTGTACTAGGTTAAATCCTAGGAGCTGGAGCATGCTGGCTAATCAGCACCCTTGTCCCCCCAGCTGGCCAATGGGGGATCAAGACTCCCGTAGGGGAGGGAGGAGCTACCTGGTATCCCTCAGTGAGTATCTTCCTTCCTTGCTGCTGGGGACTTTTCCCTCTTCCGTGCCAGCCCCATCGAGTCTTCCACCCATTGAAGTGAATGAGTGGCATTTTTTGGTAAGGTTGAGCAACACTGCTGGAACTCTACACTACATGAAGTCTGGTGTTTTTGTCACATCTGAAATGAATGTAATAATATGCAGTTAGGTCTTATCTACCAACAGTTATCTACTTGTAAAGACACTGTAGCACAAAGTCATGCATCTGAAAAGATCCAGTAGGTCTGCTCCTCTATCGCTACCAATTAAAGTATTCAGTAGCGTGGCAGCCACCCAGTTCACAGATTCTCCCCCCAGTTGTAATAGCAGGAATATCTAAACCATGGCCTTAAATGCATAATATTTTAAATTCTGTTTACAATATGAGGAACAGCTTGATCCTTTAAGTTTTAAAACCTTTTATTTTCCAGACTCCCAAGCAAATTAATGTTTAGGAACACAGTTACGATATATCATTATCACTGTTCCTTTTATTTTTATTTGTAATTATTGTTCATATGCTTAGTAATAAATACACTGTGCACTTTGCAAGAAATCAGTGAAGATCTTAGCTGCCTCAAGGAATTTACGGTCTAGAATGGTCAAACAGAAGGCCCTGGAAGGAAGTAAACTGGAGGCTTTTTGTTCAGTTCATGTGTGAATGATGGTGTGAAAAATGCATGGGAAGAAAGGGAAAAATGGAAGAGTAGCAAAGAGAAAGGGGCAAATGGGACATTGGAGCTGGGATTTTGACACAGCAGAGTGGGGAAGGGATGCAATGACACACAAGGTCTGAGATGTAGGCTGAAGAAGAGATGTGTGAGGTCTCAAAAGGACTACCAGCAGTGTAGACTTGATGCAGAGATCACCAGGAAGCTGGCTCCCTCATCCATAGCAATCCAGAGAGTGAATGGGTGGGGGATACATAAGGATCATTATCTGTTTTAGCTCAGCACTGTGAATCCAGTTCTAGGAGAAGAGAATGTATTAAGACAACAGGAATGTAAAATTATGAAGAATTGAGAGAAGCAGTCAACAGGAATGGAGAAGCGAGTGCATGAACTCTTCCTCTGAGCGGCTCTCGGCACTTTTGAATCTGTGGTTCTCTCATATTGTTTAATTTAAAGGGAAAAAGCTTTCCATGTGGAAAATGACTTATTGGCAGGTCCAGAGGCATGTACAATGTAAAATCTTTGGAATATTTCATGTTGAACACAGCTCTGCGTTGCTTTAACTCTTAGTTCAGAAATGTCAGGGTTAGAATTAGGGCTGTCAATTAACATACTCTTAAACAATAGTAGAATACCAATTTAAATTTATTATAAATATTTTGGATGTTTTTCTACATTTTCAAATATATTGCTTTCAATTACAACAGAATACAAAGTGTACAGTGCTCACTTTATATTATTATTTTTGATTAAAATATTTGCACTGTAAAAAACAAAAGAAATAGTATTTTTCATCTCACCTCATGTGAGTACTGTAGTGAAATCTCTTTATCGTGAAAAAGCAACTTACAAATGTAGAATTATTTTTTTACATAACTGCACTAAAAAACAAAACAATGTACAACTTTAGAGCCTACAAGTCCACTCAGTCCTACTTGTTCAGCCAGTAGCTAAGACAAACAAGTTTGTTTACATTTACAAGAGATAATACTGCCCATTTCTGATTTACAATGTTACCTGAAAGTGAGAACAGGCATTCGCAGGCACTGTTGTAGCTGGCCTTGCAAGGTATTCACGTACCAGATATGTTAGACATTCATATGCCTCTTCATGCTTCGACTTCTAGACTCTAAAGTTTTACATTGTTTTGTTTTTTGAGTGCAGTTGTGTTTAAAAAAAAGTCTACATTTGTAAGTTGCACTTTCATGATAGAGGTTGCACTGCAGTGCTTTTATGAGGTGAACTGAAAAATACTATTTTTGTTTTTTACAGTGTAAATATTTGTAATAAAGAATAATAATTTCTCCCTCCCATCCTCTACACTGTCCTCCCTTCCACTGTGAGGCACTGTACACTTTGTATTCTATGTTGTAACTGAAATCAACATATTTGAAAATGTAGAAACACATCCAAAAATATTTATAATAAATTTAAATTGGTATTCTGTTATTAGCAGTGTGATTAAAACAGTGATTAATTTTGACTATTTTTATCTTGCGATTAATTGTGATTATGTTTTAATCGCTTGACAGCCCTAGTTAAAATTAAGCGTTCATAATAAATGTGGTTTAAAAAAGAAAACTTTCAGATTAGAATATTTAAAAGATAAAATGTTTCTTTCATTAAAGCAACAGTTGAAAACGGCAGATCTGTTTTGGACTTATAATTTACAGCCCACACAGGATTTTTCAGTTTTAACATTGCTTAGTCATGGAGACTTTGCTGGTATAGACTGTCTGTAGTTTGTAATTATTTTCTGATAAGGCACATCTGGAGACAAATGTTTTTGCCAGACATAAACATACCAAGCACAAGGAGGAATTACATAAAACTATTATTAAAGCGTTTTAAAATCAGCAGATGCTTTTGTCTTGTTTCATTCTAATGTAAGAGTTAAAAAACACCAACTAGGGATGTGGGTGTGGGAAGAGAGAGACTGCTGTGCTCTCTCTCTCTCTCTATAGGCTTCTCATGTTTGTCCCTTTTGAGAATCTCACTTAACTGATAAACAAATGGAAAACACAGGAAATAAAGTTGAGCATAGATCAATAACATAAAAGAAAATAGTCAAGGACACTTAAATCATTGCATGAGCATTGAAAATTACATAGAGGAGTGTGAGTGTAGGTAATCATGTATCATAACTGAGCCTGTGCAGTTTTATAAATAAAATTTTGTCCTGTTCTTTTGTAATTCCCAGTGTACTCCGATCACTTGAAGTCATCAGTTGAGAGCATAACGTTGAGAGTAGGCTGGGTTTATGCACATGTGACTCAAAGACCGCCTCATCAGGATTGTTACACTCTGCCTTCCCCTCCAACTCTTGGTATGAGACCTTGGCTTTGGCTTCACTGCGCCAAAAAAAAAAGGGGGGGGTCGTGTATTTTTACAGCAGAATAATTAGCATGCATTAGCTGTCCCACTGAAAAAATCCTAGTGGAGATAAGGCAGTGTAATTTTACCTAAGTAGCTAGGTGAAGTGAACCACAGGAGAGAGTATAGGTTTATGAAGTACTTTGGCTTGGATCCACAAAGGGACTTGGGCACAGTGAAAGACAATGGAATCCTCAAAGCCTGAGTTAGGTGCCTAGGCTCCCAATACAATGCGTGGGGAGAGAGAGGTGCTTGAGAATGGGAGCCATAACAACCAGCACGCTAGCCAATGGGAGATGCCAGTGAGGGGTATTCCCAAGCCCCACCCCCTCACGGAGTTCAATGCCCAACATGTGAGCTGCAGGGAGGCACCTATCTCTGCTTGAGCTGGGAACCCCTCTGGTGGAGTTAGTGGCTGAGCCATTTCTTGCAAGAAGTAGTTTTAGTGAAAGCAGCCCTATAACTGTATCTCTTATAAATCCACCCCCTCCCTGTTGCTGAAAGAATGTTCTAAAACAAAAAAACTGTCAAAAACCTGCAACAGTAGTCATAATTTTTGCAAAAACCGTAAAAATAAAAGCCTGTGGATGCTGTCCCTACTGCTCTTCAGGAGCAGCCAACTAACAGTTTCCAGTGCTGTGCTGTGATATTGTATACTGGTGCGTAAACAAAAAGTTGAACAAAAAGATATTAATTTCAACACCATTAGGAATACTGGGATGAGGGGAAGAGAGTTCAGTGTGCTGGTTTGACCTAGAGTAAATGGTGGATTCTCTGTAACTTGAAGTCTTTAAATCAAGATTTGAGGACTTCAGTAACTAAGCCAGAGGTTATGGGTTTATTTCAGAAGTGGGCGGGTTTGTGGCCTTCGATGTGCAGGAGGTCAGACTAGATGATCATGATGGTCCCTTCTGGCCTTAGAGTCTATGAGTGTGCACTAATGGTAAAATGATAGAACTGGCTGGAGAAAATATTAGATTTTCAAGCCCCCAGTTCTATGAGACTTTTACAAATAGCAAATAATGTGTAATTATAAAACACTCTGATTTTAATTCTTTTGCTGTCTTTCAATGCCTTGGTCGGTGGTTAGATCATCATTCAAACGGTGGTGTTGGGGTTGGGAAGCACAAGACATCGGGTGGGTCTGACCTGTGAAAATAGAATTTAAATCAATGTAATATATTCTCAAAAGTAAATCTTATGCCATGTTTTGCTTGAGAATGTCAGAGTTCCACTACTGATTAATCTGATATGACAAAGGAGGTTTGCAGAAAGTATTTGAATTTTATTTTTTGTGTGGATAGAACTGTAACACACTTTTTAATGCTGTCTCTGTGTAAAGCACAATACCTTCAATTTGTTGTGTTGGATAAATTTTTTAGTCAATAAGGGCTAATTCCTGATCTCCTTGAAGTCAAAGGGAATTTTGCCACAGGCTTCAGTGGGACCAGGTTTTGGCCCCAAGTGAATTTAAATACCCAACATCTTAATTCTGCTTAAGAAGAGAAAGATCAACTCAATCTCAACTGTCTTAAAATTTTAATGGTTTATTTTTCACTTAGGTGAAATGGAGATACCAGATTCCAATGATCCTCTGAGTCAAGTGGATGGACATGACAGGCAAATTCCAACACCTAAAGGTAAAAATAAGAATGATTTCAATTATTTTCTTTTTCTTTTTTTTGAGTAAAAGTGTATTTTTAAATGTACTATGCAAAGGAGTCATTTTTGTTATGTACTTCCTTTATTTACCCAGGCATCAATATGTTGTGAGAAAGATAGGGCATGCCTACACAAACACTTACTGCCTGACAAGCCGGGGTGTAAATCTACAGCACTCCAGCATGCTGTGCGCTAACTGTCTGTGTGGACCCTACTGATGGGCACTAAAAGTTCCGTTGTGTGCATAGATATACTGCTGTATCACAGGGCTTGCGTAGACATGCCCCTGTTGTGTCCCAAATGTGACTTAATATTGGTATGGAAAATACCCTCACCAGTGATCTCATCTAGATTCCAGGAGTCTCATGATTAATTTTTGTTTAAACTTTCCTTCAGAAATGTGCTGGGTAATTTGATGACTGAACCACAAAAAAACAAAACCAAAAAAGTAGTTTCTGTTACGTACTCAGTAAAACCATATCATTATGTTTCTCAATAGACAGCATAAAAAGTGACATACCTATGAGATACTACATTCCAGTTTGGATACAATCTCAGGAAATGCATGTTTGCATTACTTACCTGTATTTTGACATGACTGTTTTTGGTAATGTCTTCCTGCCAGCTCCCTTACCACATACAATACTAAAGCAAGGTCACAGTGGGGAAAGAAATATAGTGAAAAAACCCCAGAACTACCACTATATAAAGAATGCTATAAACAAGCAAAATACTATTAATTGACTAGAATAATGGTCAAGATGTAGTATCATTAAACACCATACTACTGATAATATTACAGAGCAAGGATTTGAGGAGGAGATGGGGACAGAATCATATGGCCCTTTTGAAATTATTGCATCTTGGGGACTAACAAGCATATTTTTCAGCAAAGCTGCTATTTATCTCTTCTTTTTTTCTCTTGTTGGGGGAGAGTCTTATTTCATATTGTGTGTTGAGTTAATTTTCTTTTTGTGCAATAATACCCTCTCTCTCTCTCCCTCTCCCCCTCCTCCTTGCTGTGGCAAGGTTTTCTTTCCCAATGGTTGGATTTTCTTGGTCATATTCTGTATAGTTGTCATAGTTAGTGTACATAGTTCTTAGACTTAGTGTATATAGTAGTTGTCTCTGTCATCAAGGGACTGTTCGCCCCAGGGGCTGGACATGCCCTGTTCCCCAGGCTTCAAGCCATGTGCCTCTTGCAGCAAGCTGATGCCGTACACTAGCTGTCTAAAGTGGCTGGGGAGTCTCATGTCAAAGAGAAGGGCTAGATCTGTAGGGACTTCAAACCCCATACCAGAAAAGACAGGGACATTCAAATGAAAGCCATTTTATGGAGACGGCCCTCAGACCAGCCTGAGAACCAAGCCTCTCCAAATCGGCACCAAGCACTCCTCCAGCACCATTCTCCATCCCCGGTGCTGAAGAGAGACAAGCAGGGAGGAGCTGGCATAGTGAGACCTGCATTGGGCCACTTGTCCTCCCCCGAGCCACTGATGGCTCCAGACTCCACCTAGAGTGCTCATCACAGAATCCCAGGAGCAGGCATGGAGCCAGATGGTTCCTGGCCTCCTTGGCACCGGAGGTTTTTCAGGCGGTGAAGGATCTGCTGTCCCTCCTGATCCCACTGACTCCTGAGGACCGCTGCCAGCTAGGGCAACCAGGGTCAGAAGGGAAGAAGTCCGTCAAGCTCCGTCTCAGTACGAGGCACTGTCCAGAGGCAAGCCCTCCATGGTACCAATGCATTGGTCACCGTCCTGACACCGGTCCCCAGTCTGTCAGCACTGCCCAGTGGTGAAAGCAGGTACTGCACCGCCATGGTCTACAAGGGAAGAATCCTCTTAGGAGTCTGAAGGGGACTCCTTCGCTCCGTCCAAGACCTATCGATACCCAGCCTCCAGATTTCGGTGCCGGCACCTAGCCACCAGGCCACTACTGGCCGATGCACTGGCAGTACTGGAACTCTGGGGGGTTCCCCTGATACCAGGGCCCCCTTCCCACTTCTCAGATTTGGTGGTGTCAGAAAGGCGTGCCACTACCTCATCCACCCGGCATCGGACTCCAACATCGATCCCGGTGCCGATGTTTAGTAGGTGGTTGCAATGGATGTAGTGGAAGCAGAGGAAGAGGAGGGAGCCTCTCCTCCAGCACAGGCCTCCTCCTCCTCATCCCCGGATGAGGCATTTTCAGGCCCTAGTACCCTGCTCATCAAGACAACTTAAGGGCCCACCAGGTCCTCCTGAAAAGGTTTGTGGAAAACTTGGGTCTGGAGGTGGAAGAGCTTAAGGAGTTCGCACAAAGCCTGATGGACATACTGGCTGCCGCTCCTCCCTCCAGCATGGCCTTAGCCATAAATGAGGTAGTGTTGGGGCCCGTTAAGACACTGTGGCAGACCTCTTCTTCTCTGCCCCCCACCTCAAAGAAGGCAGAGAAGAAATACTACCTCCCAGCAAGCAGGTTTAACTTCCTTTACTCTCACTTCCCCCGGGATCCCTGGTAGTGTCAGCGGTGAATGAACAGGATAGACACCACATGCATCTGACGAAGTGAGTATTCACCCACGAAAGCTTATGCTCCAATACATCTGTTAGTCTATAAGGTGCCACATGACTCTTTGTCGCTTTTTAGGATAGACAGGGGCAGTCAAGTGCTACTCCCAAAAATAAAGATGCTAAGAGACTTGACTTCTTTGGACAGAAGGTTTATTCAATGGGCAGTTTCCAACTATGTATCTCCAACCAGTAGGCTCTACTGGGGAGGTACAATTTTAATCTGTGGGACTCGCTGTCCAAATGTAAAGACTCCCTCCGACAGGAATCGAGGCAGGAATTTTTGGCCATCTTGGAGGAGGGCAAGACTGTGGCCAGAACTTCCCTTTAGGTGGCTCTGGATGTGGCCGACTCAGCAGCCAGGACTGTGGCTTCAACTGTCGCCATGAGGCACTGTTCGTGGCTTCAATTCTCTGGCCTTCCTCATGGGGTTTAGCAGACTGTCCAGGACTTCCCCTTTGAAGGCTCCTCCCTGGTTTCTGAGCAGCCAGACTTGAAGCTCCACAGCCTCAAGGACTCAAGAACTACACTTCGTTCCTTAGGCCTTTATAAGCTACCAGCCTCCAGGAAGCTCTTTAGGCCCCAGTAGCCTTCCAGGTTCGTGCACCTTCCAGGCTGGAGGCCTACAGAAGAAAGGGGAAGGGTTATAAACAACGACAACCCTTCCCTTATACCTCTGCCTCCCAGTCAGGCTCTCACAGATACTCCGGTGGGGCCAGCAGGCCTTTTGAAGGTATGCCCAAGGGCATTATACCAGTCTCAGCTCTGGATCCACCTCCTCTTTTGTTTTTGGACCACCTGTCACCCTTCAGCCCAGCGTGGTCCTATATAACATCAGACAGTTGGATATTGAGTACAGTAACAGTTGGTTACACTCTTCAGTTTTCATCCACCCCTCACGAGCAGCTTCTCATCTAGGAGGTGCAAGCCCTCCGATGCATGGGGGCGGTGGAGGAGGTTCCTCGAGACCTGAGACCTGATCCCGAAGGCCCAGAGGGGTCTACGGCCTATCGTGGACCTGAATGGCCTCAACAAATATCTCAAGAAACTGAGGTTCTTCATGGTCTCTCTGGCCTCCATCATTCCCTCACTGGATCCAGGAGACTGATACACTATCCTTGACTTAAAGGATGCCTATTTCCACATCTCTATCTTCTGTAGCCACAGAAGATTCCTCAGGTTCATAGTGGGATAACGCCACTACCAATACACTGCCCTTCCCTTCTGTCTGTCGGCAGCCCCATGGGTTTTGACGAAGTGTCTGGTGGTGATGGCAGCGTTCCTCAGGCATCGAGGCATGCAAGTCTACCCATACCTTGATGACAGGTTGATCATAGGTCGGTCACTGGCTCAGCTGCGGCACAGCATCAGCACAGTACGGGTCACCTTGCAGGAACTGAGTCTATTGATAAATGAGCAGAAGTCAACCCTGGTCCCAGTTCAGAGAATAGAGTTCATCGGGGCAGTGCTTGATTCAACCCAGGCCATAGCCTCCCTACCAGCTGCCCATTTCCAAGCTATGTTGGACCAGAGTTCCAAAGTCATGATCCACCCACTAACGACAACTCGGGTCTGCCTCAAGCTGTTGGGTCACATGGCGGCATGCACCTACATGGTGCAGCACGCAAGGCTGTGCCTCGGACACCTTCAGATGTGGCTGGCGTCAGTTTACTCCCCTAGCAGACACCTTCTGGACTCGATACTTATGATTTCATCTCCGGTCCTCGCTTCACTGACCTGGTGGAGAGACTCAGGATCTGTAATGAAAGGATGCCTTTTGCTGCCTCTCATCCATCAGTAACCTTGGTCTCAGATGCGTCAGATCTGGGGTGTGGAGCCCACCTTGGCAGTCTCAGGACCCAGGGACTCTAGTCCCAGGAAGAACTCTCCCTGCATCTAAATGTCAGGGAACTCTGCGGTACGTTTGGCTTGGCAGGTGTTCTTTCCCCAGATCTCAGGCAAAGTGGTGCAGGTCTTGACAGACAACACGGCATCAATGTTTTACATCAATGGTCACCAAATGCTGCTCCTGCCTGCAAGCACCACTCCTGCAGCTCCCATTGGCCAGGAACAGGGAAATGCACGGAGCCATGGGCCGGCCCCCGGGGCTGCAGGGGTGCGTTGGCCCCTTCCAGGAGCGGCATGGGGCTGGGGCAGGCAGGGAGCCTGCCTTAGCCTTGCTGCGCTGCCACCGGGAGCCACTTGAGGTAAGTGCCGCCTGGTGGGAGCCCGCACCCCAATCTCCAGCCCTGAGCCCCATATCCCCTCCTGCACCCCAACACTCTGCCCCAGCCCGGAGCCCCCTCCTGCATCCAAACTCCCTCCCAGAGCTTGCACCCCTCATCCCCTCCTGCATCCCAACCCCCTGCCCCAGGATCAGTCCAGAGCCCCCTCCCACACGCCAAACCCCTTGGCCCCAGCCCAGAGCCCACACCCTCAACCCGGTGAAAGTGAGTGAGGGAGAGTGAGCGACAGAGGGAGAGGGGGAATGGAGTGAGCAGGGCGGGGCTTCGGGGAAGGGGTGGGGTAGATCCTGGGTTGCATTTAAATTCAAAAAGTGATCTTGTGCATAAAAAGGTTGGAGACCGCTGTTTTACATCAACAAGCAGGGAGGGACTCAATCTTCAGCCCTGTGCCAGGAGGCCCTCAGGCTGTGGGACTTCATTGTGAAACACGCTATTTATCTTGAGGCGTCACATCTCCCAGGAGCCTGAAACATGCTGGCGGATAGCCTCAGCAGATCCTTTTCGTCTCACCACGAATGGTGTCTTTACCCAGTGCTAGTCAGTGTCATCTTCGAGAAGTGGGGATCCCCCAGGTGGACCTGTTCATCACCAGACAGAACAGGAGATGCCATCAGTTCTGTTCACTGCATAGGTACAGCATGGGCTCCCTCTCCAATGTCTTCCTGCTCTTGTGGCCAGATTGCCTACTATATGCCTTCCCACCTATTCCCTTGGTTCACAAGGTTTTCCTAAAGATCAAACGGGACAATGCGAAGGTTATCAAAAATTAAAATTAAAAAATTAAATTAATGGAGATATCCTATCTCCTAGAACTGGAAGGGACCTTGAAAGGTCATCAAGTCCAGCCCCCTGCCTTCACTAGCAGGACCAAGTACTGATTTTGCCCCAGATCCCTAAGTGGCCTCCTCAAGGATTGAGCTCACAACGCTGGGTTTAGCAGGCCAATGCTCAAACCACTGAGCTATCCCTCCTCCCCAATAGCTCCTGTGTGGTCACGCCAGCATTGGTTCATGTAACAGAGCGTAGCAAGGCCCCCTTTGCTCCTGCCTCTGCTCTGTTCCAAAAGTCTCTACCCTCAGGTTCGTGATCCGATCCCCTCATGGGACTTAAACTTGGTCCTGTTGAGGCTCACTGGGTCTCCCTTTGAGCCATTAGCATCATGCCCCATACTGCTTCTCTTTTGGAAGGTCGCCTTCCTGAATGCCATCTCCTTGGCCAGAGGGTCTCTGAGATCAAAGTCCTGATGTCAGAACCCCCTTATATGGTGTTCTTCAAGGACAAGGTCTAGCTGTGCCCCCATCTGACCTTCCTACCAAAGGTGGTGTCGCAGTTCCACAACAACTAGGACCTTTTTCTTCCTGTCTTCTTTCCAAATCCTCACAAGACCGTGGAGGAACATCAGTTTTGTACACTGGATGCTAGGCGTGCCCTCGCCTTATATATTGAGAGTACCAAGCTCTTCCACAAGTCCACACAACTCTTTGTAGCAGTAATGGAAAGGATGAGCGAACTACCTGTGTCATCCCAAAGAATCTCGTCCTGGATAACTGCCTGTATCCGAGCTTGCTACGAGCAGGCGAAGGTTCCACCTCTGGCCATCATGACTGCACATTCAATGAGAGTCCAGGCTTCATCATTAGGCTTTCTCACACAGGTACTAATCCAGGATATCTGCAGAGCTGCCACATGGTTGTCTGTTCATACCTTTGCGTCCCACTATGCCATCAGCCAATAGGCCCAGGACGATGCCAGTTTTGGGAGACCACATCCATGAGCTGACCTCTGGGGTTATTGCTTGTGAGTCACCTAGCATGAAATGGACATGAGCAAGCACTCGAAGTCAAAAACGGTTACTAACCTTTCATAACTTTTCTTTTTCGAGATGTGTTGCTCATATCTATTCCATGACCCACCCTCCTACCCCTCTGTCGAAGTTACTGGCAAGAAGGAACTCAGTGTGTATGGGGACGGTGGCACCCCTTATACAGGCACATACGTGTGTGACTCCAGAGGGTGCTAGAGTCGGCCCTACTGATACCACTGAGGGAAAAATTTCCAGTAACTATGCATGCGGCGTGCACACATCTATCATGGAATGGACATGAGCAACACATCTCGAAGAACAAGAGTTATGAAAGGTTAGTAACTGTTTTATATTTTGGTTTCCTGGCAACTCTGAAAAATTGGAAAATATAATTCATTTCAGGTCAAACTAAAAACAAATTTTTGGGAAATATTCAGCAAACAGAAAAGCTGGAAAAAATGGAAGAATGACAGCCAAGATTTAAAAAAAATAGAAGCCTAAAGTTTGGCTCCAAATAAATATTTAGACACTTGGGTTCTTCTGAAAATTCCACCCTAAGGGAGTTAGTTGTCCAAGACCCAATGAAATTCTTTGGAATTTGAAGTAACTCTCTTAGATGCCTTTGAAATTTCTGGCCAACTAGCACCCATGAGTTTCTGGGAGCTCAGTGCTTTTGAAAATTGGGCCATCTATGTGTGTGTGCCTGAACATCTAACCTGACAAATGCTCCCACAATTGTGTGCCTACACTTACATGAAGCAACTACCCTATGTGTGTATACAAATATGCTTTCATGGTGATTACATGCACACATTCAGGCTATGGCATTGCACATGCATTTTTATCATTGACCTGGGTAGGGCCTCTTTCCAAAATGTTGTTTTGAGATCTTCACTCACAAAGGAAGACATTTTAGGTTAAGTTTTGCATGTAGCAGTGATTGCTTGCTGCAGTCAGCCGTGTGTTCCAAGATGGATATTATTTAAACAATACACGTTTTCTTCATTGGGAAGCCCAAAAGTATTATCAGTCTAGTAGTAGTTGTTTCCTTTGTTTTTTAACCTGTTTAATAACTGTTCTTGAGAATTTGGTAGCAGTTGATATTCCCATAATCCGTGAAAGAAGTTTCCTTATTTCTACCATCTTTCCAACACTCACAAGAATCACTGCTCCATCTTAATCTGTTTACTGTGAGATTCTCTTTGCTATATTTTATATTATTTTCATTCCATCTTAAAAGATGAGGAACTGGCAATCCAACAGAGGCAATTCAATATATAAAAGAGTTCTGACTATATTGCAGTGTTAGTTGTTTCTGTAGCCTAGTGTATATGTGGGATGCCAGGGCCATCATAATTTGATATGTAGACTAAATTTTGCTAACCTCTAAACTCTTGACAGAACAGTTTTGCATTTGTCCAGGCAAGATGGAATATTAGAATTGATTGTAAGACATTTTATAAATCATAACAAGTGAGAAGTTTAATTTAAAACTACTGTGCCTATGGCAAATATAGAAATATCTAGCAGATAGATTTTTCTGTCTGAATCCTTGGCATTCAGACAGCAGATCCAAAACCTATTGAAGGCAATGGGAGTTTTATCTTTGATTTCAATGGGCTTTGGATCAAAGTCAGAGTAAAGCAAAGATTCCCTAACAATAACTTGTGTATAATGGAGCAAATTAGTTTGCAATATAACAGGACTTTTAAAAATAAAAGTTTTCTATTTGAATATATGTATCCCAAAGCAAATGTAATTGTCGGAACATAACATATATTTATAACTGCAGTAATACTATTTGAACATAGTGAACCTTAGCCATTTTTGTAGGGGATTTTCTTTCCTTTTTTCATAAAATATGCCACTGCTATACCAGATTACTAAATCTGTTTGAGTTTACAGAGTCTCAGTTGGCAGGCACAGTATTTGAAGTATTGCTCACAAAACACAATTTAAATACGTAAACATAATTCAAGTTCTGTTACATTGCATTTCACTTTTTCATACATTTATGGGAAATAGAATATTTGTAAGGAGAGAGCACCACATTTTTGGGGAATCATGAGATGCACAATTAATGAAAGAGAGCAGTTTCTTACCCCAAATCATTGCATCTAAGTGGAATCCACACAATATTTGTGGCATACCATGCACCATAAAAAGTAACTGTTCATTATCACCACAGAAATTAAATAAAGAAAACATTCTTAACAATATAGCTGGTTAAATTTTCCACTTTGTTTGGAAGATTTGCAATTATAGGTTATCTGAAAAGAACTTCAAATAACAGGGCAGCATAACAAATGGCTGGCTGCACTGTCATACAATTACTTCAGATTTAGTAAGTTCTGTAAACAGCAGGCTTCCCCCTCTATTTGACATTGGTGAGGCCTCATCTGGAGTACTGTGTCCAGTTTTGGGCCCCACACTACAAGAAGGATGTGGAAAAATTGGAAAGAGTCCAGCGGAGGGCAACAAAACTGATTAGGGGGCTGGAGCACATGACTTACGAGGGGAGGCTGAGGGAACTGGGATTGTTTAGTCTGCAGAAGAGAAGAGTGAGGGGGGATTTGATAGCTGCTTTCAACTACCTGAAAGGGGGTTCCAAATAAGATGGATCTAAACTGTTCTCAGTGGTACCAGATGACAGAACACGGAGTAATGATCTCAAGTTGCAGTGGGGGAGGTTTAGGTTGGATATTAGAGAAGAACGTTTTCACTAGGAGGGTGGTGAAGCACTGGAATGGGTTACCTAGGGAGGTGATGGAATCTCCTTCCTTAGAGGTTTTTAAGGTAAGGCTTGACAAAGCCCTGGCTGGGATGATTTAGTTGGGGATTGGTCCTGCTTTGAGCAGGGGGTTGGACTAGATGACCTTCTGAGGTCCCTTCCAACCCTGTTATTCTATGATTCTATAATTCTATGTATCATTTCTCAGAAGAAATGAAACTACCAAATAAAGAATGAGTGCTTCAGGGGTGATACAGAAATGGGGTAGCTGTAGTGCATTGCGCTTATGATTCTAACTTTTTCTGTAGGATGTTGGTAGGAAAACATTGGTGCCAGGGTAGTTATTACTTGATTTGTAGTAACAAAGTAACTTAAAATATTATTCAACGTGTTTGTAAAAATGGCAGGAGAAAAAAATGAACTTGAGCCAAAGTCAGAGTTTGTGAAAGTGGATTCCATTTCATTGACTTCAGGGAAATGGCATCTGGTCACACCAGATCTGAATTTGGCCATAGAATATTGGTGTTTCTTTCTCTGATAGCAGTTTTGTTCCTGTCACTTTTGGTATCTGGTCTTAAGTTCAGATCACATATTCTGGATCACTTAAAAGCTGTGGAGCAAATTCGTTCTTAGAGTAACTGGTTTCACTGAGATTACAGCAGAAATGAATTTGAGCCAATTTGTCTAGTAATCCTTTGTGGTTGAGGTTTTGATCTGTAATAATTACCTCTCATGCATCCTATCTTGCTGAATTAAATACCATTCTGCAGTTGAATAAATTTTAATTTACAAGGGAATGTCTGTGACTGGGCTGATTTAGCCAAATTCACTCCAAGTCAAGATTTTAAATAGCCAATAGTAAAAAGTATTGAAGCGGGTGGTGTCCAGCCTGTGAGCTGGAGGCCAATTTACGGCTCTCAAGGGTAACCATATTAAGAAGAAAAAGTTTTTAATTATGAATTGAAAGAGTGCTTCCTGACTGCACCCTGTGGTTTTCAAACAGAAGTGCTTAAAGCAGCCCCTTCACTACAGAGAGGTGGTATGGAGCACAGTGATCCCAATTGCCTTCTGCCACTTGCCTGGCAGAACCAGAAGAAGTTCTGATATGACCTGGGAATGCTCTGAGTAGCAGCTGTTGTTTCCCGGCTACAGCTGTGGAGTAGCTTCTCATCTGGCCATCTGCTATATCACAGGAAAGAGAGAAGAGAGTAACTCTGGGTAGTTCAAGGATGGGAATTCAACTGGTTCTGCCTGATCCTAAGGAAGGACCTAGTAAAGGATAGCTCCTCTCCTCCATACAGCCATGCACAATGCCCAGGAGAGGAGGGAAAGGGAAAAGCACCAGCAACAAGTTACAGCTCCCTGACTCTCTGACCTGGTTCAGGTCATAACAGCCTGGGAACAGCCAGAGGTAGCAGAGAGAGAATATAATAGCCAAATATGCTGGCCCCTCGAAAATCCCCTATTCCTGAGGAATCCAGACAAGGAACTTGTGGGTGGCTTCTTCTCCCTGATTGCTGTTTGGGTGGCACAACTGTAGTGGAGGAAATGAGAAGAAATGACCCAAGCTATCAATTGTTGCCCCTTAACCCTTTTGGAATAAAGTTGGGTCCTGGGATTGAAAAGGTTGGGTATCACTATGTTAGAGGCTGCCCTATGTACGTGATAGAACTATGTGCTGTAATTATCACTCCCAGGCTTTCACTGTCCTCAGATAAAGACGCTGCCACGAAACAGCAACAAATTCAAAGAGCATTCTCACTGATGACATTAAGGATGAATAAATAATGTGAGCAGTCTCTGAAACTGAGTTCCAAACTTTTAATAGTTTTGTATCAGGTGCCCTTTAACAGAGACTCAGCTGTTCCCTTACTGCCTCCATTGCTCACCCCGTTTGCAAGCGCCTCTGCTTTTGAGGATCCCATTGTGGGGTAAAACTGGCAAAATACACAAGGTGCTGCTGCATCCTAGTTTCTCTCCCTCTTGTGTGCAAAACATTCTCTGTCGGCCAAAACCACCCCCCACACAAACACACACATGATGATATAGACCTCAATCTCATCCACATCTTTTCTGCCAAACCTTCCTGCCCCATCTCCTGTGATTAACGTATTAAGCCTGGTCCAATCAGTGCTAAACTGCCTGTTTAAACTTGTGCCCCCACGAGTAGTCACAAGAATTATGGTTCTACTCCTCTTCCATTTAGATAGCTACCACACTACAGCTGTCTACTGTATGTCTTTACACTGGGCCTCCAAAAGTTAGGGCTTGATGATTTTGTCAGAATTGGAGAGCAGAACTTTATTTTTGTTTCTTTTCATGAAATATTTTTTCTGACATAAGGTGTATCATTGGAAACCCATATATTTGACAAATATATTGAATTATTGCAATCTATTCATCTTCCTCCTCTCATCTCTGCCTTGACAACCCAAAGTGAAAGTAAACTACGTTGTTATTACTGTCTCTGCAAAAGTGGCAATTCCAGTTTTGGAATTTTTAAATACTAAGTTAAGGATGTTCATCTTGGAAATTGCTATTCTAATTTGTGGTGGGATGAATGTGTGTTCTCTGTTGCTAATTGAAATACTGGTGTGTGTGTGTGTGTGTGTGTGTGTGTGTGTGTGTGTGTGTGTGTGTGTGTGTGTGTGTGTGTGTGTGTGTTCTTCAGAAATGTTAAATTCAAATAATAGTTAGAAATTAGTTACTTGTACCCCTTCCAATAAAGAAGGTATCAAAAGATACAGAAAAGTCAATTGGTGATTTTCTAAGAACATAAGAATATAACAATGGGCATACTGCGTCAGACCAGTGGTCCATCTAGCCCAGTATCTTGTCTTCCAAAAGTGTCCAGTGCCAGATGATTCAGAGGCCATAAACAGAACAGGGTAATTTATCGAGTGATCTATCCCCTGTCCTCCTGTCCCAACTTCTGACAGAAGTTTAGGGACACCCAGAGCATGGGGTTGCATCCCTGACCATTGATGGACCGATTCTCCAAGAACTTATCTAATTCTTTTTTGAACCAATTATAATTTGGGCCTTCACAACTTCCCCTGGCAATTAGTTCCACAGCTTCACTGTACATTGTGTGAAGAAGTACTTCCTTATGTTTGTTTTAAACTTGCTGCCTATTAATTTATTGAGTAATTTTGTATCCTCTCCAAACTTTCCCACCTCACTGTTTACCCCTTTTTCCAGATCTTTGACTATGCTGAATAGCACAGATCCTTGTACCGATCTTTGGGGGATCCTGCTATTTCTCTCTCTCCACTGGGACAACTGAACATTGATTTCTACCCTGTGTTTCCTATCTTTTAACCAGTTACTGATACATGATAAGACCTTCCACCTTATCCCATGTGTGCCTACTTTGCTTAGGAGCCTTTTTTAAGGGACCCCGTCCAAAAGTCCAGGTACACTGTATCAACATTAGGGTGACCAGACGTCCTGATAAAATCGGGACTGTCCCGATATTTAGGTGTTTGTCCCGATATTTTGCTCCGCCGGCAGCACTTGGCTTTCCCCCCACCCACCTCCGCCGGCAGACACCCCTCCCCCCCAAATGTGTCCCGATATTTTCTTCCTCTCATCTGGTCACCCTAATCAACAGGATCACCCGTGTCCACATGTTTGTTGACCCCTCCAAAAAATTCTAATACATTGATAGGTATGATTTCCCTTTACAAAAGTTGTGTTGACTCTTCCCCAACATATCATCTTCATCTGTGTGTCTGATAACTCTGTTCTTTACTATAGTTGCAACCAATTTGCCTAGTACTGAAGTTAGGCTTACCAGCCTGTAATTGCCAGGTTCACCTCTGGAACCTTTTAAAAAAATTGGCATCACATTAGCTATCCTCCAGTCATCTGTTACAGAATGTGATTTAAGTGATAGATTACGTACCACAGTTAGAAATTCTTTAATTTCATATCTGAGTTCCTTCAGAACTTGAGTGAATACCATCTGGTGACTTATTACTGTTTAATTTATCAGTTTGTTCCCAAACTTTCTCTGTTGACACCTCAGTCAGGTACAATCCCTCAGATTTGTCACCTAAAAAGAATAGCTCAGGTGTGGGAATCTCCCTCAAATTCTCTGCAGTGAAAACTAATGCAAAGAATTAATTTAGCTTCTCCACAATAGCCTTGTTTTCCTTGAGTGCTCCTTTAGCACCACTATTGTCCAGGGCTTCTGATGTACTTAAAAATTTTTTTTGCTGTTAGTTTTTGCCTTTTGCTACGTGCTCTTCAAAATCTTTTTTGGCCTGCTTAACTATACTTTTACACTTGACTTGCCAGAGTTTACGCTCCTTTCTATTTTCCTAAGCAGGATTTGACTTCCAATTTTTAAATGATGTCTTTTTGTCTCTAACCACCTCTTTTACTCTATTTAGCCATGGTGTTATTTTTTTCATCCTCTTAATTGGTTTTTTGTTTTGTTTTTTTAATTTGGGTTATACATTTAATTTGAGCTTATATTTTCGTGGTTTTTAGAAGATTCCATGCAACTTGCTGGCATTTCACTCTTGTGATTGTTCCTTTTAATTTCTGGTTAAATAGCCTCCTCATTTTTGTGTAATTCCCCTTTTTGAAGTTAAATGCTATTGTGGTGGGTTTTTTTAGTATTCTCCCCCCCCACACACACACACACCAGGATGTTAATTACATTATGGTTGCTGTTACCGAGTGGTTCAGCTATATTAATCTCTTGGACCAGATCCTGTGTGCAATTTAGCACTAAATCAAGAATTGCCTCTCCCCTCGTAGGTTACAGAACTAGCTGCTTCAAGAAGCAGGCATTAATGGTGTCTAGAAATTTTACCTCTGTATCCTGTTCTGAGGTGACATGTTCCCAGTCAATACGGGGATAGTTGAAATCTCCCATTGTTATTGGGTGTTCTATTTTTGTAGCCTCTCTAATCTCAATCTGAGTATTGTACAATCCCTGCCACCATCCTGGTGAGGTGGTCAGTAGTATGTTCCTACTGGTATATTGTTATTATTCAAGCATGGAATTCTAACCATAGCTATTCTATGGTACAGTTTGATTCATTTAAGATTTTTACTATATTTCACCGTATGGTTTCTTTCACATACAGTGCCACTTCACCATCACTGTGACCTACTCTGCCATTCCTATGTATTTTGTACTCTTATTACCATGCCCCATCATTCCACCAAGTTTCTATGATGCCTATTATATCAGTATCCTCATTTAATACCAGGTACTCAAGTTAACCCATCTTAGCATTTAGACCTAGAATTTATATAGAAGTACTTATAAAAGTTGTCAATATTTGTCTGTCTTCATGTAATGTAACTGAATGGGCCTCTTTTTCATTTGATTGTTTTTCTTTAGTTCCTACCTGTACTTTTCAACTTCTATCCTCTCCTCTTTATTAGGATATGGGGTATCCCTTTTAATAAATCCTTCCCTAAAGGATGTCTGTGTCTGTGTCTGAACCTTGTGCTCCTCTGCACTTGTCAGCTTTCCCTTAGTTTAAAAACTCCTCTTCAGCCTTTTCAATTTTACATGCAAGCAGTCTGGTTCCATTTTGGTTTATGCGCAGCCCATCCTTCCTGTATAGCTTGCTCCTTTCCCACAAGATTCCCCAGTTCCTAATAAACCAAAATCCCTCCTTCAAACACAATAGGCTCATCTACACCTTGAGGCCTTGCAGTTCTGCCTGCCTAAATGGCCCTGCACATGGAACTGGAAGCATTTCAGAGAATGTTATCATGGAGGTCCTGGAGTTTAATCTTTGACCTAGCAGCCTAAATTTGGCCTCCAGGATTCTCTCCTATCTTTCCCTATGTCATTGGTACCTACATGTACCACGACCACCAATGCCTCCCCAGTACTGCACATAAGTCTGTCTAGGTGACTCGAGAGGTCTGCAACCTTTGCATCTGACACGCAATTCTCCATGAGGTTCTCCTGGTCATCACAAACCCAATTGTATATATTTCTAATGATCAAATCCTACATTGAATAGATATACGGACAGAGTTGGCACCAGGGTTTGGAGCAGGGTTTGGTTCCGATCCTTCAGACAGAGACAAACACCGACAGAATCTCTGTCAAGCATTCTTAAAACTGCAATACCCACCTGGGGAAGTGAAGAAACAGATTGACAGAGCCAGAAGGGTACCGAGAAGTCACCTGCTACAAGACAGGCCCAACAAAGAAAGTAACAGAACGCCACTAGCCGTCACCTACAGCTTCCAACTAAAACCTCTCCAGTGCATCAACAAGGATCTACAACTTATCCTGAAGGACGATCCCTCACTCTCACAGACCTTGGGAGACAGGCCAGTCCTCGCTTACAGACAGCCCCCCAACCTGAAGCAAATACTCACCAGCAACTACACACCACACAACAAAAACACCAACCCAGGAACCAAACCCTGTTACAAACCCCGGTGCCAACTCGGTCCGCATATCTATTTAAGGGATGCCATCATAGGACCTAACCACATCAGCCACACCATCCGGGGCTTGTTCACCTACCAATGTGATATATGCCATCATGTGCCAGCAAGGCCCCTCTGCCACATACATTGGCCAAACCGGACAGTCTCTACGCAAAAGAATGAATGGACACAAATCTGACATCAGGAATCCTAACATTCAAAAACCAGTAGGAGAACACTTCAATCTCTCTGGTCACTCAATAACTGACCTCAAAGTGGCAATTCTTCAACAAAAAAACTTCAAAAACAGACTCCAACGTGAAGCTGCAGAACTGGAATTAATTTGCAAACTAGATACCATCAGATTAGGCCTGAATAAAGACTGAGAGTGGTTGGGTCATTACAAAACCTAAACTTAATTTTCCCAATACTAATTTCTCCATACTGTTACTCACACCTCTTCTTGGGGGGGATAGCTCAGAGGTTTGAGTATTGGCCTGCTAAACCTAGGGTTATGAGTTCAATCCTTGAGGGGGCCCACTTAGGGAATCTGGGGCAAAATCAGTACTTGGTCCTGCTAATGAAGGCAGGGGGCTGGACTCAATGACCTCTCAGGGTCCCTTCCAGTTCTATGAGATAGGTATATCTCCATATATTATTATTTAACTGTCTGTAATGGGCCACTTTCTTAGCACTTCAGAAGTTATTTTTCCTCCCTTGGTATCCTCCTGTTAATTGATTTATCTCATTAGACTGACCTAACACTTGGTAAAGCAACCCCCATCCTTTCATGTATTTATACCTGCTCCTGTATTTTTTATTTCATACATCTGATGAGGTGAGTTCTAGCCCACGAAAGTTTATGCCCAAATAAATTTGTTAGTCTCTAAGGTGCCACAAGGACTCCTCATTTTTTTTTGTTTTGTTTTGTTTTTGCTTGTATTTTTTGTTATTCTCCCATGCTCCATTTTCTCATTTTCTCCCTCATTTCTATGCTCTTTCCCTTTTGTATTGCTCTTTGCTTCCCTCCTTTCCCTTCCTCTCTTATTTTTTGAAAAATTTAATTTTTGAAGAGGTTTTTCAGGATCTCTTATTTACCATCTTTGGCTGCTTCCCTCACAAAGGCCCCACATCAAGGTGATACTTCCACTTCTTTTGAAGAGTCTGGACATGTTTCCTTCTTAATGCTCCTCCTTCCAGGAGAGTGCCTCATTGATTTCTCGTAGCCTGTTTTCTCTGTCTTCCCTATCTCTGCCCACCTGACCAAAACCATGGCTGAATATCCTATTTGTGCAGTGCTTCTACCCTTTGTGGCCTAGCGACAAAACTGCCAGTGAGCCAACAGCATAGCTTCTCCCATATCCATGTTTTGTCAGTCTTCTCTCCTTTGTCTTAGTTTGTCTTTTACATTTCTCTTTTATCTCCTCCCTTCATCTTTCCCTTAAGTTTTTCTCTTTTCTTCTTTCATTTTCTTCCCCTTGTTTTCCTTCTCTTTCTGTCCCCACCTGTATTTCTCCTCCTCCTCTTCCCACTTGGTTTCTTTTCATTCCCCTAAGGTTCTCCCAGATCTCTGACCTTACTTCAGGTCCTACTGGTGCTGCTGCTTCTACATATACAACAGCCATTCTTCAGCCCAAAACTGCTGATACTGACAAGAATGTTAAACAGCTTGTCTTTATTTATTAAATACTGTTTAGTTCAGTGATAACACTAACTCATCTAAGTTATATCTTGTATCATTGGTGAGATGCTTTTCAACAACACATTGAATACATATTCACTCCATTTTGCAAACCATTTGTAGAGGCTTGTGCCATCCAAGTGTGTAGACTTCTAAATAATATAGTAGTGACTCACTAATCAGAAGTTAGTATTAAAATAAATAAATTGGTCCATCTTTCTACAAATACAGTACATTTTCTAGTGCTTTTGTCCACTCTAGTCCCACGTCATGAGGCTTCCACAACTTCCCTAGAAGAGAGTAGGTCTCACTGGTATTTTAGAATTGGAAAAAATACAGAAATGGCAACAGAAATGATTAGGGATATGGAACAGCTTCCCTGTGAGGAGAGAATAAAAAGCCTGGAACTGCTCAGCTTGAAAAAGAGATTACTAAGAGAGGACATGGTAGATATCTATGAAATTATGAATGGTGTGGAGAAAGTGAATAAGGAAATATTCTTTACTCTTCCACATAACACAAGAACCTGGGGTCACCCAATGAAATTAATAGGCAGCAGGTTTAAAACAAACATAAGGAAGCTTTTCACACAATGCACAGTCAAGGTGTGGAACTCGTTGCCAGGGGATGTTGTGAAAGCCAAAAATATAACTGTGTTCACAAAAGAATTAGATACATTCAAAGAGGATAGGTCCATTAGTGGCTATTATCCAAGAAGGTCAGGGATGCAACCCCATGCTCTGGGTGTCCTTAAACCTCTGATTGTCAAAAATTGGGGATGGATCACTTAAAAATTGTCCGGTTCTGTTCATTCCTTCTGAAGTGTCTGGCATTGGCCATCACTGGCAGACAGGATACTTGGCTAAATGGACCATTGGTCTGACCCAGTATGGCCATTCTTATGAAACAAGCTAAATAGAGGGGGGGAAATCTTATTCCAGAATTCCACACAGGCAGTTATAGCTGTATAAATGTACATCTTGCCTTATCGCTGTGTAACTTGCTGTGTAGGTAAGCCCTCCTTCATGAGACAGAAATTGGAAGGATGATACTGTTCCAAATCCAGGGTGCTGAGAATTGTGTTTCTGCATAGCATATATTTGAAAGAAAACTGAAACCATTTTAAAGAGCTGTTAATAAAAATGTGCCCTTGGGCAGTTTCTTATCCAAATCCCACTGAAGTTTGATCTTTTTTGAACTTTCACCTTTACAGGTTACTTTCTGACCTTTCTGGAACCAGTCAACAATATCACCATAGTCCAGGGCCAGACAGCAATTCTCCATTGCAAGGTAGCAGGAAATCCTTCCCCCAACGTCAGATGGTTAAAAAACGATGCACCAGTGGTTCAGGAGCCAAGAAGGATCATCATAAGAAAAACAGATTATGGTTCACGGTTAAGAATCCAAGATCTCGACACTACTGACACTGGGTACTATCAGTGTGTAGCTACTAATGGAATGAAGACAATAACTGCGACAGGAGTTCTTTTTGTAAGGCTTGGTGAGTCATTTTGTGTTAAAATGTGGCTTTTATGACTACTTTAATTGGTTTATAGACTAGTTCTTAGTTTTCACAATAGCAAAATGAGAAATTAATTTGCTGTTTAGCCCCCCCCCAAAACATTAAAAGAAATAAATAAAAGTTGTTGCTTGAGGCCTCTCTTTTCGCACAAGAGCTCTTAGCGAAACCTGATACCCATTTATTTGTAATAAAAGAAAGCAAATACAGATGGAATGGTCTGTAAATATACATCTCAAAGAAAATCACAAATGTTAAATAAGGCCCAGTGCAAGGTACAAAAATGGTAAGCTTAATTGCGTCAAATTATCACAATATTGCTGAACTCATTCTGTAAAAAAGAGCTTTTGAAAGGAAAAGGGGAATGAATAACAGTTCATAGTGTTCACTGGTGTTCATAGTTTGGAGCCCAATCCTTGTGAGATACCGAATGCCCTTAAATGGGTGAAATTAATGGAAGTTGAGGGCACACAGCACCTGGCAGGAGGTGCTCATCCCTTTTGAGGGATTTGTCACTTAGTCTGCAACCAGAACTTTTATTTGGGTGGTTTTTAAAAGTCCCTGAGGTGGTGGCACAAAATTCTAGGGACACTCCATTTCCTAGATACTGTTTAATATTGTTATGGTAATGACTAACTCCACTATTTGCCTTGGAGAGATGTATTAAATACTAGGGTTTCATATCCTGTTCCTATTGTGACACAGGTTACAGGCATGCCTCTGACACATCCTAACAGCTCTGATATTAAGCCTCAAATGAATTTAATTGGGCTTAGTAAGAGATAAGTGATGTGCCAAGATAATGCTTTGTATTTTTGAGGTTGTATGTTTCTATATCATGAGATGCATTCTAACAAAAGTGAAGTCCACTCAGGTTTCTGCCTGAGTAGACAGAAGATTCATGTGATTTTTATTTGTGGTTTTGAAAATAACCGTATTTATGTGCAAGAACGCAAAGCCTTTTGTTTGATGCTTTGCAAGCCTTCCTTAAAGAAATCTATGGAGTTCTATTTAGCCTGCTACTAGCTTTTTAATGCTACAGTCATGAGCTGAATTTGTCAATAATATTTATTTGTTTTATGTTTATAGGCCCAACAAACAGCCCGAATCACAATTTTCAGTAAGTTTTTTTTGGAAATAATTTACTGCATCCTTAATGATTTTGCTGTGAAAGAATTTGGGTCATAAATCCTGCAAACACTGTTGGCAGTCACCACATGTCTATGCTAAAAATATTTAGCTTGATTGAAAACCCTCAGAATGGCTTAAGTCTTTTCAAACAATGATAGCATTGTATTACAGTTAGTTTTGGTTTGACAGAATTTTCTTAAGCAACTTCTGCGTGCATATTTCATATTTTAGAGAAGCAAAATACTGCAAAACTGTGATGTTTAGACAGTAATCATTTACAGGACAAGTATGAGCAACACTGGTGGTCAGAAATGAACAGGTCAAATTTTAGGTCACTGCGGTTGTAACTTTATGCATGTTATATTACTGTAACTTGAAAAATCACGTAAAATTAGTTCAGGTATTTGTCTCTGAGCAATTAGGAAACCTCTGTTCTGTAATGTAATGTAATTTAGACATGAATGTTTCATGATGGCTTCCTTATTTCTGTCAGCTGCCTGGAGTTGGTGGGCTAACCAAATTACAAAAAAAGAAAGAAGGAAGATTGGCTTTGTTTTGCCATTACTGTTGCATTTGTTTGCATAAATTTAAGTAAGCTTTATTGTATCATTTGTTCATGTAAATTCTGTGACGCTGGTGTTCAGTAGTGGAATTTGTACATTTTGGGACGTGTGTGTGCTCATATGTTAAGATAATAAGGGTGTGTGGTGGGAGGACAAATGTCTTAGTTTACCAAGGACAAACTTGTATACACAGGGTGGGATTTTCAAAAGTATTCACAAGCCTTGGCCTAAATCTGCTTCCATTGAAGTCAGTGCTAAAACTCTCAGTAACTTCAATGGGAGTAGAATTAGACCAATGCTGAGTGATTTTGAAAATCCCACCCAGAAATTTTACACTTGTATTAAAACTTTGAGCATTTTAAATAACGGAAATGCACTAACCACAAGTCCTGCATCCTCCTTGTATGTTCTTTCACACAGCAATCCTAATACTGTTACTTATATGCATACAAATATAAAATCCCTAGGAAAAAAGAGTAGCAGAAGAGACACTCCAATTCTCTTCTTTTTATATGCTCAGAACATGTACATGAAGGAAAGGATTTTCATAATTTTACAAACTGAAAGATGAGACTTGAGCCTTCAAAGGGTACTTTGTTGTTAAACCAGTTTAAATTTCATAAGTATATCTCTCCTAAATAAAATCGGGCTATGTCCATTAAGGGTGACACATGGATGTTTACATGACTGTATATGAAGAAATGTGCATGTTAGTAACCATTCTGAACCCTACATACATGCTGTGTGTACTTCATTTTACATCAGAAGAACACTATGAATCTGTTCTGCCAATTCAATAATATGCAGGTTTCTGAAGGATATGAATTTCTAACTAGCAAAGAAGGTCAGAATAGAGTTCTGGGAGGGAATAGCATGGGAGACAGGAAATTAAGAAATGAACAGTGAAGCACTGAATTGATTTCAAAGCATACATTCTTATGACTTACATAGATGTGGGTTTGATCTGAGCACAGAACAAAGAGCCAGGAACTTCCAATTCCATTTTTACACTGATTCCCTTTATAATGGTGAGCAAGTCATTCAGTCTCTCTCTCCCTCATTCGGTAATATTTCCCAATCTCATAAGGGCCTTGTAATGATTAGTTAAATTGATGTTTGGAAAGTGAAAAATTCTAAGTGTTGTAAGTGGGAAAAAATAATTGTGGTCACATACTAAATACTATATCATAATACATATATACAGAGGGCCAAATTAAGGTTACACAAGCAACCTTAAACCTGCTATTTCCTAACTTTTGAGTTCTTGATGTTGCAACCTTAACTTTATTTTAATGTATATTTTTACTATAATTTCCTAAATTAAAAAAAATTAAAATTTTAAAAATAATTCCATCATTGTAGAACCATAGTGACCTCCTCCCATGTAGATTGTCAGCAGAGCAGGGATATTTAGATCCATGGCAAAGTCCTCTACCACTTGATCTAATGGAATATCTAATAGCAGTAGAGGCTGTCTTCTATGCAGACCCGCCACTACAGGGGAGATGAGACACACTTTGCCAGTGGGTATCACAGCTATTTGCTGGACTGCAGAGGAATGCTGAGACTCAGGAATAATAGGTTCAATTCTAGGTTCAGTAGGGGAGTGTTCTGGGACCCTGCAAGTGCAATCCAGGAATTCTAGTTATTCTTCTGCCCCTGTTCCCCATTCCTACCTAGCTCCTGCCTGTCCCCTCCCATCTTCTGTCCTTCCCTACCTCCCTGGCTTTTGCCTCTGGCCCATGTCCCATCCCTCGCTCCTGCGCACATGCCCCCCCCTCCGTTGCTCCTATCCTCCCTCATTCCTCTGCTCCTGCCCTTATCACCCCTCCTGCTCCTAGCCCATTTCCCCCAAGACTCTTATCCTTCCTCCTCCCAGGTTTCTGCCCCTGTACCCATGCCCTGCATATCTTTCCCCACTCCCCCACTCCTCTGTATTCCTGTTAGGTGGTTTGTTTCTCCACCTGCACATACCACAGCGGCTCTGGGCAGTCAGTAGAAGCAACTGCTCAGCTGGTGCAGCCTCTGTTTGGAGCACATTTAGTCACTGTGTGGAAATGGTATATGTGCAGTCCAATCAGCTGATAGGAACTGAAAGCATGGGGCATGTTCAGTGCAGATGAAATCCTCAGAGAATTTGTCTGCCAAAGTCTAACAAGTTTCTACTGAACTTGCGCAAACTTAGATTGTTCAGAGTCTTATAACTGGGCCAGTTTAGGCACATTTTCACAGGTATGGCAAAAGCCCTGACACCAGGATGACTTGCCCCGGCTCCTCCCCCTCCAGTCCCTTGCCAAAAGCATGGAGGCACTAGAGCTTTTCAGAGAAACAGTTGTAAGATTTTTTTTTTTAACATGGACAAAACAACATATTTTCCCCTAACCTTATTTCTGGAAATGGCTGAATCATTTGACCTGAAACGTTCTACACAAAAAAGTGGCCATTGGCAGACACCTAACATGGAAAATTTCAGCATGAATGGTTTAAATTTAGCAGTTGGCAACAGGATCTTATAATGGAAATTATTGGGCAACTTGAAATACAGATTTCTTTGCATATACCACCTACAGTCAATGTTTAAAATCTGAATGTGGTAGGGAAATAGGGGGACCTGGGATGTGAGTATGGAATAATGGATGTGGGTAAGGAGAGAGATGTTGAGGAGTGGGGATATGGGGAGACATAGGGAGGAGAATACATGTCACCACTGATAGCTAACAATGTTGATAACTATTAGACTAAACTCCACTGATACAGACTTCATTAGAAAGCTCAGAAATTCCTTCTACATAGGTGCTCGTTCAAGTGCATATACCACGAAAACAAGCATAAAAGAGCAAGGAAATCACTAGGTAGTCCTCACTCCACAGTTGCAACTTACAACTATGATTTTGCTTTCTCAGCATTACTGTAACTTGACTACATCCACCACCCAGAGCCACACGCCTCCTCTCTTCATCTTCACACAAAAGGAGGAACTTTAACTTCATTACCAAATATCAACTATTGAAAAACAGTGCACAGCATTGTACATCCTCATTACATCACCTAAATAACATTCCTGGGAATGTTACAAACAATAACTTCCCAAAGTGCTAAACATTCCATGAAAAATAATCTAGCACACCAGTCTTAAATGTCACCATCAACTCAATCCTCACCTGACTATACACACTAGCCTTCTCCTTCAACACAATATAAGATTGTCATCCCAAACAATTAGAAAGCATCCATCCCTGATGACTCTAGTGTCCGAACTGAAGACTGCACATTTTGTGTGAAAATGGGAAGACTTGTGCGCTTTGGCTGGTGGATATGGAGGAAGAAGTTGCAATGGTTGGGTGAGCACTTTAATGATTTCTTGGCTTTTTATGTTTGGTGGTAGTATTATCACTTTAGCAATCTTTAAATGGCTTCGAATTAATTTTTTGTTTTCAGGAATTAATATGTGTATTTAAGAAGTATTTGAGCCAGATTCAGGCTCCCATTCCAGAAGCTTTGCATAGTGGACATGGCTGGGGAAAATGGGATGTGACTGGGGTGATCCAACTATTCCTAGCAGTCAGAACAGTCCATCAAGGACATAAGCTGCTAGGCGTAGGTTAAAGTAGCCTTGCTAGCTGGAGAATCCAGTTGCATTTCACCACTTTTGCCCCTCTCTGAGGCTTGCTGAATGTAACTTTGACACAGCCCAGAATCTTGGTGCTCCTTATTTGCTTGTCTTCTGGTTGAAAATATCTGTTTTTTCCAGGTATATCCAGTCAGTACGCATGTCTTTTTCATTGTATTTTGGGGTCTTGTATTTTGTCAAGAATTTATTTTTGTTTTCGCTGCCAGTGATTTTTTTTAAAAAAATTATGCAACCAAGCATGTATGCATGGGTGCGCGGGAGGGAGCGGAGAACGAGGGAAGAGGAGGAGAGAGATGGCCTTCTGAACTGCCAGCAGGACTATAGAGTACAGAAGGAATTGGTGTGGAACAAAGGGCTCATTTTATTCATTAGCCATCCACTCCAGTTTCCATCTGAAGCACAAAGTTCCGTGCCTCTTGGCATTAATGTTTTTCAAAAAGGTATACTTCAGTGAGAACACTGAAGTCAATTGTACCTCAGTTTAAAACAATGCCTAATTCTTAAAGAATATCAACCTTTATCTGTTTGATATCATCTATCATGTACATTTTCATTTAATCCATATGCTTATGTTGAGGCCATGTGCTAAACGGGGCTTCTAGAAGACTGTGTAAAAATCAAGGATTGTCATACACATTAAGAGTCAGATTTGCCATATAAAAAAGGACTCTAGACTTCAATAAGGATTAAGTCAATAGGGTTTCATAAAAACCTAAGTAAGGTTGTATAACAATTACACTGTAGACATACAGATTTTAATTTTCCTTTAAAGTTGTTTCTAGAGAGGCTGGTCTAAAAATTTTCCATAAAGGTTTATTCATTATCTGTAAAATTCTGGAGGATGTTTCTAGAAAGGTGTAAAAATACAGATTTATCAAAATTACCACATTTGGTTTGTAAATCAATTCTAGTTTGGTGATTTGTCTTATCCAACCATTACCTTTTAATTCCCTGGCTGATGGCCATGGTAAAAGCACACTTTCAGATCTGTAATGGAACGTTGGTTTTTTGTTTGTTTTAAAAAGTGTCTGACCATCCTTTGCTGTCGTATGAAGGTTGTCACATTTTCCATTTCATAATACAGCAGTAGAGGAATGGTTTGACACAAACTCATTCCTTTCTGTTTTACTGTGTTAGCCTGTTATCTTGTACAATCAATGTTACCCACTTCTGAAAAGGAATTGCAATTTGCCCTTCTCTCAGAAGAGGCGATATTTCTGCCATTCAGAAAAACACAGGTTGGTAGTTACTATTTATGTTTTAAAGTAGACAGGAAGCAAATATCAGACAAACCTTAGAAAATGCAATTTTAGCAAAACTTAAAGTGAAATTAATAGATTCCAAGGCCAGAAGTGACCATTGTGATCCTCAACTCTGACCTCCTGTATAGCATACGACATAGAACTTCTGAGACTAATTCGTAGAGCAGATCTTTTAGAAGAAACATCCAATTTTGATTTAAAAATTGTCAATGATGGATAATCCGCCATGACCCTTGGTAAATTGTTCCAATGGTTAATTACTCTCACTGTTAAAAACGTGCAGCTTATTTCCGGTCTGAATTTGTCTAGCTTCAGCTTCCAGCCATTAGATCATGTTAAACCTTTCTCTGCTAGAATGAGGAGCCCATTTATTAAATATTTGTTCTCATTTAGGTACTTATAAAATGATAGATTTCAGTCTCTCAGTCCTAAAGTGATGGCTGAAAACTACTCTCTTCCCCTTTTTAAAATGTGGTTCATGCAAAAAATAATTGTTTTAAAGACTACATATTCTTTAATCAAAATTGTGTGTGTGTGGGGGGGTTCTTTTAATTTTTTTTAAAGTTAATTATTTAGATGGAAATTTGAAATCCCAGCCCATGGCTCGGGTTTCTGATTGAGGCAGTGGCCAGAGTTCTCTAACAGGACTTGCTTTTGTGGGAAAGGAGCATTTCTCTCAACCTCACATCAATGCTGCAGCTAGTGGGGACTTGGGGTGGAGGATATTTTTCCAGATGTCTGCTGGCTCTGGGGCTTGTGGAAAGTTGTTAGGGCCTCGATAGTGAGTAGAAAGTGGGGGGAGGGCACAGCAGCTAGTGCCAGGAGGGACATGTAGATGGTAAATTAAGCCATTACAAAGTGTAGCCTGGGAGAATAGGCAATGATCCACTAGTCGGACCTTACTTATTTGTAAAGGACATTGATCCCATCCCCCAGGGACTTCAGGACACAAAAGGTTCCTTCCTGAGCTCCCATGCAGAAGCACCAGACTTAAGATATGTCTACACTGTTGCTGGAAGTGTAATTTTCAGCTTGGGTAGACATAGCTGTGCACTAAAAATAGAAGTGTAGTTGCAACAGCCCGAGTGGTGGGACAGGCTGAGAATACGTAGGGTTCTGGGTGGGATTGTACTTGGAGTGGCTAGCATGTTCTGCTGCTCACATCACCGTGGCTACATTCTATTTTTAGTGTGACAGCTGGATCAGAGCTGGATCAGAGCTGTCACTGGGTATGTCTACCCAATCTGGAAATTATATCTCCAGCTTCAGTGTAGACATACCCATCCAGAAATATGGGTTTCAAGGCATATGTAGGGCAAGAGCACTAGCACACCTGTGCGGTGTGGGTATGAACATGTCTTGGGCAATGACATAGCCCTCTACTTGTGCCAGTTTGTAGTGTGGACAGGGGCAAGGGGCATGTCCTGAGTCCCACGTTCAAAAGTCCTCCAGCCCTGTTCTCACAATGCGCCAAACCCTTTCCGTTTGACCCTTACCGAAACCTATAAAGGTCCCTGTCCCATCATTCTCACCCATAATAGCAAGCTGCACTGACCACTTCACAACAGTTTTCACTGCACCAGCACACATGAACATGCTCCGAGAGCAGCCATCTGGTCAGCTGAGCACTCCTGGGTGCTCATCAGTGTGTGGTCTGAGTTCACTGTACTTCACGACTTCTCCCGCAGCACAAGGAACTTACACTTGTACTGGGAAGTTTGGGAGAGGCTGGCGCCGGTCTCATTCACTGTACTCCAGCCCAGTGCCAGGGACAGATAAAGCACCTAAGGTTCCAGTTCCGCAGGTTAAAAGGACTCCAGCAGTTGCTCTGGGAGGGGCCTCCAACATGACCATTCTCAAGGAGCTGGACTGGGTACTCTCCAGTGCTCCCAGTACTGAGCCTGAGGGACACATGACCCCTCTCCTCAAACCTGCCAGCCTCATTGTCTGACAGGGTGCTGAAGAAGACCAGGGTGTGGAAGCAGGAGGGACTGGGGAGGAGGAGGCCCCAGAAGACCCAGAGGAAGAGGAGCATGTTATCCTGCACCTCTGCTTGGAGGAGCTGGTTCTGCAAACAGACCCTTGTCTCCCTTCTGACAAGGAGGGAGGCCCTGAGACTCCGCAAGAACCAGAACCCAAGACAAGTAAGCTAAAACTCTACTCTCCCCACCACCATCCCCTCCCTCATTCTCCGGGTCTGCATGAAGGACTGGAAGGCCATCCACCCCTTCTGTCAACACATACAATGGTCCCCAACCAAGACACAACTTAAATTCAACATTTTATTGAATTACCATGAACCACTATGAAGCTTTTGGCAGAAGTTATAGAACAGATTATCAGCGAACTACCACGTTGCTCATGGGTCTGTGCATTTGTCGGCCAACAGTCTGACAGCAGGAGAGGGAAGGGGGGGAAAGGTCAGGTTCGGGGACAGGACATTTGTATGTGATTAATGGTTCTCCAAAGTTACAGCTGTTTTCTGCTCCTTTCAAGATCACAGACTTTCAGTACAGTAATCCCCCCACAGCTCTACAAATGGGAGCTATGCAAAAAGAAGGATCGGTTTAGTATCAGGGACGGGACAGAGAAGGGGAACCTTTGTTTCTCAGAGGAATGTGACAGCGGCCCTCTGTCACAGTATGAATGTTCTCAAGCATTGCCAGTCCCTAGTGTCCAGCGTCTCCCCGCTTGGAGCCAGGCCGCACAAGTCAGGAGAAAGGGGGGTGGGTGAGGGATCCGCTCCCGCAGCTGCACAGACACCCTGCGGTGTCCCTTTGCAATGGGGAGGCGAGCGGTTTGCGGTCTTGATTGGAAAGTTCACGGAATGCAACTCTTTATTCCCCCCCTGTTCCTTTCTCCAGTTTTTGCTGGATGAAGGGACCGGGTTTCCTGACGCTGCAGGGGGAGGCTTGGGGATGGGTGGGCATTTGCAGTGGTTTGCGTCTCCCTCTCCATGCAGGCTCCATCTGCTAGCTTGGAATACAGTCTCTTTCCATGCAAATTGCTTGCCAGTCCTGTAAGCACGTCAGCAAATTTCTGCTACAGCAGAAACTCAAGCTGGTTCTTAAGGTTCAACGGCAGTGCCAATTTGCTTGGTCCACCTTCATAGCTCTCCAGACCCCTCCATTCAGCAATATGTAGAGGGGTGACAAGTAGCACAAACATCTCTCTGGCATAGACTGCCGGATCCCCACATCATGCCCTTTTCCAGTCTGGTACTTTCAAAATTGCTATATTCTCCAATTGATGACCAGCCTTCAAAGAAGAAATACATACACATCAATACATTACAATTTTAAAACCATTAGTTCATGCTCCCTTCCATTTTCAACAGATGCTCCTTGGGGGAGTGGGGGTGTGTGTATGCAGAAATTGTCTGTGATACTGAAGGATGCTGAACAATTGCATTCCTGAAATGCTGAAAAGTATCAATACTGAGACATAGGACCCAACCACCTACCCCATGACGGTGGAGTAGCCACAGGACTTCTTGCATGACATCATGGACTGGCACCCAAAATCCCTCCTGGGGAGCCCTGTGACCATGCAGGAGGGGAACAATGAGCCTGAGTCTGTGCCTGAAGACCAGCATGTGTCTGGCCCCCAAACCCTGCTCAGGAGATGACCCATTTGTCCCCCAGAACAGATTCTTCCACCATGTCCCTCGCCCCTTGTTTGGGGAATGGGGAGGTCAAGGCCAAGTAGACAGGGTCATAGGCAGTAACAATTTTAGGTTCTTTGGGGTGTCTGATCCTTTCTGGTTTCATTCAGAGTTCCTTTTAAAAAATGCTCAGAGTTAATGCTACATATACTAGTTTCAATAAATGTTAGTTTCTACACATACAATTTGATCATTTGAGTGGCATTGGTAGCAGGACTGTAACAGGCTGGATTTTTCCCTTCCTATAAAAAATGGCCTTGGACTTCATAAAGAAAGGGTTGGATGGGAAAAGTTGAAAAATAGGCTAATAGAGGTTGTTGCTATTAATACACGTGGTTTGGATTCTCAAAACAAATACCCAAATATAAAAATGAAGTCGTATAATGGGACTTTACCTTCTTCCATACCATTGTCTAAACATGATACCCCAGATCTTGGGTACAGTGCAGCTGCTTTGCATTGCACCACTGGCAGATCGTAGCCCCAAAACAGGAATATCAGCTATAGGAGGGTCATTTATTGTGAGACAAATCTTACAGTAACATCGGGGCTCCTATGCTCCTGCACCCTGTTGTTGACATAGAAAGAAGGGTCTGTGGTCAGAGCTTCCCTATGCTCTGCAGAGCTCCAGCTGTCAGATTGGCCCCTACTGGACATGGGTAGCTGGCATAATTTAAAGCATACTTCAAGCTGTACTAAATTCATGTTATGGTGGATATACCTGACACATAGCTAATCCAGGGTTGGGGGAAATGCAAAGGGTGCCTCTCCTCCTCTTCCTTAATTGTGCTGTGTTCTCATTGTCCACAACTGAAGATCTGGACCATTGTTCTTTCCTGTAACATGACTCTTCTAAATCTATTTGTTGACTTTGGTCAGGAGATAGAGCATCTGTCTCTAGCTTATTTATCCTTAAAAGTTTAATCTCTTTTGTCACATCTTGTGAAGTATGTATCTGTTTTTATTGCTATAAGCATAGCTAAGTGGGAAAACTGCCATCTGTTTCTAGAAAATACTTCAGAATATTTAAGATTGTCTGAAGGGTTTGGACGTATTACTTGCAACCCTGCTTCACATAGGCTACAGCATACAGTCCTGTAACATATTCGATGAAAGATAAAAGTATAAAAATGTGATAAATGTTTGTTTTCCTATAAATCCCATATTTCAAGTTTAAAATGTAACTTGCCAACAGATATAAACGCACTGTCTAATGTCACCATGTGGGAGGTTTGACACACAACTTGCATGAGTGTTCCACAGGCGCCTCCCTCATATGCAGTAGAGGTCAGAATGTATCTTTTTGGTTAGAGAGCTGCAGTTTTTTAGTACAGTCAGCATGCTATCACATTGGTCAAGTGGGAAGCAGTAACTCAGGGTGCACAGCATACAGCTAAAGGCCAAATGCAGCTCTGACCTCATAAAATTTGACTCCCAGATGCCCTCTCCCAGTGAACACAGGCTGGTAGGAGAGCTGATCAGCAGCAGGTACTTATTTTTGGTAAGATCAAAGAAACAATTTGAATTATTCTGTCAAAGAAGTTACAAGTAGAGCTTGTTTGTTCATTTGTTATTTTTAAACAATGTGTATATGTAAATTGATATGCGAATTAGTGACAGCCCTTGGGCTTATTCCACTACCGCAGCTGTTGGACATCCCTGGTGATCTTTAGTTTGTTTTGAATTTACTTTTAACCCCAACTGTTCAGTAACGTAAATGGCTTTAAAAGTATTTATTGTGTCCCCTTCAAAAGGGTAGTTGGTTGTTCCTGTGACTTCCTGTGCAGCTTTTTATGCCACATTGAGTTTAATTAGAGTGCCTTAGGATGCATACTGGCCTTAAAGTGGGTGAAAGGTATGCATGGGTGGGGGAAGGCAAGAAGATAGAGGGGACACTGTTATCATAAAATCTAGTCAATTTAAAAAAAATGAGTTAAAAGTAATTTCAGGTATTGCACCTGCCCGTAAGGCATCGTGCCAATTTTTATGGTTTCATAATCACGCTTTCCTATTTTTAAACGCTTTTTTCTCCCCTTTTGCTCTTGGATAGAACCACACAAACAATATGTGACACTCATCTAATTGACTGTTATTTGAGAAAAAGTAAAAGACAGTACAAAGTAAACAAACTGAAAAAAGACGACTATTTACTTCTTAATTAAACTAAAATTATCTTAGTTGGTGTTTGTAACAAAAATAGGTTAAAAATTCCAACAGAAGTGTGATTTTTTTTTAAAGTTTCTAATTCTCTCTTAAGTCTAAAATATGAGGTGACATAGGAAATATATCTCTAAAAATTAAATAATGTAAAACATTTATCAGCCCCCCCAAAAAAAGATTACTAACCACAGTGTCTTTTTTGACATTTTATTACGTCTGATAGAAATATGAAACAAAGGGTTAGTTATTTCAGAGCCACATTTTTGTCAGTTTTGGTTTATATAGCTGCAAGCATCAAAGAAGTAGTTTCAAACTTCGTTTTGGTTAAATTTTTGGTTTACAAGTGAAATTCACAAGCCTGAGATATATCTCCCCCACTTTAGAGTTGGAAAATCAGTATCTTCCAAATTCAGAATGGGAGGTAAACTTTCTCCTGCCGCATTCATAGCCCTTCTGTATATTTGTGAAACTGTTCTCTCGATATGTTGAACTACCGAAATTTTGACACTTTCAGCCTACATTATTCTACAAAATCAGCTTTGAAAAGTTCCCCTTTTGACACACTGAGGCCTGGTCTACACTATGAGTTTAGGTCGAATTTAGCAGCGTTAAATCGAATTAAGCCTGGACACGTCCACACGACGAAGCCCTTTTTTTCGACTTAAAGGGCCCTTTAAACCGATTTCTTTACTCCACCTCCGACGAGGGGATTAGCGCTGAAACCGGCCTTTCTGGGTCGGATTTGGGGTAGTGTGATCGGAATTTGACGGTATTGGCCTCCGGGAGCTATCCCAGAGTGCTTCATTGTGACCACTCTGGACAGCACTCTCAACTCAGATGCACTGACCAGGTAGACAGGAAAAGCCCCGTGAACTTTTGAATTTCATTTCCTGTTTGCCCAGCGTGGAGAGCACAGGTGACCACGCAGAGCTCATCAGCACAGGTAACCATGATGGAGTCCCAGGATCGCAAAAGAGCTCCAGCATGGACCGAACGGGAGGTACGGGATCTGCTCACCATGTGGGGAGAGGAATCAGTGCTAGCTGAACTCCGTAGCAGTAAACAAAATGGCAAAATATTAGAAAAGGTCTCAAAGGCCATGAAGGACAGAGGCCATAACACGGACGCACAGCAGTGCCGCGTGAAAATTAAGGAGCTAAGGCAAGCCTACCACAAAGCCAGAGAGGCAAACGGAAGGTCCGGGGCAAAGCCGCAGACATGCCGCTTCTAGGCAGAGCTGCATGCGATGCTAGGGGGTGCAGCCACCACCACTACCCCAACCCTGTGCTTTGACTCCATCAATGGAGAATCACGCAACAGGGAAGCGGGTTTGGGGTACGCGGAAGATGATGATGAAGACAATGAAGATAGCTCACAGCAAGGAAGCGGAGGAACCGGTTTCTCCAACAGCCAGGATATCACCCTGGACCTGGAACCAGTAACCCCTGAACTCACCCAAGGCGTGCTCCCAGACCCTGAGGGTGCACAAGGGACCTCTGGTGAGTGTACCTTTGTAAATATTACACATGATTTAAAAGCAAGTGTGTTGAATGATTAATGATTAATTTGCCCTGGCAATCGCGGCCAGTACAGCTACTGGAAAAGTCTGTTAACATGTATGGGGATGGAGCGGAAATCCTCCAGGGACATCTCCAGAAAGCTCTCCTTGATGTACTCCCAAAGCCTTTGCAAAAGGTTTCTGGGGAGGGCTGCCTTATCCCGTCTGCCATGGTAGGACACTTTACCACGCCACGCCAGTAGCACGTAGTCTGGAATCATTGCATAACAAAGCATGGCAGCGTATGGTCCCGGTGTTTGCTGGCATGCAGACAACATCTATTCCTTATCGCTCTTTGTTATCTTCAGGAGAGTGATATCATTCACGGTCACCTGGTTGAAATGGGGTGATTTTATTAAGGGGACATTCAGAGGTGCCAGTTCCTACTCGGCTGAACAGAAATGTTCCCTACTGTTAGCCACGCGGTGGGGGGGAGGGGTGAAGTGATCATCCCAGGGAATTGGGTGTGGGAGGGGGAGGAGGGTTAGTTGGGTTTGTAATGCATGTTAACCCGGAAACCGCAGCCCCTCCTTTTACATTGCAAACCCATTTTAAATGGCCAACCCAATGGGTGCTTGGTATGGGAAATGAGGGTGCTGCTGTTTGAAACCATTCCCACATGTTATGAAGGTTAAAAAAGCCAAAAGACTGTGGCTTACCATGGCTGCCTGCAAGCCAAATTCTGTTGCCTGGCACTGCCTGAGTGATCTCTCACACCAAACCGGCAGGCCCTCAATATAAGAGGAAAAATGCGACCTTGTAACGAAAGCACATGTGCTGTGTAATGTGAACAGCAAAATTTAACGTGAAAGCGTGTACCCATTGTTCTCTAAAATGTGTCTTTTTTAACCACCTCTCCCTTCTCCACCACCAGCTGCAAATGTTTCTCCTCCACAGAGGCTAGTGAAGATTAGAAGGAGAAAACGGCGGACTCGGGATGATATGTTTTCGGAGCTCCAGATGTCCTCCCACGCTGACAGAGCACAGCAGAATGCGTGGAGGCAGTCAATGTCAGAATGCAGAAAAGCACAATATGAATGAGAGGAGAGGTGGCGGGCTGAATCGTGGGCTGAAGAGAGCAAGTGGCGGGCTGAAGAGGATAGGTGGCATCAGCTTGCTGACAGAAGGCAAGAGTCGATGCTCCGGCTGCTGGAGCATCAAACTGATATGCTCCAGCGTATGGCTGAGCTGCAGGAAAGGCAGCAGGAGCAGAGACTGCCGCTACAGCCCCTGTGTAACCAACAGTCCTCCTCCCCAAGTTCTATAGTCTCCTCACCCAGACGCCCAAGAACGTGGTGGGGTGGCCTCCGGCCACCCATCCACTCCACCCCAGATGATTGCCCAAGCATCAGAAGGCTGGCCTTCAATAAGAGTTAAAGTTTCAAAGTTTTAAACTGCAGTCTGTCCTTGTCCTTCACTCCTCCCCCACCCCTCCTGGGCTACCTTGGCAGTTATCCCCCTAGTTGTGTGATGAATTAATAAAGAATGCATGAATGTGAAGTAACAATGACTTTATTGCCTCTGCAAGCGGTGCTCGAAGGGGGGAGGGGAGGGTGGTTAGCTTACAGGGAAATAGAGTGAACCGGGGGAGGGGCGGGGGTTCATCAAGGAGAAACAAACAGAAGTTTCACACCGTAGCCTGGCCAGTCACAAAACTGGTTTTCAAAGCTTCTCTGATGCGCACCGCGCCCTGCTGTACTCTTCTAACCTCCCTGGTGTCTGGCTGCGCGTAATCAGCGGCCAGGCGATTTGCCTCAACCTCCCACCCCGCCATAAATGTCTCCCCCTTACTCTCACAGATATTGTGGAGCGCACAGCAAGCAGCAATAACAATTGGAATATTGGTTTCGCTGAGGTCTATCCGAGTCAGCGCGCTTTTAAACGTCCAAATGCACATTCTACCACCATTCTGCACTTGCTTAGCCTATAGTTGAACAGGTCCTGACTACTGTCCAGGCTGCCTGTGTACGGCTTCATGAGCCATGGCATTAAGGGGTAGGCTGGGTCCCCAAGGATAACTGTAGGCATTTCAACATCCCCAATGGTTATTTTCTGGTCTGGGAAGAACATCCCTTCCTCCAGCTTTTGAAACAGACCAGAGTTCCTGAAGACACGAGCATCATGTATCTTTCCTGGCCATCCCACGTTGATGTTAGTGAAACGTCTCTTGTGATCCACCAGGGCTTGCAGCAGCATTGAAAAGTACCCCTTGCGGTTTATGTACTCGGTGGCTTGGTGCTCCGGTGACAAGATAGGGATATGGGTTCCGTCTATCGCCCCACCACAGTTTGGGAATCCCATTGCAGCAAAGCCATCCACTATGACCTGCACGTTTCCCAGAGTCACTACCCTGGATCTCAGCAGGTCTTTGGTTGCGTTGGCTACTTGGATCACAGCAGCCCCCACAGTAGATTTGCCCACTCCAAATTGATTCCCGACTGACCGGTAGCTGTCTGGCGTTGCAAGCTTCCACAGGGCTATCGCCACTCGCTTCTCAACTGTGAGGGCTGCTCTCATCCTGGTATTCTGGTGCTTCAGGGCAGTGGAAAGCATTCACAAAGTTCCATGAAAGTGCCGTTACGCATGCGAAAGTTTCGCAGCCACTGGGAATCATCCCACACCTGTAAAAAGCAACAGAGGGTCCTGTGGCACCTTTAAGACTAACAGAAGTATTGGGAGCATAAGCTTTCGTGGGTAAGAACCTCACTTCTTCAGATGCACACACATGCAACACGATGCGGTCCCACCAGTCTGGGCTTGTTTCCCGGGCCCAGAATCGGTGTTCCACAGCATGAACCTGCCCCAGTAACACCATGATTTGCACATTGCTGGGACCCGTACTTAGTGAGAGGTCTATGTCCATGTCAATTTCTTCATCACTCGTCGCCACGCTGCAATCGCCTCCTCGCCTGGTTTTGCTTTGGCATGTTCTGGCTCTGCATATACTCCAGGACAATGCGCGTGGTGTTCATAGTGCTCATAATTGCCGCGGTGATCTGAGCAGGGTCCACGATCCCAGTGCTATGGCGTCTGGGCTGAAAAAAGGTGTGAAACTATTGTCTGACGGAGGGAGGGAGGGGCGAGTGACAACATGGCTGACAGGGAATTAAAATCAACAAAGGTGGCTGTGCATCAGGGAGAAACACAAACAACTGTCACACAGAATGCCCCCCCAAATATTGAACTCAAAACCCTGGGTTTAGCAGGCCGTTGATTTCACGGAGGGAGGGGGAAGCAAATGAATACAGAACAAATCTGGTCCATCTATCTTTTACATCTTAGGCTGGCAGCAGACGGTGCAGCATGACTGATAGCCATCGGCATCTTCTGGGTGCTTGGCAGAAGATGCTGCATTACTATTGCTAGCCATCATCGTCAAAACGGTTCAATAGGACTGCCGGCAGGACTGAGTCTCCAGGAGACAAAACATGTCTGCCAAGGTGCCTCTGACCGAACTCACAGAGGAGTACGACGACGATGGATTCCAATCGTAATACACCATCTACTGCCAAAAGGCAAGGAGCTGCTGCTGTATAGCAATGCAGCCCCATGTCTGCCAGCACCCAGATAGCCGATGACAGCTACCAGTCATACTGCACCGTCTACTGCCAAAAGGCAAGGAGCTGCTGCTGTGTAGCAATGCAGTACCACGTCTGCCGGCATCCAGATGACATATGGTGACGGTGAGCTGAGCTGAGCAGGCTCCAAGCTTGCCATGGTACGTCGTCTGCACAGGTAATCCAGGTAAAAAGGCGCGAATCGATTGTCTGCCGTTGCTCTGACGGAGGGGGAGGGGCCTGACGACATGTACCCAGAACCCCCCGCGACACTGTTTTTGCATCATCAGGCATTGGGATCTCAACCCAGAATTCCAATGGGCGGCGGAGACTGCAGGAACTGTGGGATAGCTACCCACAGTGCAACGCTCCTGAAGTCGACGCTAGCCTCGGTACTGTGGACGCGATCCGCCGACTTAATGCACTTAGAGCATTTTATGTGGGGACACACACAATCGACTGTATAAAACCGATATCTATAAAACCGGCTTCTATAAATTCGACCTAATTTTGTAGTGTAGACATAACCTAAGTGTCAATAGAATGGCTCATTGTTTTGCAATACTCAAAAGGCTAAAAGAAGTGCATGAAGTGTGTGTAATGTTACTACAGCAGGTTTCCCAGCAAGTGGGAAAAACCTGGCTGAGCTGTCAATGGTATTAAGAAATTGTTTAATATGAAGGTAACTCCTGGGGTTTTTTTTAAGATCAGAGTCTATCTTTCCATTCTCTCCCCCGTTGCAACGTACTACAGTTTATTACATGTTACACTAAAGCATAATTATAACTGCCAAATCTGTTAAATTAAACAGAAATCTGAAATTAGAGAAGAAAACGTTCTTTGGAGGTTGTATTCTGTTCTTGCAGGGTTGAAATACTGTAGCTGCTTTTTAAATATGATCCAAGATGGTCTGAAGTGGTTGTGGTGTGCTCAGTTGACCGTTTACAGCCCAGTGGCTCTCACCCTCTCTCACAATCTCGCCGATTGCTGTCAGCAGCATGTTTGATATTAGTGTGTAAAAGCTTTAGGAGGTTACCAGGTGCTGCTATTAAAATAATGTGTTTTTCTTCCATTATTAGTTGTTGTTGTTGTTGTTGTTGTTGTTGTTTTGGGGGGGGGGAGGGGCAAAACAATGGTCATTGTACATTCATATCTCCATTACCCAAGCTGACAGAAATCTCAATGCACGCAGGACATTAGTGTGAGGCATGAAGAGCTAAGTGCTTCCGTACTAAGTTTAGGAACAATATTTGTTTTCTTAATTGAATTTCTAAGTATTTTTATTGATTGATTATTAACTTTACATATGATTAGGTGAATTTATGCAGCTGCCATGTACCATTGCTTATAACCAATAAGTTGGCGACTTTTGAACATAAGCCATTTTGCTTTACCAGAGCTTTGTACAATAGTTTCCACTAATTTTTATAATATAGTAGAGGAGTTGATATGAATAGATGTTGCATTGAAGTATGAATTCTAAGGAGGATGGAAAAAAACAGAATGCTTTAGAAATAAATGATAATTGATGCCCAGAAATTGGTTTTGAATCGAAAGGAACAAAAACTAGAAGAAAATGATCATTTAGGATTACGCATATTGCACCCTTTCAGTAAATGTAGTAGTTGGGAGCTGTTTGATCTAAACTTCCCTTGAATTCCAGAGGCATTGGTTGAGATTGGTGTGTCATTCTGAGCTTTTTAAAATAGCAAACTGAAAAAATATCAAACATGTGGAATTATATTGACATCTGCATGGCTCATCAGGGTTGGAAACTTTAGCTCCACTACACAGATCTCTGCCTCTTGAACTTAACTGAGTAACTGATAGCCATAGCAGGTTTTCATCCTCTGTGTGGACCAGCACTAGAGGGGATGGGAGATGTAATTTGCCAATCTGTCACAGATATTTGCTGACAGAAGAGGAATGGTGAGATTCAGGAACTTGGTTTCCATTCCAGGCTCTGGAGGGGAGTGTTCTCTAGTAGTTAGATCCTTCTACCTCTGTCCAAGTACCGTATCTCTTCCCCATCCTCCAGCTTCTTGTCCCAGTCTGCCCTTTTCCACTCCCACCAAACTCCTTGTTGCAGTCCCAGTCTTCCCCCTCACTCCCAGGCTCCCTGTCCAAGGTTCCTCATCTATTCTCAGTCCTAGTCTCTCCTACCCCTCCCGCAGCCAGGTTCCTTGTCCCAGTCTGCTCCTTCCACCACCACACAAGTCCAGTTCTTGTCCCTTCTGAATTTCTGTCAGGTGGCTTTCTCCTCCATACTCCCTGGGTGCCAGCAGGGACAGTCATTGAGAGCGCAGGAGAGACAGTCTCCCTGCTCTCAGTTCTAGGTCCCAGCACCCCAGCAGCTTGCAGTAGCCAGAAGCAGTGGCTGCAGGAAGAATCTTTGGAGAACTGGCTGGCAAATTCTGTCGAGTTTCTACTCTGTGTGTGAACGGAGATTTTAGAAAGGCTTATAATTTGGCCAAATTTGGGCAGTTTTTCATGGGAACAGCAAAAGGCACGTTCCTGACACCAAGCTGATTCCCCGGCTAATTTCATGAAGGACGAAGGTGCCAAAGCTTCTCAATAAAATGGTTGTAATTTTTTTTATCATGAGCAAAACATTTTATCCTAACCTCATTCTTAGAAATGACTGAGCCACCGTTGCTGAAACTTTCAAAAAAAATCATCATCTTAAGGCAAAGAGAAAATTTAAGGGAAATTTAAGCACAGATGCATGCTAGCTCTCGTCAAGCTAGCACCTAAAAGTAGCAGTGTGGGTGCAGCAGCAGAGGTGGTCGCTAGGACTAGATGCCCAAGTACAATCCCCAGCTGTCCAGCCACCACAGCCACGCTGCTATTTTTAGGCACTAGGTTGAGCAGAGCTAGCCTGTAAATGTCTACCCTAGGAGGGAATCACATCTCCCAGCGGCTCTGTACCTGAGGAGCTCTGGGTAAGCTTGAAAGCTTGTCTCTCTCACTAACCAAAGTTGGTCCAATAAAAGACAATACCTCACCCACCTTCTGTAGAACATTCCCTGAAATTTCAGAATTGATTGGATGCAGCACGTTATCATGTTACAGACGTACAAACAGAGAAATGCGGTCGAATTGAGCGTAAGGCCTTCGCAAGCTGAGCCAATAAAATTTCAGTATGACCATTTCAACGAATAGGAATACTATGAGCATGTTTGGATGCATACTGAATACTTGGTTTAATACATTACGTCACATGATCTAATTAACAGTAACAAGTTAAACATGCCTGATGCTGTTTTGAAGGGGTAAAGGACAGTCTTTATTTTTTTAGATATTTTTAGACATTGATTCTGGAGCTTCAAGCAAGGGGCATTTTATTAGTTGAAGTCCCTTTTTTTTTTCAGGGAATTCTTTCTAATTAATTTTTTCTTAACAAAATTAAATAAATGTTAATCATCAACCAATAAAATGCCAGTGAAAGCCTGATAACATCCCATTTCACTTTATTTAGATTAAAGGACTGAAATATTAAGTATTGTAACAACTATATTCTGGGGTGCTCCAATACTGAATGAGTGTGTGCTGCCAAAATTCATGGGCCATATCCTCAGCTTATATAAATTGTCATAGCACCATTGACTTTGCTTGAGCTGTGACTGTTTATACAAGTTGAAGATCTGGTCCCATCTGTTTAGGTTTAGGCACTCTACTGAGCTTGTTGCACTAGCCAACTCTAGTCTTCTCAATATCTTTGCAACTCCACTCCTACTTGTCCTTAGGGATGGCTTAAATCTCCTCTTCCCACATTAAATATTTTTAATTAAATAATATTTCTTATCTGGGAGTAGTTGAGGTCAGTAAGGTAGGGAGAGAGTCAGAAGTTGAGGTAGACATACTTATTGTGGACATATGGATGGAAATCTTTAAAGGCACTGACCAGTTTCTTTAATGATATCCTTTCTACAGAATTTTTAAACTAACTATAGATATCTATTATGTTCTATAGGTTGCTTTAAATGATTGTTAGATAATTTGAGGGTTCTTTCTACTAATTTGATAATCATATGGGGCCCTGAATCTATTTATCCATTTATTACATTATAAGAGAAATCCCCCTCAAATTATTTTAAATAATCCTTTTGTGTTACTTACATATGGTACAATAGGTTAATGGGATATTTATTTTTAAAACTTAAACACAAAAACCAGACCCGATCTAACAATCCTGTAGACCAAATATTTGTACAATTACATTTTTATTTTGTGTATAAATCAGGAGAAATGCAAACTCCATCAGGCTCTTTACTATTTAATCTCTTAGGCTCTGATTCAGGAAAACACATGAGCTTGTGCCTCTGTGTTTTCCTAAATCGGCATGGATTTAAGCACATTCTTAAATGCTTTTTTCCATTAAGGTTTAAGATCCTGCAAGTTGCTGAGTTCCCTTAACTCCAGTTCACTCCTCTGGCAGGATTGGGCTCCTAGTTACTTAAAGTTCAATCTGTTAAGTGTTCTTAGGGCTGGTCTATACTTAGCCGCTAGTTCGGCGGCTGGAAATCGAACTTCCTGGTTCGATTTATCGCGTCTGGTCTGGACGCGATAAATCGAACCAGGAAGTGCTCGCCGTCGACTGCGGTACTCCAGCTCAACGAGAGGAGTACCGCGGAGTCGACGGGGGAGCCTGCCTGCCGCGTGTGGACCGCGTCTGAACCGCGGTAAGTTCGAAGTAAGGTATGTCGACTTCAGCTACGTTATTCACGTAGCTGAAGTTGCGTACCTTACTTCGACTTGGGGGGTTAGTGTAGACCAGGCCTTAGTAATAATGTTGATTCATTTCTCTGCTCCTGTAACAATTAAGATTCTCTCTCTCATACTGTCACAGACATCTTTGATTTAAAGTAAAATACTAGATTATTCATGAACAATACATAAATGACATGAGTTACTGATAGCAGTTGAACAGGATATAAACAGGAGTTCTGGATACATACCTAACGGATAACAATTCATATTCTTAGTTTGCCTTAGCTAACAATTTGTTAGTCAATTGTTAAATGTTCAAGATAGGAGAATTCCTGTTTATTGCTGACACACAGCTTTGCAGGAAAGAGTATGGTATCTTTCTTAAAGAAAGTAATTTTAACGTATAAGTTTTCCTTATATTCTAGCTTGAGTTTGTGGGACCAAGACAGAAAGAAGAAAAGCTCTCATTAGCAAATATTAGGTCCCACTTAGCAGTGCCTGCTTTCAAAATGCGTTCAATGAACCCTTCTGTTTGATAGTTAAAAATCTCTAAATCATCATGATTCTGTGAAACATCTACGTAAAACCTGTGTGCCATTATGTGTGTTCCTGTTGCCTGAAGTTCTGGCTGGGATTTTGTAACATGTATTAACATATGAAATGTCTTTAACATCCAAATTTAAACCAGGAATATTCTACATTTTTCAACAACAGCCACAGAGTCTGATCCTCTTTATTGTCAGGAACACCAAGTGCATGCCTACTTTAGGCTCTAATTGGTTTCTCTGTTCCTATTTACCTCCAGGAAAGGAATTTAATGTAGAATGAGGTTTCCATGAGTCACTCTTCAGTTGTTAGGACATTTTCCTCTAATATGCCCTCCAGCCTGTTCAGCTGTGACAGTTGTGTACAATAGATTGTGTTACACTTATCATGTGTTGCATTCTGTCCATATTTATTCTTGTCACCATTTCAGCTTTTCCATTAAGAAAGGCCCCTTTGTTTTGTAGGTCTTTTCTTTGATGTCTTTGTCTAGTGGTGGTATATCATCTATACAGTTAAAGTAATATTTAGAGACTCTAGATGGTAAGAACAGTTCTAGAAGCAGTCTAAGCAGGGACTGCTGCACTGGGGGAAGAGGGTAAAATGGGGGCCAGGTGGCGCTACCCCTCCCCTCAGCACCTCTGGCTCCAGAACAGTGCAGCAGAGACTTTCCCTTACCCCCACTTTGGGGGCACTAGAACCCAGGTGTTGCCTCCCCTCTCCTGCTGCCTCTCCTGCTCCTGGCTTCAGAAAAACTGAAGAGGAGCCAGCCAGAGACTCCAGCCCAGAGGAGCAGCTGCAGCCAAAGCAGGGATCTTTGGACATTCAGAGAACTTGCTGCAGTTTTGACTGGATTGTCTCTGCTCTATGCTCAGTGGCAGCATTAGGCACCTGCAACCCATGGAATCGCAGGGGGTCTGAGGCAGTGAATTGGCTCCCGATAGGGTGACTCAGTTACTTGTCCCTGGTGACAAAATGAAAGCCAAAGTGAATCACAAACACTGCCCAGCATGATGATGCAGGGACACACACCTCACCCAGCATGTCTGGCAGCAACACTGGTAGGGGCCCCAGAATTGAGCTTTGCAGGGGGCCACCATGAGGAAAACACCACCACCGCACTATGCTGATTGGCTGTTTGCTGCAACCTTCTCCTTCCCCTTCTCGCAATCTCTTCACTCCACACCTGTTGCTCAGGCTCCCTTCTGCCCTGCCCTGTTCCCTCACTCCCCTTCCCTTCAGTGTCCCCTCTCCCTGCCCTTTTCTGCCCGTTTAGCTGATCCCCTCTTTACTAAACCCCTTTCTTCCTCCCAAAAAAGGAATTGTGGCACTAACCTGCTGCTTGCTGCCATCACAGTGTGTTATTCCCCTTCCTCCGCCCTGCCTGTCTTGTCTAGTTAGATTGTGAGCTCATCAGGGCTCTGCTACTCTGTGTTTGTACAGTCCCTAGCACAATAGGCCCTGTTCTTGATTTGATCCTTAGGCACTACATAATAAACATGATTAATATTAATAATAGTGGAAATAGTATGTAATAGTGGGTTCAATATATTTATGCAATGCCTGTAGTACATACAGGATTTTATATATTGTAAATATTTCAAATTAGATGTATGTTTGCATAAAGCTATATGGTTCTATAACCTTTTAAGTACAGTTGAATTACGTGATTGCAATGTGATTATTTATATGGAAGTAATAAATGTTTAACAAAACAACAGTAATTGAGGATATTTTCAGTTCTGGATAACAAATTATTTCAAAAGATCTCTTATAAAATTCCTGTTTCCATAGAACACAAAAGGTTTTTTGGGGCCTGACATGCCACCCCAGTGGGAAGATGGCACTCTAGTGTGTTTTGCATTATAGAGAAAAGGAATCTAGGGCTTTGTTTATTGTTTTGCTTTCCCCATATTGCATATATGTTTCCTTCCTTTCACAGATTCAAAGTTGTAGGATAGCAGTTGGAAGAGAGACTGTGTTTAACCAGGTTGTAATGTATGTGTGATAAGGAGCTAACTCCACCCCCCGCACTCCCTTATCAGTGCTGAGCCCTCTTTACTCTCTGACAGGCCCTGTGAGCCTGGCATGAGTTGAACATCAGCTGAAAAAGTTAAAAAGGCCATTTTCTTTTCTTACGATGCATAAAGACAAACTTTGGTGTTTCTTGGTTTTTATTTCCCACCCCCCACCTTTTCCCCACAAAAGGTTGTCCTCCCTCATCACCAGAGACTGAAATTGGGTGTTAAGAGAAATGGGACTGTTCAGTCAGATTGTTTGTTTAAAACTAGTGACAAACACTTGGGAGAATAATTCTCTTTGAAGAAAAATTGCATTGCATCTCCACTTTGATGAAACACTAAGGCCATGTTTGCACTACAAAACTGTGTCGACCGAACTTATGTTGGCGTACAGCCACTGCAGTTATTAAATTGCTTGTATGTGTGCACACTTGGCTCCTTGTGTTGGCAGTGCGTGTCTTCACCAGGAGCGCTTGTATCAATTGTATTGTCAGTGTCAGGCATTGTGGGATGACTGTTGCTGGCATTCAGGAGTCGACGTAAGCAAAGCAGCATCTACACTGACAGCACGATGATCTTATTACATCGACCATGACTCTATGTACCTCATGGCAGTGGCATTACTAAATTGGTGTAGAGAGGCACTTAATGTCGATGGGAACCACATGCAAATGAAAACTCTTCCACAGCTAGGTCAATGCAAGGCAGCATATGTCGACCTAACAGTGTAGTGTAGACCAGGACTAAGAAATTCCTGCTCCAGGTCTGCAGACTTTGAGAGAGTTTTTTAAGCAAAAAAGCCATACAAACAAAGCAGGAAGTAAAGACTTTTAGTCTTCTTGATACCTCTCTGTTAAAAACAAGTAGAAAGCAAAAAAGAGCAACAATAACATAACCCCAACAGTAACAACCCGGGAAAAGTGAGGTAATCTTTAAACATACATAAAGAATTAGTAAAAGACAAAAGCAAAGAAGTTTTTTGTTTGCAGTTCATCTTTAGGACCTCAGTAGCCTGGGACAAACTGAGCTGTCATGGACTGTTGAGTTAAGTTTAAGATTTGCTCTTGTAACACTGATCAGAGCAACCTTTTCAGCTCAAGCAGCAGAAAATTGAAGAGGCTGTGTTTCTGCCTATTTTCAGCCACTCTAACTTCTGCTCCATTCAGAAATTCAGTTACTGGCAACTGGTTTGGGACAAATATCAAAAGCTTCATGCGACTCCAAAGAACTCTGCTTGTCAATTGCTGGAAATGGGCCATTTTCATTACCACTACAAACAGTTCTTTTTCTCTCCTGCTGCTAATAGCTCACCTTAACTGATCACTCTCGTTATAGTGTGTATGGTAACACCCATTGTTTCATGTTCTCTGTGTGTGTGTATATATATATATATATATCTTCCTACTGTATTTTCCACTGCATGCATCCGATAAAGTGGGCTGTAGCCCACGAAAGCTTATGCTCAAATAAATTTGTTAGTCTGTAAGGTGCCACAAGTACTCCTGTTCTTTCTGCTTGAATGGAGAATGAAGCCCCTCTTGTTTTCTTTCAACAATTCCCCCTGTACTTTTGCTCCATGTGTTATGCCTCATGCTGAGTATAGGCGCAGATGAATGAAATTAATTGAATATTAGTCATGGAGGGGGCTATTTGTGCTGCCATTTCTGTAGCTTTGTTGAACATGACTACCTTTGTCAAAAGGATTAAATGTAGCATAGTACTCGAAGTCACTACTACATAGATTCATAGGTTCCAAGGCCAGAAAGGACCATTGTGATGATCAGCTCTGACTTCCTGTGTAACACAGGCCAGAGAACTTTCCCCAAAATAATTCCTAGCGCAGATCTTTTAGAAAAAACATCCAGTTTTGATTTAAAGATTGTCAGTGATGGAAAATCCACCACAACCCTTGATAAATTGTTCCAATGGTTAATTACTCACTATTAAAAATGTATGTCTTATATCCAGTCTGAATTTGTCTAGCTTCAACTTCCAGCCATTTGATCATGTTACAGCTTTCTCTGCTAGACTGAAAAGCTCATTATTAATGTAGATTTTCTCTGTGTATGTACTTATAGACTGATCAAATCACCCTTAACCTTCTCTTTGTTAAGCTAAATAGATTTTGCTTGAGTCTATAAGGCATGTTTTCTAATCCTTTAATCATTCTTTTGGCTCTTCTCTAAACCCTCTCCAATGTATCAACATCCTTCTTGAATTGTGGACACCTGAACTGGACACTGTACTCCAGCACCAGTCAAACCAGTGTCAAAATCAGAGGTAAAATAACTTCTGCTGCTCAAGATTCCCCTGTTTATGCCTCCCAGGATTGCATTAGCTCTCTGGCTACAGCATCACAGTGGAAGTTCATGTTCAGCTGATTATCCCGCATGAGCTCCAAATCTTTTTTCAGAATCACTGCTTCCCAGAGTCCCCGTCCTATAAGTGTGGCCTACATTCTTTGTTCCTAGATGTATATACATTTATGTTTAAATGTATTAAAATGCATATTGTTTGCTTGTGCCCAGTTTACTAAGCAATCCAGATCACTCTGTGACTTGTCTTCATTATTTACCACTCCCCCAATTTTTGTGTCATCTGCAAACTTTATCAGTGAAGTTTTTATATTTTCTTTCAGGGCATTGATAAAAACGTTAAATACCATAGGGACAAGGACCAATCCCTGCCAGAACTGTACTAGAAACACACCCATTCGATGTCAGCCAGCTTTTAGTCCATTTAATGTGCCATGTTAATTTCTATATCATTGTAGTTTTTTAGTCAAAAAGTTGTGCAGTATCAAGTCTTACAGAATGTCTTACAGAAATCTAAGTATATACATCAACACTGTTACCTTTATGAACTATACTAGTAATCTTGTCTACCAAAGATAAACTAGTTTAACAGGATCTATTTTCCATAAATCCACATTGATTGGTATTAATTATATTACACCTCCTTTAATTCTTTATTAATCAAGTCCCATATCAGCCACCTCATTGTCTTGCCCTGGATCAGTGCTAGATGACAGGCCTATAATTACCCAGGTCATCCTGTTTTTATCCTTTTTAAATATGGGCACATATTAGCTTGCTTCCAGTCTTCTGGAACTTCCCATTGTTCCAAGGCTTATTGAAAGTCAATGTTAGCAGTCAAGTAAGCTCCTCAGCCAGCTCTTTTAAAACTGTTGGATGCAAGTTATCTGGACCTGATGATTTAAAAATGTCGAACTTTAGTAGCTGCTGTTTAACATCCTCCTGAGATACCAGTGAAACGGAAATTATCATCATCATATGATAAGACTATATCATCTGTTTTTCCCAAGTACAGAACATAAATATTTATTGAACAATTCTTTCTTTTCTGCATTATTATTGATAATTCTATCTTTTCCGTCTAGCAATGGACCAATACCATTGTTAGGATTCTTTTTGTTCCCAATATACTTTTAAAAATCCTTTTTTATTGTCCTTAACTCTGCTGGCCATAGAGTTCTCCTTGTGTTTCTTTGCTTGCCTTATCAATTTTCTATAATTCCTAGCTTCTGATTTATATTCATTACATTCAACTTCCCCATTCTTTTATTTATTTTGTGTGTGTATATGTGAGAGAGAGTAGTAAAATGTTCTTAAACTATTCCCAATTATCTTCCACATTTTTCTGATTAAATTCTTCCTTGCAGCTGATTTGGCTCAGAATTGTTTTCAGCTTTGTGAAACTGGCCTTTTTAAAGCACTCTGTGTGTGTGTGTGTGTGTGTGTGTGTGTGTGTGTATTATATATATATATATATATATATATATTTTTTACTGGTTTGGACTTTATTCTGTTTGCATATTATAAATATCAAGTCATGAGCACTTGTACCTAATCTACCACTAATTTTTAATTCTGTGATCAGTACCTCTTTATATGTCAAGATTAGGTCTAATATACAATTTTCCTGTGTTGATTGCAACATGTTTTGAGTTAGGAAAATGTCATGTATAATATATAGAAATTCCAATAATATTTTAGCACTGGCAACATGATACCTCAAGCATGTGTCACTCAAACTGAAGTCCCCTGTGATCATGCAGCTTTTTCCCCTACACCTTATAGGTAGGTGCATAAGGAGCCGGTCATCCTTTTCCCTAGTTTTATTTGGTGGTGTGTAGCAGACACCAGCTAATAGTCCATCTTGCGCTTTATCTCTTAGTATATTGACCCATAAGCATTTGAGATAGTTTTCTTTGAAGTTGTCAGCCAGACTAGCCAGACTCATTTTAGTGCTCTGCCTGGACTATATTAGCGAGTTATAAAGGATTCATGTGGAACATGGCATTTGAATAACAAGAGTCTTGCTTCTGTCAGAACCTCTGACATCAGATTGCTGTTAATTTTTGTGCCCATCCAAGATAATGACCATATTTCAGTTTAATCAGTAGTTGACTATAACATTCCACAGAGAAAATCTGTATTAGCATGTGTATATACACCATATCTGAACTGTATTTGCAAGTTCTGACAGAAATAAATAAACTGAACCTGAGTGATCATACTGCTCTTGTCACCAAAACCTTGTTAATTAGATTACTTATTTTTTCAGATTCTTTATGCTGGCAGAGAGGTAGAGCAGGAGGGTGAGATATGATTACACATAGCTCTTTTAACTGACTTTGCTCCTCATGATCAGTGTTTGAACTTTGCCTGAGTGAAAGAGCTCAAACAGGTGTTTCATATTCATGCAGCTCATTATGGAGATCATTGACTTCCTATTGGGGTGGTCTGGGCTGACTGACTGTGCAGCTTGTGCAACACTTTGATTTTTTTGGACTCTCGGAATATTTAGGAATTGTTAGAAAATGAGGTTTTAATACGATAATGAGTGTGCAGCTGAAAGCTGTTCATTGTAGCAATTAACTTGTCCTGAAAGCTTCTGACTCCACCTGTCGTTTGTTCCCATTGGAGAAAAGTAAAATGTCTTTGTGGTAGTTAATCTTCATTCAGCATTTGTGGATGAATTATTATTTTATTAATGTTTAACATGTATACTGTGGTAGGGCTTAGCAGCTTCAACCAGGTCAGAGCTCCATTATGTTAGGCACTTGGCAAATATGTAATAAATGGCAGCCTATAATAAGGTGGCCCCTCCTGTGGGAGACCACAGTGCGACAGGTTTGCTTCCCTAAGTTTCCCCTTTATTCACTCATGCAAAGGAGTGTCTGTCTCAGGAGCAAGTTCAAATCCTTTTATTCACATAAGGTACCACAGTCCACAGATTCCATATGGTAAAAACAGTTAAACTCAGAGACTTTAAGGCCAAAAGGGACCATTGTGATAATCTAATCTGACTTCCTGCACATTGCAGGCCACAGAACCTCACCCACCCACTCCTGTAAAAGACCCATAACCTTTGGCAGGGTTACTGAAGTCCTCAAATCATGATTTAAAAACTAAAAGATTTAAAAACTTAAAAGTTATAGAGAATCCACCATTTACTCTAGTTTGAGACAGCAAGTGACCCATACCCTATGTTGCAGAGGAAGGCAAAATAAAAATAAAATCCAGAGTCTCTGGCAGTCTGACCTGGGAGAAAATTCCTTCCAACCCCATATGGCCCTGAGTTTGAACTCTGAGCATGTTGGCAAGATCCACTAGCCAGACATCTGGGAAAGAATTTTCTATAGCAAGTCAGAGCCCTCCCCATCTAGTGCCCCATCCCAGGCCGTTGGAATTTTTGCTACTAGTCTCAAAACCCTAAAGTAAAACAAGTTTACAATGAAGAAGCTCTTCAGTCCCATTCACATGTCACCGTTCACAGGTTACCAACTCTCATTAACCACTCTGTCCCAGTACCATTAGTCTCTGTTCCAGGTTCCCACTTTCCAGGCCATCTGCCTGAGAGTTCCAAGATATCTGCTTATCTCCCATGAGTCTTCTTCCATAGCCCCAAGTCAGGTCTCCCACAAGAGGGCTCCCTGCAGAATATCATTCAACCAGGCCTGCTTCCCTCAGAGTCCTACCCTAGCTCATGGCTACCTCCCTCTAGAGTCAAGCCCTTGCTTCTGAGCCTAACTTATACTTATCATACTGGTTCTTCCCCTCATTCCTAAGGGACTGAATATCTGCTCCGTTGTGACACTGTTTGACTTTGGGGTTTTGAGATGTACTGTTTTTACTATGAGGAATCTGTGGACTGTGATGAGGAACGTGAGGAGCTCAGGGAAGTCTCTGCTGAGCTTTCTGCCTCTCCTCTGTTCTCACGTAGCTCTCCCCTCCCCTCCTGACTCATTATCTGCAGGATTGGGTAACAAAAACAATGGACTGCTTTTGGCACAGAGTAGCTCTGTGTGCAGTTCTTAGCCAATCAGAGTAATGGTCACAGCTCACCACACCTAGCCATTATTAGATGGCAGCTTTCTGAACATATTATGACAGGAATGAGTTTTAAGGAAGATAAGTTTGTGGCATTACATATTTTGACTGGGAATTTCTTCCACCTATAAAAAGGCGGCATGGGAAAAAGAGTGAAGATGTTTGTGGAAGAAGCAAACAGGTGGGTGATCTAGGCTGGCATTACTGGCAGAGCAAAAACAGCTGGTGACCTCACAATAAGATAATAAATGAGACAGATTGACAGGGCAGGGCTAAATTGTGGAGAGCTTTGAAGTATCATTTTTAAAAAATGGGGGAACAGGGGAAATATAGGTGTATCCCATGTTTTTAAAGTGATTCCTTAGTTAAAAGAACCAATTTATGCTTTTGATTATACCAGTGTTAATCTAGAGCAACTACATTCAAGTTAATATATTTAGTCTAGGTGCTACAATAATACAAATAATTAATAATAATGATATATTAATGTAAGGAAGATCAGAATTTGGCTGAAGAGTGGAGGGGGGAATTTAACACTGAATGTAAACAAAGGGAGGAGAAAAGAAGTTAACCACTGATTACTTTTCATTCTGTTTATCCAACTCTTGGTTCAGAATTATGCCGTATTTTAAATGAATTTTGAGCAAGTCCTATTTTGCTATTTGCTTAAGGAAATAAAGAATTGTAGAAGGAGGTGGGAGACGAGAACCAACTGCTTGCCTAATTGTATTCAGTGCAGTCAGATGCCAGAAATGCATGAGGATGTGTAACATGATCTATATTACTGTCTCAATCTAACAGCTTTTTAATAGGTTCATATGTCAAATCCTATTACCATTAGCATATAACTTTGAGATTATTCTTGGTTTTTACTTTCTTTCTTGAATTAGATGTTTGCAGTGGTGCCCCCATAAATACTTTCAAAGTGGTGTGAAGGTAGGCAGAGTGGAGGCAGTGGCACCTGGAGTATTGAAGAGTTTCAGATTTAAGTCATTTTAAGAATATATTTCTTAAAAATTCATTGGGGACAGCTGGACATCTGCAGATGCACTTATAGAATCCCCTTGTCTTTTGCAGAGAAGATTACCATGAAGATGGGTTCTGTCAGCCTTACAGGGGAATTGCATGTGCACGAATCATTGGAAACAGGACCATTTACGTGGACTCCCTCCAGATGCAAGGAGAAATTGAAAACCGAATTACTGGTAGGATTATATGCCTCTAGTAGGACAATAATAATTTGTTCCAGTATCCCATTCAAGTGCCAACAGTACTAGTTTTATTACCACATAATTGATAAGTGTAATGGCCAAGTTACCCTTATAATAAGATTTGAACAAGCAATCCCTTTTCTCTCTCTTGTATTCAGAAAACATTGTTTTACAGACCAAAAATCTGCTATCATGTTAAAAACATTTTTCACCTTAAGTGAAGTGTCAAAGGCTTGACTCTTTAACAGCTTGTAATTTATATTGGAGCGTTTTAAATGATAGATTGAAATGGAAGTACATTTTTAAAAGTCCAAGTGCATTCTAATGTAATGAAAAACTGTTGTGGTGACTTTGTCCTTGGGCTTCCTCCCTTTTACTGCAAAATCCCAGTAGAGTTCTGATTTAACATTGATTTATATAAATTAAGTAATTTCCATGCTCTGCCCCTGCTAATTCTTTCTCTGAACACCATTTTGGTACACTCTCAGCAACATTTGGTGTTCAAAAGTTTAATTACTTTTCCGGCACAGTAGATGAACATTCAGTTTCTTCACAGAACCACACCAGAGTGATCAGTGATATTAGCAGCAGTTAATTCTAATGCCCCTTTGCTAGAGCAGTCAGATAAATCCATACATCTCTAAGGAGCAAAGCAAACCAGACATAATTCTATTTATTACCATTTAGCTCACCATCATCACTGTATATTTGATCTCTTAAGAAAAGGATTAACATGTTTGCTGCAGTGAGGTTTTCCAGAAAATTACTTTTTGATCAAGTTAAATTTGTTCCCATATATATGTAGCCTTCCGCATGCTGATTGAGTAATATTGGTGTTGGAGGGGGTGGGGGGAGAGTGTTTTGTATGCAGGCCTGGGGTTGGAATTATGTTTTTTGGGGAGTTGATGTCAGTTTTATTTATTAGTAAGTTTGATACAGCACTTACACCCAGATCCTGCAAATAGATCAGTGCAGGCGTTAGCCCTGTGCCTGCCCGGAGTGCCACTGATTTCCATGTGGCTGTGTGCAGGAGCAGGGATCCACCGTGCAGAGACAACTGCAGGATTGGGGCCTTAGTGCATATATAGGTGGTAATGAGCAGGCATGACCAAATAGTATTTTAAAAGTATATGAATTTTGAGAAATGTTTACCAAATGCCCTGCGGACTAATTGCTATAGATTTTGCAATGTGCTCAGTTGTTGTGAAGATTCAGTGTATATGGAAAGCCTTTAAGCAAATATCTTAGTATTTTGGGGATTGAGCTAGTTAGCTGTTTCTCAACTAATAAGCAATCTCTTTTTTAAAAAAAACCCAAACCTCTCCATTTGTACTTGCATAGAGGTGTATAGTGTATAGCGAAGACTGTGGCCCTTTGTGAATGGGTAATAGGGACACCTACTGTCCAAAGCTAAAACTGACAATTAAAAACATACCTACATGAAATTTTTGTTCAGGGACTGAAGAGTAAAATTTACCTATGGTGGCCTGACATTTTGTGGTGTTGTGAAGTATTTAGCTCAGGGTTGCCAACTCTTGTACTTTAAACAAAAGCCAGCTGATATTTGGTATTTTTAATTAAAATCTTATCTCCTAAAATCATGTGATTATCTGAGAATCTCAGCTTTCATTTAAAAATTTTTTTTCCAGCCTTTATGGCGCTGGAGAAAAGCTTGTAAACATGACCTCTAGAGACTCAAAAGTCAGAAGGCAAATAAACAGAGCCCCAAATTTATAATTTTTATGATTTTATGCCAATCTCATGATTTTTGGAGATCTGACTCATGATTTTTGAATGCTCAGGATTAGCAATATTGTTGTATCATTTAACACTGAAAAATAAGTTTTTGTTTTTTCACTGAAGTAAACAATGTGGTCTTTACAGGCATTTTTACTTCACTGAAGAATAAAATACTCTTGTTCAGGGACTGAAGAGCAAATTTTACCTGTGGTGGTCTGACATTTTGTGGTGGTGTGAAGTATTCAGTTATTCACAGTGTTGCCAACTCCTGTAATTTAAAGAAAATACAGCTGATGTGCTGTGCTTTTTTTTTTTTTTTTTAATTTACCCTTCTTGACAGTTGCCATTTTCTTCACCTTTCTTTGGGTTTCTCTAGCTAAACAACTCCAGTCCCCAAGAACTCCAAACTTCTTTTGTGCGTGTGCATTCACATGCATTCTTGCTCATTCTTTTTAGGTGACAAATCTGAGGAACTATCCCAGATTGAGGTGTCAACAGAGGATCTTTTGGAACAAATTAATACATTAAACAGTAATAAGTCCTCAGGACCAGATGATATTTGCCCAAGAGTTCCAAAGGAACTCAAATACCAAACTGCAGAACTACTAACCGTGGTATGCAGTGTGAGGATGGGGTGGCGTGCTGCTCTCCTGCCTCTTCCATGAACACAGAGTGTTCTGAGACCTTCTGGCTTGTAAACTCCATCATGTATTTTATTTACAGTGTTTTAATCCTTTCCACGCTTTTACACAGTAGCTCAACTTTCTAACCCCTTCTCCAAAAGGAGGGGGTGGAGGATAAGGCGTCTCTACTCAGAGGATTCCGTTTGTCAGGTTATCCTAGCTTTTTGTTTCTCTCCTTCTCTTCCCCTTGAGCACGCCTTCCTGTGCCCTTTTATACAGCTTCCCTGTTAATCAGCTCATTAGCTCACTAGTGCCAATCTAGCATGGTAACCAGGTACACACCACTGTCCAATGAAACCTTCCCCGGGGAAACCTAATTAGTACTAATAGTGACTAGAGTGATTGCTCAAGTGCTAGCCCTCAGTACTCTGCCACATACCTCCTCCCCTTTCCCAACAGAATGGAGTTTACCTGTTCTGTTCATTCCCTCTGAAGCAGCTCATATTGACCACTGTCAGAAGACAGGATACTGGGCTAGATGGACCTTTGGTCTGACCCAGTATGGCTGTTCTTATGTTCTTAGGAGTTTCTTCCCCCATACTCTTCCTCTTTTACAGGAGGATCTATCAGGCTTCTGCCCCTCCTAGCCCTCAGGTTGTTCATTTTGGGTCCTATTATAGGGTCCATCCATTCTCCACCCACAAAAATTGCATTTGGTGGATGAAGGTTGTCCTCATAATTATGTCTCTGCCCATATGTCATCATACCAAGGGCAGCCTGTTGAGCTGTTCTCCCTACCTGTGCCCTCTTTGTTAATGGAGGGGTCCTAAGTTCCATGTAAACTGCGCGGCCGTGCAGCAGCCTATTAAGTGCCACACAGACGCTCAGGGAACCTGCGTCCCTTCCCTGGCCCCAACCCAGCCCGGCCACCAACCTGCCACGGCCGGGGGAGGGGCAGCCCGGCCAGGGGAGGGGCAACCCAGCCCCGGCCCAGACCTGCTGCGGCCAGGGTTCCCTTCCCCAGCCCCAACCCAGCCCGGCCCCCAACCTGCCACGGCCCGGGGAGGGGAGGGGCAGCCCAGCCCCGGCCCAGACCTGCTGTGGCCGGGGCGCCCTTCCCCTGGCCCCAACCAGCCCCGGCCCTGCCGCAGCCAGGGGATGGGGAGCCCAAATCCAGCCCTGGCCCAGCCCTGGGGTAGTGGTCCTATCCCATGGCCCCAGCCCCGGAGCTGCCACAGCGGGGAGAGGCACCTCTCTCCCCCCTGACCAGGTGCTGCTGGGGGGGAGTCCTCTCTCCCTGCCGTAGTCCCGAGGCAGCCTGCACCCCAAACCCCTCATCCCTGGCCCCAACCCAGAGCCTGCACCCCCATACAGAGCCCTCTCCCCCTGCACCCCAACCCTCTGCCCCAGCCCTGAGCCCCTCATCGCTGGCCCGGAGCCCGCACCCCCAGCCAGAGCCCTCATATCCCTGCACTCCAACTCTCTGCCCCAGCCCTGAGCCCCCTCCCACACTCTGAATCTCTTGGCCCTGTCCCCACCCCATGAATTTTGTTATGTGCAGCAATATGAAGGTGATGTCACCAATCACCTCCATATTGGTGCACATAACAAAATTCATTCTGCACGTGTGTGGGAAAAATTAGAGAGAACACTGGTGGGGTCCATTCTTGCTCCTCAGTCTCCTGGTTATCCTGGGCCTCTGTTTCCCACATCCCTTCAAAGTGTTTTAGGGATGCCTCCTCCCAAGATTCTGGGGATAAGGAGTCTGATAACTGTTTGACCTCAATGGGGGGACTTCTCTGTTCGCACCTTGTCTGTGGCTTATAATTTCATTTATTTCCTCCACATTTTTTCCTTGCTCTGCGGGTTGTATTTCTTCCCTCCTGGGCCTCTGAGCCCACTACAAGGTAGTGGGGCAATCCATCTACTACCTCTATATGTTTCCACCTTCATGTCCCCTTGACTTCCAGGGACAACTGTGCCATAGGGCAGAATTTCATGTCCCCATGTACACATTCAGTTTTGACCCTACCTCCAGGAAGTATCCTCTGTGGTTTCATTAACTCCCACCTTATTAGCAAAAGGAATGAAGCCATGTCCACTAGATCCATTTGGCGCCTCCTCTCTATCTTGGTGCCTCCTTCTTACCATTACTAAGATGGTAGGCACAGTATTTTATTTTTTCTTCCCTGCCTGGGGGTCTCAGCCTACCCACAAAACCATGAAAACCCACAGTCCATGTATATGTCTGTCACATCCACATTGGAAATACATTATGGCCCAAGCCCCTGCCAGAGTTCTGTCGGGCTCCTCCTTCATCTTCTTGGGGCCCTTTCTGGCTGTAGGTGTTCCAGTCCTTCTCCCCAGATCTAGTCCCATACTAGACTTGTAGGCTCTGAAGTTTTACAGTTTTTGAGTGCAGTTATATAACAAAAAAAAATCTACATTTGTAAGTTGCACTTTCACGACAAAGAGATTGCACTACAGTTCTTGTCTGAGGTGAACTGAAAAATAGTTTCTTTTTATCATTTTTACAGTGCAAATATCTATCATCAAAAATAATATAGACTTTGATTTCAATAGCAACACAGAATACAATATATATGAAAATGTAGAAAAACATCCAAAATAGTTAATAAATTTCAATTGGTATTCTATTGTTTAACAGCGCAATTAAAGCTGTGATTAATCACGATTAATTTCTTTGAGTTAATCGCGTGAGTTAACTGCGATTAATCGACAGCCCTAGTAATTAGTACTAACGGTGACCAGAGTGCTGTCTCAAGAGCTAGGCCTCAGCTCTCTGTCACAGTAAATCACCCTCTGTACCAGATGACTGGAGGGTAGCTCAGGTAACACCAATTTTTTTTAAAGCCTCCAGAGGCAATCCTGGCAGTTACAGGCTGGTAAGCCTAACTTCAGTACCAGGCAAATTGGTTGCAACTGTAGTAAAGAACAGAATTATCAGACATTTAGAGAAACACAATATGTTGGGGAAGAGCTTTTGTAAAGGGAAATCATGCCTCACCAATCTATTAGAATTCTTTGGCAGGGGGGTCTGCAAGTAGGTGGACAAGGGTGATCCAGTCGATACAGTGCACTTGAACTTTCAGAAAGCCTTTGACAAGATCCCTAACCAAAGTCTCTTAAGCATAGTAGGCAGTCATGGGATAAGAGGGAAAGACCGCTCCTGGATCACTAAATAGTTAAAAAATAGGCAACAAAGAGTAGGAATAAATAGTCAGTTTCACAATGGAGAGAGGTGGCCCACCAGGGATCTGTACTGGGACCAGTGCTGTTCAACATATTTTCATAAATGATCTAGAAAAGAGGGTAAACAGTGAGGTGGCGAAATTTGCTGATCATACAAAATTACTCCAGTTAATTAAGTCCAAAGCTGACTGTGAAGAGTCACAATGTGGTCTCACTAAACTGGGTGACTGGGCAAAAAAATGGCCAATGAAAATTCAGTGTTGTTAAATGCAAAGTAATGCACTTTGGAAAACATAATGCCATGATACATACAAAATGATGGGGGTCTAAATTAGCTGTTACCACTCAAGAAAGAGATCTTGGAGTCTTCTTAGATAATTCTCTGCCAATATCTGCTCAATATGCAGCAACAGCCAAAAAAGCTAACAGAATGTTAGGAGCCATTAGGAAAGGGATAGATAATCAGATAGACAATATCATAATGTCACAGTGGTATGCCCACACCTTGAATACTGCATGCAGTTCTGGTCACCCCATTTCAAAAAGATATATTAGAATTGGAAAAAGTATGGAGAAGGGCAACAGAAATGATTTGGGGTTTGGGCCAGCTTCTATAAGAGGTGAGATTAAAAAGACTGGCTCATTGTAGAAAAGAGAGACGACGAAGGAGGGGATATAATAGTCTATAAAATCATGAATGGTGTGCAGTAAGTGAATAGGGAAGTGTTATTTATCCCTTCACATAACACAAGAACTGGGGATGGCCCAATGAAATTAATAGGCAGCTGGTGTAAAATAAACATAAGGAAGTACTTCACACAACACATAGTCAAGCTGTGGAACTCGTTGCCAGGGGATGTTGTGAAGGCCAAAAGTATAACTGGGTTCAAAAAAGAATTAGATAAGTATACCTGGTGAATAAGGGAAGTAGGCTAGAGGCTAGGGGATATGAGGATGGCTTCTAGGGAGACTTTGGGGGAGTAGGCAGATTGAGAAACATGAAGGGTTGAATGGGTCTTTGGGGAGATGAGAGTTTATCAGGGATGTGCAGGGGATAGATCAGTGGTTTTCAAACTTTTTTTCTGGCGACTCAGTTGAAGAAAATGGATGTCCACAACCCAATGGAGCTGGGGATGAGTGGTTTGGAGTATGGGAGGGGGCTCTGGGCAGGAGGTTGGGGTGCGGTAGGGGGCCAGGGCTCTGAGCTAGGGGTGCGGGCTCTGGAGTGGGGCCGGGGATGAGGGGTTTGGGGTGCAGGAGAGGGCTCCAGTTTGGGGGGGGAGGGCTCAGGGCTGGGGCAGGGGATTGGGGCCTGGGCTTACTTCAGGTGGCTCCCGGTTAGTGGCACAGCAGGGGTGCTAAGACAGACTTCCTGCCTCTCCTGGCACTGCGGACCGTGCTGTGCCCCGGAAGCGGCCAGCAGCAGGTCTGGCTCCTAGGCGGAGGTGCGCAGCTCTCACCCACAGTCACCGCGCCCCCAGCTCCCATTGGCTGATTCCTGGCCAATGGAAGTGCGGAGCCAGTGCTCGGGTTGGGGGTAGCGCGCAGAGCTCTGTGGCCCCCCACTTAGGAGCCGGACCTACTGCTGGCTGCTTTCGGGGCGCAGCACGGAGCCGGGACAGGTAGGGACTAGCCTGCCTTAGCCAGCCAGCAGCGCTGATGGACTTTTAACGGCCCACTCAGTGATGCTGACCAGAGGCGCCGTGACCCAGCGCCTTACATTCTGCGTCCCAGTACTGGGTCGCGACCCACAGTTTGAAAACCACTAGGATAGAGGGAAGAGCCTTTTTGTGCAGTAGGCCTGGAGGAGCACCAGTGTCTCTGTGCCAAGGCATTAGGCCTGGAAGGTTGCCCCAGTGCACCAAGGCAGCAGTGCTGATAAGAAAGTCCTTCAAGAGCCAAGGCCTCTGTGCAGATACTCTGCTCCCTGGCACTGCTGCCTTGGCTCTCTGGTGCACCATTAAGCACATGCCTCCCTCACGTTCCTGATGTTCCTGCACATCTGTGAGGTATACTTCAGCCCCTGCTGTCTCCACCCCCAACCCTGTTCTGTTCAAGCACCCCAACAATACCAAGTCCTGATCATAATACACCTATCACTCATGTATGCAGAGCTGACGTCTGTAATATCTACATAAAAATGACTACCAAATGTAGTTGTTCGCAGAATTTTAGCTGTGTTTGTCCCAGGATATTAGAGAGACAAGGTGACGGAGGTAATACCTGTTACTGAAGTTGTGCAGTAAAAGATATTCCTTTTCCCACCTTGTCTCTACCAAATTTTGAACAGTCACTAACAATTAGATCACCCATTTACATTGACATTTTCTTCTAAAATTTACAGACAATCTTACAGCTGTTTTGCAGTCTGAAAACAATACCTCGCTTACTTGCACACTCCAGTACAAAGACACTTATAGAACTACTTACAATAGAACTGATGAAAGCCTATGTTAATAATCAAAGCACCTGAACATTTAACCAGTAAACAGGGTTCACGTTGAAGCAGCAGCACATTGTCTGTTCAGGAAGAGATATGTTGGCATAGTTGGTGGAAGGATGGTAGTGAAGCTGAAGAGAGGAACTAATAAGTGGATCATAGACGGGGCGTTGAATGATTTAACGGCTTATTTCCTTGCTTTTTATGGCTTGCGTTGGTGGAATAAGCAGTCTAACAACCCTAACTCAAAGTTAATTTTTTTGTGTGGGAATATTTCTATATTTAGGGCTTGATTCATCCCTCGGATACATGATGTACATCATTATTTATCTCTTCTTTAAAATGTTGAAGAAAACTCCCAGATAAATGGCAGTGTGTAGGCGTTCAGTGCCTAAGGGGAGGATCAAGTCCTTAGTGAGTTATGAAATGTGTCTTAATAGGATTGGTGCTTTGGGATTATCAATATGCAGTTCTTCTCAGCACCTGCAATCGGGCTTCTCATTGCAAAATCTCATCAAATGTTAACAAAGTCCTTCCTTTTGTCTAGCAAGGATTGAAAATAGATATTGTCTGGTTTATTGATGAAAATGTCTGGAGAAAGCAGGAGACTTAGTGATCTAAACTCAGGTTTGACCTAACTAGAAACCTTGACGCTACAGATTCAAGTCCTGACAGGGTTGGCTCAGTCCTTCATTCTTCTAAGACAAATAAATAAAGTACTCTGTTTACTCTGTAAGGGTGTCTTGACTCACACCACAGAAACTGAGGTCCTGTGCACTCTGCATGGACATTAAAGATACAACAGCACTTGGGTTTGCCCCATTAAGTCTAGCCAATATTTTGTTTCCACTATTGTTCTGTGCATTGTTTGTCTGCCCAGCTCCCACACTCCACCTCACCGATACTGAATGTAGATAGGCTTTGAGATCCTTCAAGACACAAGGTGCTGTCTTAACATAAAAACTATTTTATTTCTTTTGTTTAGTTTATTATGTACTAGTGCTCATCCAGTAATTTTTGTTTATTTCCAGCCGCATTTACCATGATTGGCACTTCTACCCATTTATCTGATCAGTGCTCGCAGTTTGCCATCCCATCATTCTGCCACTTTGTGTTTCCACTGTGTGATGAGCGCTCTCGGACCCCCAAGCCAAGGGAGCTGTGTCGGGATGAATGTGAAGTTCTGGAGAATGACCTCTGTAGGCAGGAATATAACATTGCTAGGTCCAATCCCCTCATTCTGATGCAACTACAACTGCCCAAGTGTGAGGACCTGCCACTGCCTGAAACTCTGGAGGCTGCCAACTGTATAAGAATTGGGATCCCTATAGAACGGCTCAACAGATGTAAGGTTTAATCTTTCAAGCTTTGAGCTTTTTTTATTTCTCGTCACTGACAATATTTTGAAATGAGATGGTCTTCAGTGATTCTAGCTACATAAACTTATTGTCATACTGAATGTTTTCATAAGGAGATCTGATTGCCTTTTGTAATACATCATATTGATCATAACCTGCAGTGTTGCGAAATATAGAGCTAGATGGGAAGCTTAGAGGAATTGAATGATCATGAAAGCTGCTGAATTACAACTCTGGAAGATAAAGGCCTGTATCCACACAAGAAGTACACCAGAAACAAGTGAAAGTTTCCCCACTCCACTGTCAGTATACCACAACTCTGTTCTGTAGGATCCCTGTGTCGGGAGAGTGGAGTTCACTCATCTGTCCTGTTCAGTCCTTGGCCTCTTGGCTGAGACTCTGTATCCATCTATGTGTAGGTTTTGTTTGAATTTCAGTAATCTTTAAGTAGGTCACAAAAGCTTCACTTGAAATGGCTGTTAAGAAATGATACATTTTAGGATAATTTACTTTCATTCTTTTTATATGGACTATTAATCCTGCAAATCAAGCTGGGAGTGTAATTATCCTTGCTATACTGGATGCATGCATCTGTGGGTGTTATATTTGTATCCAAGGGTTAGATTCGTTGTTGTTATTATATACTGCTATTTTTCTCTACCTACTCCATTCCTCTGTAACTGATCACCATACTCACATGCTGTTTTACCTCTCAGCTACATTAGACTAACATGACTATATGTAGATAGCTGGCAAGATTCACAGTCGGCTAAGCTTACTCTGAATTCCCAGCCTCTCAGTACAGCCTCCTCTTCTAGCAATCAGCAGAATTGAGCAGCAGGGGCAGTGGAGTAGAGCTGGTTGGGGTCAATTAGGATGAAATGTAACTATTTGAATTGCAATACAGAGGTACTTAGGAGCTGATTAGTCCAAGGGAGCTGAGAAGCAGAATCAGTCAAAGAGGTGTGTTTGTGGGGGAAGAGGGAGACAAAATCAGCCAGGGAGTTGGAAAAGATACCAGCCAGAGGGAATGGAGAAAACAAAAGCAACTGGGATCAGGGGAAAGAGAGTAACCAAGCAAGGGAAGAAGTCAGCCAATCAAATCTGGCTCCAGGGGCTAATAGCAAGCATAATTTCCCATGTTTCTTAGGGTCCGTGGCACTCCCTCTAATGGGTGAAGTTCTGCATGTGAGAGCAGCAGCAATAAAGTGTTCTCTTCATTTATTTTAATTTTATGTGAAATCCCTTGTTACAGATCACCAGTGTTACAATGGCTCTGGAGCTGATTATAGAGGGACCATTAGTGTCACCAAATCAGGCCACAACTGTCAGCATTGGAATTCCCAGCATCCTCATAACCATGATCTGACAAGCACACAGTTTCCAGAGCTAGGAGGTGGACATGCATATTGCCGAAATCCTGGAAGTCAGATGGATGGTCCCTGGTGTTTTACACAGAATAAAAACGTACGCATGGAACTGTGTGAAGTACCGTCTTGTAGTATGTATTCTCTTTTTTCCCCCTTACTACTGTCCTAAAGGTTTAACAGTTTTAAATATTGCTTATTGTTAGAGTATTACTGATTGAGAAAATTACAATTCTAAGGTTTTCATTGCTTCTAGTGTGGCACCATTGTTTCTTGTTACATGTTTGTAATGTTGTTTTCAGACCAAAGTTTGTTGCCTGGACCCCGTACTGTCTATTTATTGTATTTCTGGAGCAAAAAACAGAGACAATTAACGATATTACATGCATTTAGTATATCATATTTCTGTATACTGTTTGGTTTCTGATTTGGTTAATATAGTTGAGACTGCTCTGAATATACATTAAGAAATATTTTGGTTTTATGTAACACCATTCAGCATTATGCCACTGTTTCTATCTAAGGCATCTTAGTTTGGAGAACATAGATTCTCAATCTGGTCTTGAGGTGGATGGCAATCTATGTACTAAGCCAAGAAACCAACAAAAGTCGGCTTTACCCAACTTTGGCATTGGAAAATAGAGATGATAATTCACATATCCTGTAGAGGGAGATAAAGCATTATACTTGGTTATAGGAAACAAAATCAAAAGCATAGAATCAAAGGCACCATACAGATCATGATTTTAAAATAAATCATCTAGACTAAATACCAAGTAGTGAAAATGCTCATGAATCAGTATTGCATTAGTATTAGCAAGAAGCCATCCTAGTTAACCCAATGGAGTCCTGCCTATGACACATTAGTACAGTCCCTTTAGCTTCACCGCATTAGCATAGAATTCAGTCTAGAGCCATTACTGTTCGTTTGAGTGCCAAAGGTGAGCTCAGTACTGTGCAGAACAAGGAGAAAGGCGCAATCCCTGCTGCAACAGGTGTGAAGTATAAGCCTCACAAACGTTGCTTCAGTACAGACAGGCAGTACTTAAAAAATTAAAACAGTAAAATGTAAAAATTCTGGTTTTCCTCACTTTAATACTTTTTCTTGATTTGACTTAAAAAGAAAAAAATGTATATTACATGATGTGTTATCAAGATTTTATTGGTATGAGTTTGGGAGGGAAGCACTCAGAAATGGCATAGTCACAAATTTCATAAGGCATCCCAAAGGAGTGCCAATAAAACCTTTTGTACCATACCATGCTGTCCTGTACTCTGTATATGCCACACATCTTACAGAAAAATATTTTAGAAATGCTTTAGAGAGCCTTTATTAAATATATTGACACTATTTTTCATCTTCGTCTGCCTGAGAAATGAGACTGCCTTGATACCAAAATGTTCAATGGTATCTAAATAATTTGGAGGTGAGGAGAGAATTCCACATTTTATGGGCCAACACAGTAGTGTTGGCAGAGTTAAATTAGTGGGCAAAGTGCTGATGAAAGGGTTAAAGTTGGATGATAAGGACTGTTTGTCATATGGCTCTGCAGTTTATCACATTCAGATCACTCGTGCGTGCATGCCTGCATGTATAATGATGAAGACTAATCACTGTACTTCATCCAGTAAGCAAGTTAATGCAATTGCACAACAGTCTGTATTCTGCAGTTTCTCTACTGGGAAAGTTCAATAATAGTGTTTCAGATGTAAAATAAACTATAAATGAAATGGATCCAATGGTTTCATAACGTATCCTTGAACCCACTAGTTGCCATGTTCACTCAACATTAATTCTCAGAAATATTTGACAGAAAATTAGTTTGTGGCTGATGGAATTAAAAACCTGTACTTAGAATGTAACTTCTGTTTTAAAATCATGTGATTTGCTTCTTTTGTTTAAATATTAGTCTCAATATTCACACTAGTGTTTTTAATTTACTTTGTTTTTGAATACTTTAAAAAACATCACCTGAAAACAATAAATATTTAAATCCCGACAGGTCCACGTGACAACAGCAAAATGGGGATCCTCTACATTCTGGTTCCCAGCATAGCCATTCCTTTGGTTATTGCCTGCCTTTTCTTCTTGGTCTGCATGTGTAGGAACAAACAAAAGGCATCTGCTGCTACACCCCAACGTCGCCAGTTGATGGCATCTCCTAGCCAGGACATGGAAATGCCACTTATTAATCAGCACAAACAGGTATTTTTTGCAGATTTTTTAAAGGCCAAGATTGTGAAAAATGTCATGGTTTTGAATGCCTCACATTTTGGCCAAATTGAGGCATCTGTAAAAGGCCTGATTTTCAGAGTGTTTACAAAGCACCCAACTTATGAAAATCAGGTCCTTTGGGGTATCTCTCAAAGTTGAGCACCCAAATCAACAGTCAATACAGCTTTCAATACCAAAATATTTCTATGTAATTTGTGTGTGTGTGTGTGTAACTGGTACTCCTAGTCATTCTTTGCTTTGACTTCTTACTTCGGTGACTAGAAATCTTGATATTTCTGATTCATTCTTAATTTTGCCCTGGTAATGGCTTGTAGTTTTGCTTGTTTTAAGCAGTACATGCAACAATTTTCCTTCCAAATTACTCTACTTTGGTTTCCAATATGCTGAAGCCTTCATTGGACTGGGGGAAGAGGATATGGAAGAGTCTATGTACAATATTCTTCTAAGCCTGGGTAACTCAGAAGACAGTACAATCAAAATGACTTTTTAAAATTTTTGATAAATGTCTATAGTTTAACCTCCAGAATATGAATGATTTTCTGGCTAGTTAAAAGGTCTCCTGTTAGAATTCTGTTCAGATCTAAAGTAGAATTTTTATCCTAGTATTTACTTGATGTTAGTTCAAAAAGACAATACACAATTTGGTACAGTTGGCAACACCTGTTCAGAAAACTGTCAGCTGAAAGAATAGACATTGCCAGTTGAACCAAACTGTGTATTAATTTTATGAATCCATTAATGAATGAGGTTTAATGGCAGAGCTGTATGGGGAGTCTACACAGTGTCTGATTGTCCTATGGTTAAACAAGTACTCCCTTGTTTCTAAAGCTGCCAATTTTGCCCAGAATTGATAATCTTTTCAACTTGCAGAAATATGGTTGCTCTTTTGTACCTATCGATTGAAATAATCATGCTCACCTTCCAACACAATTAAATTTGGACTTCTGATAATGGTATCATCCATTTCAGGGCTATGAGTAAAATTAAGATCTAGTTGAATATACAACGATATAAATGGAAAATTAATTTTGACAAAACCATCATCCTGTGGTAGCATGTAATCATTAGTTTTGTCTTTTAATAGAGAATTGTAGTGTTATAAAACACTAGGAATTACCTTGATTTTTTTTTTCCAGACTAAACTTAAAGAGATCAATCTGTCTACTGTGAGGTTTATGGAAGAGCTAGGGGAAGAGAGGTTTGGAAAAGTCTACAAGGGGCATCTCTTTGGTACAACGCCCGGTGAACAGACACAAGCTATTGCCATCAAAACACTCAAAGACAAAGCAGAATTGGCTCTTCGGGAAGAATTCAAACATGAAGCAATGATGAGATCACGTTTACAGCACCCAAATATTGTCTGCTTGCTGGGAATAGTGACAAAAGAACAGCCCATCAGCATGATTTTTAGTTATTGTTCCCACAGTGATCTCCATGAGTTTTTAGTTATGAGATCTCCCCATTCTGATGTTGGCAGCACTGATGATGACAAGACAGTAAAATCAGCTCTGGAACCAGCAGATTTTTTTCACATTGTGACTCAGGTAGCTGCGGGAATGGAATACCTCTCAAGTCATCATATCGTTCACAAGGACTTAGCCACCAGAAATATATTGGTATTTGATAAGCTTAATGTGAAAATATCTGATTTAGGCCTTTTCAGGGAAGTTTACTCTGCTGATTACTATAAACTCATGGGAAATTCCCTTCTTCCTATCCGATGGATGTCCCCTGAGGCTATCATGTATGGCAAATTTTCTGTTGATTCAGATATTTGGTCCTATGGAGTTGTGCTGTGGGAAATTTTCAGCTATGGCCTGCAGCCTTACTGTGGTTATTCTAACCAGGATGTCATTGAAATGATAAGGAATCGACAGGTTTTGCCATGTCCAGACGACTGCCCCACATGGATATACACTTTGATGTTGGAATGTTGGAATGAATTCCCCAACAGAAGACCAAGATTTAAAGATATTCACAATAGACTAAGAACATGGGGAAACATTTCTAATTACAACAGCTCAGCACAAACCTCTGGGGCAAGCAACACCACACAAACAAGTTCTCTCAGCACAAGTCCTGTTAGTAATATCAGCAATGCTAGGTACGTTGGACCAAAGCAGAAAACTCAAGCTTTCCCTCAACCACAGTTCATACCAATGAAAGGGCAGATCAGACCAATGGTCCCACCTCCTCAGCTCTACATTCCTGTCAATGGTTATCAACCGATGCCAGCGTATGGCGCCTACTTGCCAAATTTTTACCCGGTCCAAATCCCAATGCAAATGGCTCCACAGCAAATGCCTCCACAGATGATTCCAAAACCAGGCTCCCATCACAGTGGGAGTGGTTCTACCAGCACAGGCTATGTAACAACAGCACCCTCCAATGCCTCTGTGGCAGACAGGGCTGCTCTGCTCTCAGAGGGTACAGATGATACACATAATGGAGCAGAAGATATAGCCCAGAAACCTGTCCAGGAAGAAGAGGAGGAGGAGGGTTCTGTACCAGAAACAGAATTACTGGGGGATAATGACACTCTTCAGATGGATGAAGCAGAGATTCAATCAGAAGCCTAATGAAATTGGACTCACTACTAAGAGAAAGTTTCACATCACTTCAGTGCAGTTGGAGACTGTAGTCCCTTTGACTTAAGATCAGTCATTTTGATCTGACTTTTTAGCCACAATTGACCAAACTTAAAAATAAAATAAAATGCAGCAGTAATGATATACCAAGTTTATTGATGGTTGCAAAAATCTGATGGCAACAAACATGATGGTATAGAATTGCTGTTTCTAATTTTTTTATTGACTACCGTTCTTGAGGGAGGCTGCTTTACTATAATGTACTGTTGCTGTGCAACATATTGCGGAGTAGCATTGCACATCATGTATATCATGATCTGTGATTGTAATTTTAGTGAATTATGCTTAAGTCAATAACAGAAAAAGGAATCAAACTGCAGTAGCACGCAGGATTGCTCTGAGTGTGAAGAAGTGCCCTGGATGTGATGGACAGCTTAGCATATAATATTTATCTCTTTGATATAATGAACAAGAGATTGTATGTTTATTTTTTAAATCGGAAAAAAAAGTTAAGAATATTGTTCCATGTTTGTATTACAATAGGCAGAAAATTAGGGAAACGGGACATAACGTGAGAAAAGAGAGAATGTCTTTCTTACATTACTCCCATGACTATGGCAGAAACTTCCAATGAGATCAGTTGATTTCCTCTGTGAATGAGTTCCTTCACTGCTGCATAATTTTAGCAGCAACTAGCTGTAATACATTATTAACCGAAAGCAGACACATGGGAGGCTGTGCACTAACTTAACAATCCAACTTATGTTGCATGTTGGTTGTCAAGTACAGAAAAGGGCTTAAGATACACATTTCTACATTTAAAAAGTTTTTTGCAGGGTTATGAACTCACCTGATTTTAGTGAGGATAGTGCTAGATTGCATGTAAAACCTTGTTAGTTTCCTGCCTTCTTAGTGAAAATGGATTTTTGAATTTTAGAAGACCAAAATAAGCAGTATTGTACAGGATGCTGTTTTTGTGCTTCTTCTTGCAAGATGAATCATGTACAGATCTTTAAATGTAATTTATGTTTTATTACATTTTATATACCTTTTTCATTTAAGTATTTTGATCTTTGAAGAAAAGGCTTTATAATTTAATCGTTTACATTATCCACTTGGGATGCAGTTTTATTGTATTTTTTTTTGGTTCATTTTGTAAAATATATAAGCAGGTCCATACATTTCATGACTGTTTCTGTAATACACACACACACACACTGTAGTATTGTAATAGCCAACACACAGTATAGTAATAAATTGTAAATTCAACATGGAATATCCAATAAAGTGATGCAAAACGTTTGATTAAGTAAGTTATCATTACAGTTCCTACAGAAATTATTTTTGTTACAACACTTTGTGAAATGAAGTACACTGTAAAAGTGGAAATGGCCAAAGTTTCTCATGGTTACAGCTTTTGTATGAACTACTACACTTAATTATGAACTACTATTATACTCAATTTGGATTTACTTACAAGGTGTGCATCATTGTAACCGATAGCCTATGTCACTGGTGTGGCAGCTTTACTGGTTTCTCGCTTTTCACCTGGACTTGGAAATGCACTGGTAGGAAAACAATGAAAAAGCTCTATTGCTTTTTGTTAATGTAAGGCGGCTTTGGATGCTATTAATAAAACATTATAAATATTTTTGAAGTTACTACTTTTGTCTTTTTTTAAATTATTTTGGCTTTGACATGTAACAGCATATTCCACTTGTCATGTGCTCTTTTGCTTACTTTTTTATTTACTGACAAAGAATTAGAGGCAAGGCTGGTCAAGTGATGTCCAAAATTCTCCAGTAAGAGAAATCAAATATTAATTATTAATGCACAGTGGAACCACTTCTGAACAATATATCCTAATGTTTACCGCAGTTAATACAGTCCAACATCTTTACAATTTTTGGTTTTATAAATTTTCTTAATCTGCATCCTCACTCCTCATAAATTTAGTATATCAGTACAATGAGAAAAAAAATCCAGCGTTTTATTATCAGTTTTCGTTTGCTCCTTATATGAAGCCTAAATGATCTCTTGACCCAACTGATGGTGGAAGAGGGTAAATGTAAGGGAATTCTTTAGGCATTTGTTTCCCCATTTATCCCATTTGTGCTCTGCTAATTTCCAGGCCTTTGAATATTCTAAACATTGTAAGATCAGCTGAGACATGGAAAAATATAAATACTTCAATTATCTGAATTGCAAAATGCTGCTCTGAACTAAAGGATGCATATAAAATCAGAGTTCCCATTACATAGTGGTGGGATGTTGCTTCAAGTTTTTCCAGCTACTTTAGTTGCTTTTACTACGGAGCAGAAGAAAGAGGGGTAGTACAAAATATACCCCTGGGCTTTTGAGAAACCATGATAATCATAAACAAGCTAGGGAAATGTTGTCTAGATGAAGATTCTGTAAATAAGGGGTGCTCAACTTGTTGAAAAACTGTACCTAAGGTCAGTCGTGGATCCGGTAATATTCAATATTTTCGTTATTGACTTGGGTAATGGAGTGGAGAGCATGCTTATAAAATTTGCAGATGACACCAAGCAGGGAGGGGTTGCATGCACTTTGGAGGACACCATTAGAATTCAAAATGACCTTGACAAATTGGAGCATTAGTCTGAAATCACCATGATAAAATTCAATAAAGACAAGTGCAAAGTACTGCACTTAGGAAGGAAAAATCAAAAGCACAACTACAAAATGGAAGTAACTGGCTAAGTGGTAGTACTGCTGAAAAAGATCTGGGGGCTATAGTGGATCACAAATTGAATACAACAACAACGTGATGCAGTTGCAAAAAGCTAATATCACTCTAGTGTAGTACGAGGAGTGTAGTATGTAAAACATGGGAGGTCATTGTCTGGCTTTACTTGGCACTGGTGAGGCCTCAGCTGTAGTACTGTGTCGAATTACAGATGCCAGTCTTTAGGAAAGATGTGGACAAATTGGGGAGAGTGCAGAGGAGAGCAACAAAAATGATAAAAGGTCTAGAAAACCTGAGTTACGAAGAAAGGTTAAAAAACTGGGCATGTTTAGCCTTGGAAAAAGAAGATGGAAGGAAAACTGACAAGTCTTCAAATATGTTAAGAGCTGTTATAAAGAGGACTGATCAGTTGTTCTTCATGTCCCATCTCCAGTGGACAAGAAGTAATGCGCTTAATCTGGTAGATTTAGGTTAAATATTAGGAAAAGCTTTCTAACTATAAGTGTGGTTAAACTCTGGAATAGGCTTCCAAGGGAGGTTGTGGAATCCGTCATTGGAAGTTTTTAAGAACAGGTTAGCCAAACACCTGTCAGGGATGGTCTAGGTTTACTTGGTCCTGCCTCAGCATCGGGGGCTGGACTTGATAATCTCTCAAGGTCCCTTCCAGCCCTTCTATGATTCTATGATACATCTGTAAGAGATAAGAGTTTCCCAGCCAATGAATTCAGTGCCTCAGTTCATGTGGATTTAAAACAGTCCCTCAAAAATCACTCTACCATACCACTCCCAGAGCATTGCAGGCTCTGACTCGTGGGGAAAAACAACTAATTTGAAAGCAGAGATACAATTTCATAAATAACACAAATTTATAAATACAGATGTATCCTATTTTTCTGAGCTTTGAGCATCACTTAAATCACACTGTTTAATATTTGACACTAATAATGGGCATAAAGCCTGACCCACAATTCTAAGTGGTCACATGTACACCCCTCCCTGAGAACATTTGTACTGAGCTTCCTGGATCTGCAAGGGTTGGGCACATTATAGTTCTAATACTCTAAGGAAAATTTGCTTCACTGTAGTAGTCACTCCCATTCTCACTAGTGATCTGATTTTTGAGCTCTGCTTCTCAATACAGAAATGTACAGGCCACAGTCCATCAAACAATGTGTCTGTTCAACATTCTGGGCCTGAAAATAAGCAAAGAGAAGTTGAGATCACTCTGCAAAGAATAGAATTCATTGGTGCAGTTTTGGATTCAATATCTGCCAAAGCATTCCTGCCTCTTTCCAGGTTTCAAACTCAATGGGATCTCTTTGCGTCCCTCCTCAAGGCCATCCTCAGACCACTGTCAGCAATTGCCTCAAGTTTTAAGTCACATGGCTGCATGTACATATTTGATCTCTTATGTCAGGCTGCATCTTGGGGCTCTACAGGCATGGCTCAAGGCAGTCTATCATCCTCAGTTTCACCATCTAGACAGGCTGGTATGTATCCCAGACAGGATATTGTCCTTGCTGGACTGATGGAAGAGCCAAGACTTGTAGGGAGTTCCTGTCTCTCCCCACATCCAAACCCATGATTCGGATAAGGGATGTCTTAGCCATAAGGTGGGACTGGGAGGGAACATCTGGGCACCCTTCAGGCTCAGGGTTTGTGGACTGTCAACGAGGCTGGGCTTCACATAAACATACTCAAGTTGCGCACACTAGCTCAGCAGTTCCTGCCTCACATTCAGGGCAGGATTGTCCAGCTACTCACTGACAACTCCACAGTGATGTCTTATGTGAACAAGCCAAGGGGGCACCAGGTCTGATTCTAGGCATGAGTGTCAGGTGAGACATTTTGCAAGTCTGAAACCAAAGAGTTTCTGCTAGCAGTAGTAAGCAAACTTCTATTTCCTTTAATGATTTAGGTGCACTTTGGGAACAGCTACACCACTTCACAATAAGCTCCAGGGGGGATTCTGGCACAAGGTGGCAGAATTTCTTCTAGATCATCCCTCATGCAGTCATGGGGTACAGCATATTGCCTCTATGTGGGCTAGTGCTGAGTGGGAGGGGGTGGACTATGGCCCCAACCAACTTTGGGGTACACTGAGGAAGCAATTCCTGTGCAACTCATAGTGCAGGCACTTCAATTCTGAGGGACCTTTCATGTGAGACACAAGGAGATTCATAGATTCCAAGGCCAGAAGTGACCATTGTGATCATCTCGTCTGATCTCCTGTATAACACAGGTCAGAGAGCTACCCCCAAAATAATTCCTAGAGTGGATCTTTTAGAAAAACATCCAATCTTTGAGATAATGAAGGCCAATTATTATTTTTATGATATTTCTATTACAGTAGCACCAAGATGCTCTAATAAGGGCCCCATTGTGCTAGGTGCTGCAAAAGCATAAAAAGAAATGGTCTCTGCCCTGAAGAGTTTACAATCTAACTCCCTGTGAAAGGCCTTTCTTGTGCAGATCTATATAAGCATCTGTCAAACTCTAGGCCTAAGTAATTGTGACTCTCATTCACCTAATATGTGCTGCAACTGGCATAGACTATTTTAGTCTTTGTTTTATTTGCGAGTAAATCCTTGTAGATGATTCTATGTATGTTAGTACCTCCCTCATGCTTCCCCTCCCCCCAGTCATTTCTTCAATACACAAGCAACTTAACTTTAACTTTTTGTCCTAACACAAGATACGCATGTGAGGTAGAACAGGGTATATGCAAAACATTAACTAGAGAAGAAGAACTAAGTCACTTTTTCTTTAAATGGAACACATTGAAAACATAACTTTAAATCTTAGCAGAGCAGTGGCACATTGCACAAGCAGAGGGAAGTAATATAACTGAGGTTATGGCAGGAACTGGAACTTGTATGGAGTTCACAGGTTATAAATCTCCAGGAGAGTCAGAATTTAAAATAATACAATATTAAAGGAACTCGTGGTCAGATATAGTTACTTCTCATTTCCATTGATCTGAAAGAGGAACTTTACTTTATCTCAAATACAGCGGACCTGATGGTTTAACTGTCCTTTTTAAGACCTGAGACTAAAATGGGAAATAATACATCTGCTTACTGGGTTTTTTGTTAACTCTAAATACAGAATAATTAGGAAAGACTTAAGGATTGAATTTACCACCTTTTAATGAAATCATATGTTTGTCTCTGTGCACTGAATAAGCATTAATCACCAGAGGGTTTGATGATATAAATGTGCTTTGGTTGCTGCATACTGTGTTTCTGTGGCTGAAAGATATATTTGCTCAGTTAGACGCTCTGCCTCATAGTCTAATTTCAAATTAAATTTGAAAACAATTACTTCTAAAATAGTCCAGGGAAGTAGTTTTGAAGTACTTTATGAGACTGGAACTATCGACTGTCCAAAATCAAAATTATTTTCAAGCAATAACAGCTGCCAAAATCTCTCCTGGCTGTTTATTGGGAGGTTACTGGAATGAAACTAGGTTTGTAAAATTATAGGAATTTTTAACCCTGTTACTTACCACTTTGTGTGAACTGGACATGAACTATCATTAACAAATTAAATGAATTCCTTTCAGAATCACAAACTGTTTTACTAATTTATGGAGCGTATCTAAGAAACTTGATCGCAGGCTAGAGCAGCAGCTGACTAAGCTGAGGTAGTCTCCGGGGCCTTAAAAATGGTAAGACTTTCAGTGTCATACATTAATTTAATTTAGTTTTAATATGACTTACATTAAATAGGTTCTGGTTATTCCCAAACATATTTTGAGGTTTTACAATTATGATAAAGATAAATATCTTACAAAACTGTTAATACTATGAAAGACATAGTTATGAATCTGATATTGTCTGTTTACTATTCCATTACTGTCATATCAAATTTTAATTAAATATGTATTTGAGATGCCACCTGAAAAGGTTAGAGAAAAGGCTTGTAAAGTAGATTTGGCTACAGGCTTCGCACATTGTGTCTGTTCCCACAATGTGTCTCATTTCCCCAGCCAGGGTATGCCTCTCCTTCATGTATCTCTGCTCGCCTTGCTTAAGTCCCACCACAGCTGAATGATTATTTCTCTATAAAGTAATGGTGGAATAATTTAGACTCCTCACAATTAACTGTGTAATACTTGGGACTACAAGTTCATTTCTTCTTGTGGAGTAGGTAACTTGCATTCTACCTTTCCTCCCTCTATTTCCCCATCCTATAACCTATTCCTGACCTTTACTCCCTGACACATTTCTCAAAGAAGAGCAACAGCATTCATTAATGTATTTTCTACAACTTGGAATAGTGTTCACTAGAGACAACCTACAAGACTCTTTCTATTTCAGATATATACTTACAGATATAAAAGATCTCTGAATACTGAAAAACACGCACCAACAATAACAAAAGCACAAAATAAATGTCTTTCATTTTGTGGTTTATTGATGGATCCTACCCACATCCAAACAACCTTAGGGTGTCTATCTGAAACCCAGATCCTTATTTTGCAGTTTGAGCTCATCTCTAATCTTGTTATGGCCTCTACATGTAAACCTTGTAAAACATGAATGCTGTCTTTTCTTCAGCTCTTAGCAACATTTTTGTTTTATAACTCCAGGATCAAACGTGTAATGTGAACCATGAATTGTCACATGTCAAATCCAACAATATGCTGGAATCTGTAACAATGCTAATGTGACTAGCAATGTATTTGTGGATGCATTTTTGTAGAAGCATCACAGGCCTCTCAGGCACGCTCTTTCCTGGGTGATGGCATGACAGCTGGGTCATGTGTCCTAATGAAAACAACACCTACATTTCCCGTACCGATAGCTCCATTTCAGCCAGAGAGGCTGCTCTGTACAAGAGATGTAGTGGGGTCCCCCTGCACCGTCTCTCATAGTTCCATGTGCATAGTTCTCCTCCTAAGTGATGATTTGGTCTGGGTAAATGCTCTCAGTTGCATACATAAGTGAGTGTTCAAACTGTCCATTTAACTGTCTGCATGGACAAAATTATGCACAAAATGGAGATTGTCCTTTTAACTTCTTATTCCCCCCTGGTAGTCTTGGGGACATCTAGACTTTTCCTAATATGCACATAATTCCCATCAAAAATTAAAATACATTATACAAGAGACTGGATTGGGACGTGGGTGCTGCTTTCAATTTTCAGTATAGCCACAGTTGTCTTGTGTGACTCTGGGTAGTCACTTACAATTGGTCTCATTTCCCCATCTGTAAAATGGAGGTAATATTTCCCTAACTTACATGGGTATCATGGGGGTAAATTCATTAATCATTTTTATATATAGCACCTACTAACCCCAGTTATAGACCCCCATCATGCTAGGCACTGTATAAGCACATAACAAAGCCAATCCCTGCCTCCAGATGCTTATAGTTTAAGTTGGCTGTGAGGTACTTTTAGTTACTACTATGATGTGCAAGCACCCACCTACATAGACACCATTGAATGAACAAAGGGCACTTTACTTCTGAAAAATGGTCTGAAGTAAAAAGATGCATCTTATAAAGACAAATGTTCTTATGGGGCATGAACCAAAGCCCTCTGAAGTCAATGAAAAGATTCCCATAGACTTCAATGGACTTTGGATCAAGGCCATAATGAACCACCATTTTTGTTCTGTTAGATAAGTTCTCACTATGTTGTAATCATTGTACTATTAAAATTATGGTGTAGAATTCTGGTTTCTTAAAATAGTTTCCAGCATATACGCCATTAACATAAACCAAATGTTACATTTCCTTTCTCCAGAAAGCACTTCCAAATGTTTATTTTACGTGGTAATGTGCCATACTAACACCTTAATTTGTTCTGTGGATACCATATATATTCATAGAACATACTGTATTTTCTTTAATGGCTTTCATTAACTTGATTATGCCCATGAGCATGATTTTTGCCAAAATAACCTAGCAGGAAAACCTAATCTCTTGGTTTGTGCATGGAAACTAGCATGCATATATTAGCAAGGGTCTGCTTTTAATAAACAGCAGTTAATACATTTATTTTGAAAATACAGTTATAAATTTAATTGTGAGTGAAACATTATATTCTTACAAAGATTTATAACTTCCTGGTTCTGGAAATTGTTGAATATATATAGTCTAAAACTGATCACATATTTGATGAGATTGGCTATGTTTTTGTTAAAGGCATTTGTGGTTACACCAAAGTGCCCTGAAAAAGGTCTCACTACTCCTTTCGGATGACGTACCAGTGTTTGATCCTGAGCCAAGAGAACAGAGCGACAATAACAGGTGGGAGCAAAACTTTGTTTTTTCAGTGCGGTATTTTGAAAGCAACCAACCACAGAGTTAGTGTTATTTGATCAAGTGTCACAGGTACTTACACAAAACAAGGAGCCTGAGGCACTCAGTGCTCGTATACAGGTTCCAGAGTTGCTAAAGGGTTGGGATAAACAAGAGGCAATGATTTACAAATATGGTCCAAAGGATCATACTGGTATCCTACACTGGAACTGGCTGTCTCAGTCCTCTAGTGAAGTCAGTCAGGGTTAGATCCACAGAAGGGACTTAAACTCGGTATTGCAAGAACTATCTTTAGGTGCCCGGCCACCCATTGGAATCATTGGCCCTGACTTAGGCATCCAGGCTCCTTATACAACGCACGGGGAGAGCTAGGAATGGGATTTATGAAAGCCAGCACTCTGAGCAAGGAGCCACCTAAACTAGCCAGTAGGAAATGTTGAGGAGAGCGAGGTGGCTTAAGCCCTGTCTTTTAAAGGAAGTTAGGCACCGAATTCTGGGCTTGAAGGTGGTGTTTTCCTCTGCTTAGGATTCACAGCCACTTGACTCTCCTGGAGTTACCTGGACTAAGCCAGACCAGCCCTTTCTCACCAAAAAACAAGAAGGTGGTGGTGCCCCCCTTTACCTCATAGCCTAATGGTTAGAGCACTCACCTGCCTGACTCAGAGCAGGGACTTGAACACAGGTCTCCGATCTTCCAGATGGGAGCCTGGACCACTTTGCTATGGGGCTCTGAGGAACTGCTGTCTCTCCTGTTGAAGCTGTTTCACTTATTTTACAAAAATATTTAAATAGTCATTGGGCCAGTGTGAGAGAATGTTCTGAGGGTCACTTGGGTGGGCCAATGAAGTCTGCTCACAACAGCAGAAATGCAGTACAAGTGAAAATCTGTCCAGTAGTAGAGATTAAAATCCTAATAATGAACTGCATAGGGAAGGGCAGAAGGGGGACTTGGAAGCAGTCCTGGCAAGGTGAATGTAATAGGGTGTGTTGAGGCAGGAGTTGACTCAGCACCCTGTCACTTAAATTCCCACCAATATAGTTTAACTGGGACTAACTGGAAGTTCAATTAACAAGTGGCGCTACAGCTGAGGGGGTAACTAGAGGGGGAAGCCCTGGAAGGAGGGAGAAGTGGGAGCCTGAAGGAAGGCAGAGGTAGACAGCCTGAAGCATGTGGGGGAGCTCGCTGGCATTTGTAAATATATGCAAATAACACTACAGGCAGAGGCCTATTGAAAGAATATACTAAAACATGGTGGTGATGAAGGAGACCGAAGTGTAGGGTGACCACACAGCAAGTGTGAAAAATCGAGACGGGGATGGAGAGTAATAGGCGCCTACGTAAGACAAAGCCCCAAATATCGGGACTGTCCCTATAAAATCGGGACATCTGGTCACCCTACCAAAGTGGTCTGGTCTGTACTTAAGGACTCAGAGAGGGCCCCATGGCTGTGACCTGATCTAAGGTTGCTTGGTTAACGCTGGTTATTTGGCAATCAATTAACTCGTTAATGGACACCAAACTCTAGTCTACGCATCCCTTAGGGCAGAGAGAACCCACCGACACATGTGCACCCATCCTCCTGCAGCTCCCCCACAACCACCAAGGGGCCAGCCCCTGGGGCAGGTTCCACACATGAGCACACCCCAAATCCTACTTGTACAGGATGGAGCCATTGCAGCCTTCTGGCTTGACTGGCTGAAAAGAGTCTCCATACGGTCCCTTCTGCTTGGCCCTTCTAGCCACTATTGCACCAGACTCTCCTTGCAGCTGCCAGGTTTGCCATCACCATGCCATGAGGCATAGTGCTGGGGCATAGTACTAAAGACCGGGATCTAAGGCACAGTCTTAAAGTTGTGGCCAATTAAGACTGTATCTCAGGCATTGCCTACACTGGCGTTGGCATGTAGAATATAGGTAGCTCACACCACAGTGAAAGATTTCAGAGTAGCAGCCGTGTGAAAGTCAGTCTGCGTCCACACTGCAGTGTGTAGCTACATGCAGCAATGAAAGGCTCTGGCAGCAGGGACACGACATTGCTACAAATGGCAGTGTAGCTATGGGAGGCACTGCTTGGGTGTGTAGAGAGATCTGTAGGATACATACCTTAGGGTTCTGGCATATCTGTACTCTACTAGCCTAAGCAGTGTCACACTGTCTACACTATTTATAGCCATGCTGGCGGTCATGCTGTGTATGTTCTCTCCATGCCACCTTAAGCCCTAGGGTAGAATACGCAGAATACTTTAGTGCTCATTCTGATGGGATTTTTGTTTCTATAACTGTCCATTTGCATTGTCGCTGATTTTTTTTTCTCCATGAGCTTAATCTTTGGGGCAGGAGTTGTCTTTTGTTCAGCTCTGAGCACAGGAAGGCCCCAATCCTAATTGTGGCTTCTGAGGACTACTGTGATACAAATAATAATAATGCATTAAGCAAACAAGAGTTGCATAGTGTTGGGTTCAGAGTTTGTTTTAAACTTCCAACTAATATTAGTGAAAAGGAGAAGTTAAAATACTTGCAGTTCAGAATAAGCACCTAGAATTAGATATTTATCTCAACCTTGTCAGAGCTTCCTGTGTCAGCAAAAGTGGAGTGGAAAACAGACTTTCAAACAAGATTTCCAGTACTACTTACTTCTACTTAGGGTAGAAATACAGCATCCTGTCCTGTGCTATTTCAGCACTTCCAGTTTTGTCTGGACCCCCAAAAATGTGGAGATGCATGAAAATATAATTAAGGAGAAACTGTTTCGAATATCAGAAAAAATTGCATTCAGCTCTAGTTCATGTTTTAGATTAAGCTCGTTTTTAAAGAGAAATTTTGCCCATCCTTCATAGAGATTTAATACTTAGGTTTTATTGTGATACCAAATAGATGCATTAAGTGTTAACAATGTATATATCACATTTTTACATATTTGCTTTGCATTAATTTGGCATTCTTCAAGTCTTTGTAATCAGTATTTTCCTACATTCTTGTATTTTATTTTTTGTTTCCTGCATTTCTCCTTGAATCATTTTCCTATGAATGTAGGGCTGCCCACATTAAATTACTTTTCAGGCTTGGCGTTGAAAGAAAGTAAAACTTTTTTTTATGAAAAATTGTACTGCAATATTAAAGTAATTATGGTCTGATATTGTCATATGAAAATTTTTAGTGATCATTCCTCTGAGGAAATGATGGGCCTGATTCTTCAAGTTCTTCTCTCTCAGAATTCCCACTGAAGCTAGTTGCAGTTCTTCTTGCAGAATGCTTTCAGGTTTGGGTTCTAACTGGATTCCACACAGTAACAGAATTTTATTTATTAGGTTCAGGTCCTTCAAACATGTATGTGCTTAACTTTACACATGGGAGTTGTCCCACTGATGGGACTGGGCCATTATTTCTCTGTGTATAAAAATCTTAGTTTAAGCCATTTATCTAGTGCAATCGGAGGTACTTTTGTGTAGGTAAAACTGGAGAAAAGGCAGCAATGGTGAGATTGCTTTTTAAAACATTTGCAGAAGTCTGGGGAAAGGTCATTTAAAGTCAATAGGAATTTAAAATGGAAAAAAAAATCTAAGGCTCTTAGGAATAAACTTAAAGTACTAGTTCTTGAAACCAGTCCAAGAAAAGTGAGTGATAACGTATCACTGCTTCAAAGGGTGGGATGCAGTAAGCCAATGAAAAGGAATTTCATATATCTTGGGAATTAGTGTGAGTATCAACCTTGCATTCTGTAGGAGCAGGGTATACAAGTTATAAAGGGAGAGCTTGGTCTCTTGTTTCTGTGTGCTGTATCCTGCAACCCTTTGCAGAATAGTGCCCATCCTTTAGAATTAGCTCCATATGGCTGAATCCCTGTTGATTTCAGTGGGGCTTAATGTGGGCATAGGCATCTGCCCCTACAGAGCTCATTGCAGGATCAGCCCTTATGAAGTTACCCCACACTATATTACACTATTTGCCTGTTGTAGACATAATTTAAAAGGTTTCCTCTACTCACAACTGTCTTTCCCTTAGACTAGAACTAGGGTGACCAGATGTCCCGATTTTATAGGGACAGTCCCAATTTTGGGGGCTTTTTCTTATATAAGTACCTATTACCCCCCCCCCACCCCCCCTCCCATCCCAATTTTTCATACTTGCTATCTGGTCATCCTAACTAGAACATAAGAATGGCCATAGTGGGTCAGACTAATGATCCATCTAGCCCAGTATCCTGTCTTCCAATAGTGGTCAATGCCAGGTGCTTCAAGGGAATGAACAGAACAGGCAATCATCAAGTGATCCATACCCTGTTGTCCACTCCCAGCTTCTGGCAAACAGAGGCTAGGGACACTCAGAGCATGGTGTTGCATCCCTGCTCATCCTGACTAATAGCCATTGATGGGCCTATCCTCCATGAACGTATCTAGTTCTTTTTGAACCCTGTTATAGTTTTGGCCTTCACAACATCCCCTGGCAAAGATTTCCACAGATTGACTCTGTGTTGTTTGAAGAAGTACTTCCTTTTGTTAGTTTTAATTTTTTTTTTTTTTGCCTATTAATTTCATTTGGTGACCCCTAGTTCTTGTATTATGAGAAGAAGTAAATAACTTTTCCTTATTCACTTTCTCCACACCACTCATGATTTTATAGACCTCTATCATATCCCTCCTTAGTCATCTCTTTTCCAAGCTGAAGAGTCCCAGTCTTTTTATTCTCTCCTCAATATAAGCTGTTCCATACCCCTAATCATTTTTGTTGCTCTTCTCTGCACCTTTTCCAACTCCAATATATCTTTTTTGAGATGGTGCGACCAAATCTGAACACAGTATTCAAGATGTGGGCATACCAGGGATTTACACAGAGTCAATATGATATTTTCTGTCTTATCTACCTCTTTCCTAATGGTTCCTAACATTCCGTTAGCTCTTTTGACTGCTGCTGCACTAGAACAAAGTGCAGACAAGCATACTTAACTAACTTCACTTTACTGTAATTTATGTTCCAATAAACTATCTAATCTTCCTCCAGCTGAAAATCAAATCGCCATAACTGGTGCACTGTCAGTTTCTGAATTTGGTGAGCTCTCATTGCTCATTTTCAATAATCATAGTTAATAGAAAAAACTTTAATAAAAATGAGCCTCAGATCTTTAAATATGATCATAAGCTTTTAAGTAAGTCTTAAGACATTTTGCATTTGGTGCCCTCACATACAAGTGCTGTTTGGATCAGGAAGCCAGTGACTTTCAATTGACATTAAACAGGAAATAATTTGATAGCAATTGGTATTATATGAGCACATAAGGGCTATACTAAAGCTAAAAGGTTTGATGTATGGAGAAATGTTTCCAGTGAGTGGGATTTTCCATTAAATGAATAGATATTAAGTGGACATGACTGTATAGTGTATTTTTTATTTTGCATGAGTGTGGAGGAAAGGGATACCTTTTAGGAGTTTGACACTGACTCTTTGCTATTCAGTCTCTGTGTAAGACCTGATCTAGTAAAGCATCTAAGTATGTGCTTGACATTAAGTACAAAAATAATCCCATTAACTTCTGTGGGACTTCTCATGTGCTTAATTTTAAGCACGTATTTAAATGTTTTGCTGAATCAAGGCCTAAATAATCGAATGAGTTGTCATGTGACACAAGGATGTCATCAGATTCATGTTTGTGATTTATTTTCGTTCTTAACCTATTACCCACATTGAACCCACCTTCTTTACTGCTTATTATTACTGTCAGTGGCAGAAAATATGGGTCTTTAAAGTTAATGGCCAAACTCCAGTGGCTTCCATCAGACCCTATATTGGCATTAGTCACATAAGCAGACTAGATACAAAAATATTTAATCAGAACTTTCCATATTACCAACATTTCACCTTTGTTTTGGGATCTCTCCAGTGGAACGTGAACCAGATTTTTACTTTCCGAAGTGGAACTTGAATATGTGTGTTTGGAAAATTGCATTTTCCCTATCAAATCAAATCAATGTGTGTCTATTTAAATGGACCTTCCTAGAACATGAGGTTGTAGGTAAAAATAATTGTCACTTCACAGAAAATGCTTTTCCACAGAAATATAGATGAGATATTTTGAGAACAGCCACAGATCTGCATCCACAGAATTGAGAACTACAAAGGTCTGTCAGAACATGTTCAGTTATATTAGATGGTCACTGTTAGGAAATCATGCACCCCAGAAAGTATATCCAGACTTTGTGTAGAATGTGGCATATGTGAAATTTTACATTGTTCTTACAATACTGACTCTGTTCTCAGTGATATTAAACCTGGAGAAAGACATGCAAGTATTGACTGATAAGTTCTGCAAACTTGGTTAAACCTAGAGGCACAAAGTGGAGTGTGTTTTTTAAAGTCATGGCTATTGAATGAGTCGGATGCTTTTTGGAATAACCCAGAGTGGCGTGACATGCAGGCAGTTTTAGTCCTATGATAGTATTATGAATGTTTGTTCATGCTTTCTCGAAGCTTTTTATTGATTTGGTTAAAGTATTGTATGAATGCAGCATTTCAGTAGCAAAATATGATCAAGATGTGTTCCCCATGATACTGCTATAGCCATTAATTTATTGGAATGCTTTGTTATGCAGAAAAATATCTTGGCATTGACAATCTTATGGGAAACTGGATAATTGTGCGGGTAGTTAGCTGTCTAGTAAGTCTCCCTTAAAACAGAACTCTTTGCTTGGGTAATACATTGTCCTGGCAGTCACTTCATTACTGATATATCAGTCTCCTGAGTTTTCTCCTTTGCATCCTCTCTCATATGTTAGTGTAGTGCTGCTTCTACTGCAGATGGCACCTTAGGATCATAGGTTTTTCTGCCTTTGTGTTATTCCCCCCTGGGTTTATCTTACAATTATTCCATGTTTCCTTCTGAATTCTGTTACTTTTTTGTGCATTTGACATTTGCAGATTTTTTTGTACACCCTGCAGGTGTATTATGTAAGGTGTGGCTTCTCCACCATTACCTCCTACTGCTTTTAATTTATTGAGGAAGAGAGGTTTTGTGTGTGCGCGCACGTGTGCATGCGTGCACGCACACACACACACACACACACACACTGTGCAGTAGTGACTTTTTCAGCTGATACAAAGGACTATTCGTTTAAATACAAAAAAAGTTGGGTTTTTTTTTTAGATTTAACAAAATGGCAAATATAATTGAGGAAAAGCAAACCAAATCCAAAGAGGAAACAGAAAAAGGGATACCTATATACACACACGACACACAGTTATAATGTCCAGTAACTACAAATTACAACACACATTTGTAATTATAGGGTCAGACTCACCAATACATAGAACATGTGGAGTGTGCTAGTGAATTTGGTCCATCACATACGTATTCATGCCCATTTCAGTTTAAGAAAAAAGTCACTAACAATTCTGTATTATTCTTGAATGTTTCCAATGTACATTTTATTTAAATGTGAATGGTATGTATGGAATGTATCTAATGATCAGTATTGAACTGAGAAGAATTTTCCCAATGCTCCAGAATGACTTTTGTATCTTTTAGTTTTCAGTACAGAGTTTCACTCCTACGTAGGGGTGCAGAGTTCCGGGAGCCAGTTGCAGGTGGGAAATCATGGAGGTAGGAGAGTTAACTTCCAAAGATTCAGATTTGGGAGAAGACCTGCATTTCTCATAATATACTCAGTTTTCAAATCTTTGGAGGTTTGCTCATCACTAGTTACTGTAGTTTTTACAAGATACTATTTTTCATGCATACATTCACAAAGCTTTTAATTTTTCCATTCTCCATGGCTGACCTCTGATTTTAAACCAAGAAAAATCTCCAAGGAAGAACATATTTAAGCACATAACACACTACTTTAGTTTTGTTTTAGGCTCCCTTAACCTAGTTTCTCTTTCCCTTGCCCATTGGCATCAGATACTTAAAAACAAGTAAAATAGATCTCTTGTGTTGCTCTCACTCGCGCGCGCGCACACACACACACACACACACACACACACACGCATCCCTTCCTCCCTGTGCCGCAATTTTTAGGGGGTTTTGTCCTATGGTTATAAAGAGTTTGATTTGTAGACCTTTGCCTAGTCACCATAAAATGGGTAAGAAAAATAAGCCATTTAAAAGTGTTCTGTTTGGATTCTGTCCGTATTCCCTCTGGCTCTCAGTTTTTGATACTCAAGTGTCTGCTCATACATAGACTAAAAAAGTGAAATGCTAGCTAGAGTGAGGTTATGACTCCATGATTCCATTTGGAGTAGTCATTAGTTTATGATTGCAGCAACTCTGCTTGAAATTTTCCTGGAATTTGTTGGACCAGTTGCATGGTTTTAAACTCTTCACTCGTATTCCATCCAAGCTTAAGAGCTAGTTTGCAATTTTGAAAAGGCCTCTGTATCAAGTTTGAATCTCTGATAAACTTCCTACTGTGGCTCCAATGTTCTAATTCTCATTTCCTCTTTTCTCTTCTTTCAATATTTTATGTATCTATTTTAGATAGCAGTAGAGAGGCGCGGAGATGACCTGTGCCTGCCAATGTGGGGGGGGCGCAGAGTGAAGGCAGCATGCTCAGTAGAAGCCAAGCAGCAAATCGGGGGAGAGGGGCACATGACCCTGCATGCCCCTCCATGTGTTGCCACTGGAGAGGAGAATGTAATGTATATTAAAATATCAAGCATTCAAAAATCAAGACATTCAATATTATGGCTACAAACTCAACTTTCACTATGCAGATTCAAGTGTCTGCCTTAAAAAAAAAAATCCTTATAATTACAGGTGGAGTGGGTAGCAACACCTAAATGTAAGGTCCCTACGCTTCCCATTCTCAGCAGTTGTTCATGATTTTGCCAAACTTTAACCATTCAGGCTGAATTTTTCTACATGCTTGGTCTTGGAACAAGAAATGGGAGTCAAAGCTGATGTGTATTCATAAATTAACCATAACAGTGGTCTTGGTAGCCAGCTGGTGGTTGTTAACTGTGTAGTGTGCCATTAAAAGGTTAAATACAATGCATCAAACTGGCATGTCATTATGCAGTGCACAGACACACACAATTAACTTCCTATAAGAATTCAAATCCCTCTTACGTAAATGATTAAAAAAAACTTTTTAAATCCATTTGCAATGTTCAATGCTATGTTTTCTTCATCAGAGAAGTGTTTTGTTCCATTGTAAATATCTTTTATGGCTAGTTCAGACTAATTGTTTGAGTATCTGATCTAGTTGCCTATGTGCATGCACTTTAGGCCTTCAAACACACACATGTGTAGAATTACATGGTAATTTTCAAACTGGTTCAGTCTACTTCTGTGTTTTCCTTTCTTGTTCCAAACAAGCAAGTGTCACCAAGGGACCAATGTTGAGACAATGGAACAATCTGTACTCTTACAAAAATGCAGGTTCCAGCATTTGGATCATTATTCATCCAGGACTATCTTTCTCAGTGACTCTCTTTGAATTTCTTTGTAAATAGTTGATCTTATTAATAGTTTGAAGCCTTTATTTGAATCTTGATATAAGGATATCTTGGATTTATTTTGAAAATATAGTACAAGGATTTTATATTCTCCTAATTGTTGTAATAGATTTTATTGTTCTTAAATATACAAGGCCAAACTCATCCCTGGTATAATTCCATTGGCCATTGTTTCTTCTTCAGATCCTGTATAGTAGTTTTGAATCTTTTGCTTTCTGAATGACGTGAAACAGTTGAAAAATCTGCTGGTTAGTGAGTGTAAAATGTAGCAGAAAATTTTCCCCTTAGTAGTAATCACCAAAAGTTTACAGATTTATCAATAATTACTAGATGCAAGCTTAGTTTCCCAACTCTGGGATAGCAACTTCCCACAAACAACTTAAATACTCACCTAGTGCTGTTCATTTTAATTAATTCGGAAACAAATTTTCTGTTTAAGTGAAACATTGGGAATCGTGCTTTGATGCATTAATTTCTACCTTCCACTTTTCTCCTAACACACATTTGAATATCATGTAAAGAAGATGATTTATAATGAAGTTCATTTAATGTGACTCATTTCTCAGTAGTCTCGGAACACTTTATAGTTGGTGAGTTATACTTCAAATTAATTTAAAATGAAGCAGTAAAGTAAGACAATCAACAACTATTCATCAACTGTAAAAAAGCTCTTTTCTAAGAAATCATTTACAACAGTATGTCAAAGAATCACAAAACATTTTGTAAATATGCATTATGGTTCTTGGGTATACAAACTGACATTAACGAGAATCTCTAACATGGGAGGTTAATAAGTATGCCCTCTACTGCAACAGACCTTATGCTCAGGAAGGTGATATGAGGCAGAACAAGGCTTCTAAAACAGCAATTAAAGGGAATATTGAGGAGGGAGTGTCTCACAATGAGTGAAAGGGAAAAAAGGAAAAAGTGAAGTTCTTCTCTGAAAAGTCATTATGGAAAAATGGCAGGTTTTTATACTCCTCGTATCTACTCCCTACACCTCAGTTGCTCACAAAATAAATTCTTACCACATTTTACTCCAATTAATCCTGCAGAGCCAACACAGCTGAGAAGGAGGGGAATGGATTTTATTCCTTTTATGCCTCATCAACATAATTGTTTGCCAAGTTCCAGTCAGTTGCAATCCTGCTGAAGGCAATGGATAATCAGAAGACTCTGAGTTTGCACAGGTGTTACCAAATGCCTAATTTGAGCTGCAGAACCTTTATTACTGGTGATAATATGTCTCAGATCTAGAAGCATGGCTACAAAGGACCTCCTATGACCACGGCAAATATCAGAACCCATTGTGCAGTACTTTGCTTCAAACAGCATTATTCTTTTCAAGGGAATCTTCATTAGGCTAAAAGAGGATGCAGTGTTACCAACTCTCATGATTTTATCACAATAGTCTCATGATATTTTATTTTTTCTTAAAGCCCCAGCTCTTGGAGTCATGTGATGACATGACTATTTTAGCTTTCTTTTTTAAAAGAATTCTGGCCCTTCATGGCTGCAGAGAGAACCTGGAAAATATGACCTGAGTAAACCATAGAGGCTCAAAAGCCAGAAGGCAAATATAATTCTATTGGTTTTCTTTTAATAATGATTTTTTACGTCAATCTGATGATTTTTTGGGGGCGGGGGAGTGTGACTCATGCTTCTTTGAATGCTTGAGGGTGGCAATACTGGAGCATTCAACGTGGTCTATCCAGTCTGTGATCTGTCCTGCTCCATCTAAAGCAGGGGGATAGAGGTGGGAAATGGTGCCAGAGGTCCTCACCACATGGAGATCTGAGGAGAAGGATCTGGGTTAATGAGGGAAGAATGGGAAGTGTTCCAGAGCGAGACAAAGGATCAAATTCTGCTCTCAGTTACATTAGCATAAATTGAGAGTAACACAATGGAAAGTTTTGACTGCAGAATTGGTAACCAATGCACAAGTCCACTTGTAATATTTTAGCATTTACAAAATGGAGAAATAACTTAGATTCATGGCGCAGACTACTTTGCTGTAGGTGAATAGCAGCAGCAAAACTAAATTGGAGGGAACTGCTATGCTTGAATTGTTCATCATGGTACAAACAAAATAAATTCTAATTCAGACAAGATTTGCACCCTGTCAGCACTAGAATTTTACAATCCTGTTAATTGACACTTGTTGAAATGTGACTAAATATGTAAGTGTAGATGTGCTCCTCTTTTTTTAAAACTATAACTCAGCACTGTAAATACTTTTTGTTTTGAACATAGCAGATATGAAGGATAACATTGGAGTGAAACCTTCAACGTGTTAAATTGTAAAGTACAGAGTGGATAAATTCGACTTCAGTATAAGGAGTTCCAGTGTATTTGGCAGTACAATATCTGGATATGGGAATGTTAGTAGCAATTTGGAATGGATTGCACCAACAACCAGAATTCTTATTCCACCTTGGGGATATTGCACAGCCAGGTTGGTATTCAGGTTCTAAAAACAGATGGAAATATGGATGTGTATCAGAGGTAGTGGGCAGAGAAGGGATCACAAAGAACATCAGCACTTGTATGATGTCCTGCTATATAGGAATTTTACACTGCAGGCTTGAATCTGGAAACCAGGCTTGAATTATGCAAGGATAAGCTAGGGTGTAAATTTAAGGTGCAAAAGCCATTCTGCACTAACTCCCTGTATGGAGACTTATTGCATAATAAGAGCGTAGGTGCTGGAACTAGGAGTGCTGGGGGAGCTGCCACACCCTCTGGCTTGAAGTGGTTTCATATACAGGGTTTACAGTTTGGTTCAATGGCTCTCAGCACCCCCACTATACAAATTGTTCCAGCATCCCTGAATAAGAGTGCCCACATGGAGAGCTAGTGCAGAATAGCTTTTATGCAGTAAAAACAACGAGGAGTCCTTGTGGCACCTTAGAGACTAACAAATTTATTTGGGCATAAGCTTTCGTGGGCTAGAACCCACTTTATCACATGCATGAAGTGAAAAATACAGTAGGGGAAATTAGTATTGGGGAAATTAGGTTTAGGTTTTTTAATGACCCAACCACTCCCAGTCTTTATTCAGGCCTAATCTGATGGTGTCCAGTTTGCAAATTAATTCCAGTTCTGCAGCTTCACATTGGAGTCTGTTTTTGAAGTTTTTTTGTTGAAGAATTGCCACTTTTAGATCTGTTATTGAGTGACCAGAGAGATTGAAGTGTTCTTCTACTGGTTTTTGAATGTTATGATTCCTGATGTCAGATTTGTGTCCATTTATTCTTTTGCGTATAGACTGTCCAGTTTGGCCAATGTACATGGCAGAGGGGCATTGCTCGCACATGATGGCATATATCACATTGGTAGATGTGCAGGTGAACGAGCCCCAGATGGTGTGGCTGATGTGGTTAGGTCCTATGATGGTGTCCCTTGAATAGATATGTGGACAGAGTTGGTAGCAGATGATTCCTGGGTTGGTATTTTGTTGTGTGGTGTGTGGTTGCTGGTGAGTATTTCCTTCAGGTTGGGGGGCTGTCTGTAGGTGAGGACTGGCCTGTCTCCCAAAGTCTGTGAGAGTGAGGGATCGTCCTTCAGGATAGGTTGTAGATCCTTGATGATGCGCTGGAGAGGTTTTAGTTGGGGGCTGTAGGTAATGGCTAGTGGCGTTCTGTTACTTTCTTTGTTGGGCCTGTCTTGTAGTAGGTGACTTCTTGGTACCCTTCTGGCTCTGTCAATCTGTCTCTTCACTTCCTCTGTGTGGACAAGCCCTTATAAAAGTGATGGATCTACAGTTCTAGTTTAGGAAATTGGGGTAATTTTCGTTTTCTTGTTTTGTGTGTCTTCTGGCAGGTTTAGTAATGATCAGAGGGCAAGAAAGACTGTGAGGGAAGGACTTCTTTATCACTGATTCAGCACTCAGAGCACTAATGCAATGATGAAACTGTAGCAAGGAACCTGTCAGAGCTATCGTTTTACCACAAGCCATAGATGCCTTGATGTTTTACCTATCTTGATTGACCCTCATATGATTAGAGACTGACGCAATCAAAGAACATCCTCTATTCTCCACAAGCATTCACATCCCTGCAGGCAGGTTCAGTAAGCTTAACTGAAAAAAGTTCCTGCTACAGTAGAGAACAAAGAAAGGTATTTGCAAGATCAGAGGAATTAATTTACAATAGTACAGTTTGGAGCAGCTATGTGATGCCATGCGTTATTGCATTTGCTTGTTATGTCAAGACACTCTATTTAAATCATCCATAAGTCATAAAAGAAAATGAGTTTTTTGGTCTCAAACTAGTTCTTAGAGGATATTTGATGAGCCACCATATATTTTTTATAATTTATATGATTGAAGGCTCTACTCTAGAGAGCCCAGAAATGGGATAGTAAGGAAGTTTCACATCTGAATTAAGGTGCGAGGATGTCAAAACTGTAGGGAAAAGTTTGTCGTTTTTGCCTGGTTACATTGTGCTTGTGAAACTTGGTCTTATTTGCCTTGTGGCGAGTAGATATTTCAGAGAGCTTCCAATCATTTTGTCGTTTGATGTTGTTCACACGTTGTGATATATTCTATACGGATAACCATAAAAAAGGGAAAATCATTCCAACTCTCAGATATATTTTCAAAGAGGAACATGAAGATTAAGTTTCTTGACTCACATTCATGCTAAAAAGAGCTGCACAATTAAATCCCTCAAGCATTGCTTTGAAAACTTACCTCTTGCTGTTTTTCTACAACGCTCTCTTTGTGGTTTCTGAGCGCTTATCATTTGTATCCTTACATGAATGTAGCTTAGTGATTGCCTATAGATTAGAGATACGGGATTTAGTTTAGTTTGCTTACAGCTGGTTATATGGTTAAAGGGGACAGAACAGAAAAGAACTCTGTTATGAATTCTGAGTGACTGAAAATGGATTTAGAATGGAAAGATGACCATAACCTCTTGCAAAATGCTACTGTCTAATGTCCTGCATGAGGCCTGTGTGAGTCCAGTACAGTCCTATGAAGTAATCATGGCAAAATCTGTTTTCCAAAATGTGTGTTTATTCATTTCCCTACTAGAACTATTTGATTTTACACTGAATAAAGGAAAGAGTTAAATCTCATTCAAGTAACAAGTTCTCATGTTTAAAAGTTACGGTAGCTGGCTTTGGTAATTTTTTTTCATTTCATAAGTATAATTAAGCAATTACTGAACCTGTATTGTAAGAATTAACAATTTCTGTTCCTCTGAAAAGTGTCACTTGATTCTGACTAGTAGTTCAAATAAATAAATCGCTGTTGCATAATGGGAAAAATATGTACAATAAGTTTTCCAGTAAGTTAACACAGAGGAAGATCTAAAAATAGTTTGTAACAAGGACAATGGTTCAAATTAGAGCTAAACAACTAATTCTCTGAACCATTCAGAGAGCGTACAAAAAGGTATGACTCAGGTAAAATGGGAATAATCAAGAAAAATATTTTTGAGTGTATTATAATGAAAAGTATCTAGTTTGTTGAATAGACAAACACAGATTTTTCATTGTGTGGTTTAGTGAGACATAATTCAGATCTACACAGAACTCTGAACAGGAGTACTTGTGGCACCTTGGAGACTAACAAATTTATTTGAGCATAAGCTTTCGTGGGCTACAGCCCACTTCATCGGATGCATAGACTGGAACATATAGTAAGGAGTATATATACACATACAGAGAACATGAAAAGTTGGGTGTTGCCCTACCAACTCTAAGAGGCTAATTAATTAAGATGAGCAATTATCAGCAGGAGAAAAAACACTTCTATAGTGATAATCAAGATGGCCCATTTCAGACAGTTTGACAAGAAGGTGTGAGGATACTTAACATGGGGAAATAGATTCAATGTGTGTAATGGCTCAGCCATTCCCAGTCTGTATTCAAGCCTAAATTGATGGTATCTAGTTTGCATATTAATTCAAGTTCAGCAGTTTCTCGTTGGAGTCTGTTTTGAAGCTTTTCTGTTGCAAAATTGCCACCTTTAAGTCTGTAACTGAGTGACCAGAGAGGTTGAAGTGTTCTCCTACTGGGTTTTGAATGTTATGATTCCTGATGTCAGATTTGTGTCCATTTATTCTTTTACGTAGAGACTGTCCGGTTTGGCCAATGTACATGGCAGAGGGGCATTGCTGGCACATGATGGCATATATCACATTGGTAGATGTGCAGGTGAACGAGCCCCTGATGGCGTGGCTGATGTGATTAGGTCCTATGATGATGTCACTTGAATAGATATGTGGACAGAGTTGGCATCGGGCTTTGTTGCAAGGATAGGTTCCTGGGTCAGTGTTTTTGTTGTGTGGTGTGTGGTTGCTGGTGAGTATTTGCTTCAGGTTGGGGGGCTGTCTGTAAGCGAGGACTGGTCTGTCTCCCAAGATTTGTGAGAGTGAGGGATCATCTTTCAGGATAGGTTGTAGATCTTGGATATGCTGGAGAGGTTTTAGTTGGGGGCTGAAGGTGATGGCTAGTGGTGGTCTGTTATTTTCTTTGTTGGGCCTATCCTGTAGTAGGTGACTTCTGGGTACTTTTCTGGCTCTGGCAATCTGTTTTTTCACTTCAGCAGGTGGGTATTGTAGTTATAAGAATGCTTGATAGAGATCTTGTAGATGCTTGTCTCTGTCTGAGGGATTGGGAGCAAATGCGGTTGTATCTTAGAGCTTGGCTGTAGACAGTGGATCGTGTGGTGTGTCCTGGATGGAAGCTGGAGGCATGTAGGTAAGTATAGCAGTCAGTAGGTTTCCGGTATAGAGTGGTATTTATGTTACCATCACTTATTAGCACAGTAGTGTCCAGGAAATGGACCGCTTGTGTGGATTGGTCTAGGCTGAGGTTGATGGTAAGATGGAAATTGTTGAAATTATGGTGGAATTCCTCAAGGGCTTCTTTTCCAGGGGTTCAGATGATGAAGATGTCATCAATGTAGCGCAAGTAGAGTAGGGGTGTTAGGGGAGGAGAGCTAAGAAAGCGTTGTTCTAAGTCAGCCATAAAACTGTTGGCATACTGTGGGGCCATGCGAGTACCCATAGCAGTGCTGCTGACTTGAAGGTATATATTGTCCCCAAATGTGAAATAGTTGTGGGTGAGTACAAAGTCACAAAGTTCAGCCACCAGGTTTGCTGTGACATTATCTGGGATACTGTTCCTGATCGCTTGTAGTCCATCTTTGTGTGGAATGTTGATGAACACTGAAGTAGTGCAGAGACTGTATTGCAGTTAATATTATTTCCACTAGATGGCACAAGAAATCAATCAATGTACAACAGCAACATTATTTTCTGCATTCTGATAGACAGGTATGCCCTAATAGCCTACTAAGCAATAACAAAGCAATTACAATATAATGTTCCCAGAAGAGAGTATGACATTTGTTATTGTACATTAGTAACAGATAAACATTTGGCAAGGATAGGTATTTCTTCCTATTTGTAGACTACTGGACATAGAACAGTGTGACAACTACTGATATAATTTTCAACTAATACACATAAGTATTCAAGGAACAACCATGAATTAAATTATAAAGGCATCTGTTACTCCATGAGGGACTTACTGTTACAATGGGCACTTGCTACTCAACTGGAAAACAAGAACATCCAAAAAGAACTCATCTGGATGAGATACTAAACTTCATGATAAATCCCTTTTGGCGTTGACTGAAGTATTAAGCATTATGAGCTTTTAAGTAAAAATGGATAGGCATTGAAATTCTCAATATGAAATAGCCTACCTATCTAGGTGCCTGCAAGTGCCACTGAAATACCCCCTTGATAATTGGATCTTGCAGCTCTTGTGAAACTAAAATATGCAGCATATTAATTTGGTGTTTGAAGAAGTACTGGAAACATGACTGCCTGGGGTAGCATAGCATACCGCCTCAGTGGCATTCAGGACCACTGTCTTACACTTAGAAAGAACAACAAAGAGAAGTGTAGGGAAGGCCTAAAAGGGGATCGGTGAGACAGAACTAAGTCTAACTATGATGTGGGCTTTCTCAAGCCCTGTTCCTAAAGTGAAACAACTAGTCTGTGGCTTATTTTTGAAGATGGTTCAGTGATGGTACCTCTGCAGCCATGGATGTCTGACATGTTGATGTTTGTATCTGAATTTTCCACTAGCCAAGTTGTAGGTAGGTTTGTGTCTGAGATTACCTCATCATTTCACAGAAAGAGAGAAAGCACTACTATGCTGTTGAAAAATAAATGCATCATTCTTAAATAAATAAATGGAGTTATCCTATCTCCTAGAACTGGAAGGGACCCAAAGGTCATTGAGTCCAGCCCCCTGCCTTCATTAGCAGGACCAAGTACTGATTTTGCCCAAGATCCCTAAGTGGCCCCCTCAAGGATTGAACTCACAACCCTGGGTTTAAGCAGACCAATGCTCAAACCACTGAGTTATCCCTCCCCCCCTAGTCATGGCTGGCCTTTCAGTTGAAGCACCTGGCTGGAAATGGGGAAAATTGGGCTTCCCTTTCTTGTCCTGCTGCAGGAGGGATTCAATGACAAGTTACTTCTTTCCCTGCCAGGTTCAGTGCTGGAGAAGGGGGCCAGTGCCAGCATGTGAGTTGCAGAGGTTGAATGGGTGCAGGCCTGTAAGAAGCTGCTTGTTTTGCTTGTGATTAAGGCTGACATCCCACATGGACAGGAATCGCAGGAGGGTGGACTATGTTTGCACAGTCTCTTAACTGAGCTTCCGTGCAACAACTTATTTGACCAGCTGCACTGTTACAGTGTAATGGGTAAAATGTAGACTGGGGTAACATTTTCAAAACATTTTAGGTATTTAGGAGTCGAAGATCCATTGACTGCAGACCATTTAGGTGTCTTCATGCTATTAGTTAGATGATTTGTGTAAAGTGCCAAGATTTGTCTAGGAATTATGCCATGCTGATCATTTGGTTCCCGAATACCATGATATCAAATTCTGTCCTGATGAGTCTGATACAAATACTAAGACTCCTGCACAATACTATAATTTAGTTGTTATGGTCCTTTTAAAACCAAAAATAAAATTGGATGTGCACAAATTTTCGAGTTAGGCATATTACCATATGCATTGTTATTACTATACTTCGCTATATTACCCTAGAGTTCATTGTTCCAAGGCACTGTCTAAAGAGGATTAGATGAGGAAGGTAAGTACAGTACATGTCTGAACCAAGAGTGAATGTCATGAAGGGTTTAAGAAGTTTCTTGAAATATCCTGACCAATTAGAGCCCTGAATTATGCACTTTGACACAGTCACAACAATTTGCTTTATCACTTAGAATTCTTTGAACATGGCACTATAGGTAAATATTCAGTAAGGGTAAATTTCATCCCTGAGCAGAATGCCAGGACAAAGTTTATGTACCTTGTAAATCCTATTTTGAGGATTTAAGTGGGACCTAAATTGCCCATAGGCTACTGTGCACAGGGGTGAATTTATACCTGGATACAGTCTGAAAATAATCCATTTGTAGTTAGGGTCACTTGCACCTTTCCTCCTAGGATTTTGAAGAGCTATACAAATAATCCTTACAATCAAGAGGTGAAGTAAATATGGGTTTAGTTCCAGGCTGCACTGTTAAGGTAAGATGGGTTTATTCAGCTTTGTACACTTCACAAGTTCTGCATGTGCATTTTCACAAAAATACAGAGCATCTCTGAAGAGGAAAATGCCAAGCCTAAAGTGGTCTTGGAGACTGAATAGCCTCTCCTCACTTCTAAATAGGGGAAATCATTTAAGACACATTAATTGATAGTCTACAATATGGTTTCTTTCTTCATGCATACAGTATGAACACAAGACTTTCATTTCTGATATCTGAGTTTAATCCGGTTTTTCACCCCGTTGTTAGACAAAAATTATAAGAGACTGTCTCAAGTTTTACAGTTTGCACTTTAGAGTTAGCTAGCTATAAATATAAAACTAAGTGAGCTCTAATCCTTCACCATACAATATATTAGTGTGTTAAAATTAGGAACTAGTTAATGAGTGGTCCAATACAGCTTGATTCCCATCCCAAACCTGTATCTTTTTGCAGATTAGTTTGGTTAAGGAGGCCTCTGACTCTCTGTGGTGGATGGTCTTCTAGAGACATCCCTGCTCCCTAGCTTCCTGATTCCCTCTAAGGCACCTCTCTGCCTGTCAGCCCCTCCCAATTCCACTTTCCTTGCCATGAGTCTTCCCCCAGCTCTCAGAGCCCCTCCTTTTTAAAGATATGTTGCAGGAACTAGTAGCTACCTTTGAGCTCCAGTTTCTCCATACTAAATTATTGCACAATTATCAGTTGTATCCAATAACAGGAGAAATACTATTGCTATTTTTACAGAGTGGCATGATTGGGAGTAGAGCTATGCTATGCTTTCATGATGAAACTTCGCCCACATTTGCTGAAACTTGTGGTGCGAACCTGGTCAAATATGAACAAACCTCATTCTTCTCCATGAGATACAGAGAAGGATTTATGGATTTTGTGTTAGGTTTTACAGGGTTTAGACCTGAAACCTGACAACGTTTTGTTTCTTGCTGAGTTTTGCTTATGAGTTTTCAGGTTTGTTCACTAAAGAGTGTGAAACCCCATTGAAAAGGGGAGAATGGGAGGCATGTAAACTAAAAGTGGCAAGGCTTGCATAGCTGTAACTTACAGCCCGTGAGGGAGAATTGGGGCTCTAAGGCAGGAGGCAGGAAAGGAGAAGTAGGAAGTGAAAGGAAACTGCAAGAGTTGTAAGCTACATGTTGAGAGAATAACAAGTGTCGTCTAAGGGACCCTCGTAAGTGGTTCTAGTAAAATGGTAGTTTTGTTATGAGAACTTGTGTATGTCTGTTTCCCCCTGTATTTGACACGTGATAAATCAAGTTCTTCAGCACATTCAAGGGTTTGGGGCTTTCCGGACTGCATGGCACTTGAAACTCAAAACAGGGATGGGGAAAGTTTAGGAGGAACTGTGTTGTGGGAGTTGCTTTGAGTGGGCCTCATTTGGGGTGAGATACTCCATAGGATCAGATATGTCTCTGAGCACCTGGAGGCTTTAGCTAAGCTGAACCTCCAGACCTTTTGTGATTTGTCCCTCATCAGTTAGTTGTAATGAAAGAGATTTGATAAGGTAGGTTGAGCATATATACTCTCCTCCTTTACACTCAAATATCTTTCTGTACATTTTCAAATAAAAATACTCCTTGGTTTTCCTTTGTGAAGGAGTGCTTGGCCAGAATTCTTAGAGGAAAACTGGGAAACCAAATCACATGCTAGTTTACTGAGGGTATGTCTACACTACGAAATTAGGTCAAATTTATAGAAGCCAGTTTTATAGATATCGGTTTTATACAGTCGATTGTGTGTGTCCCCACATAAAATGCTCTAAGTGCATTAAGTCGGCGGACCGCGTCCACAGTACCGAGGCTAGCGTCGACTTCCGGAGTGTTGCACTGTGGGTAGCTATCCCACAGTTCCCGCAATCTCTGCCGCCCATTGGAATTCTGGGTTGAGATCCCAATGCCTGATGATGCAAAAACAGTGTTGCGGGGGGTTCTGGGTACGTCGTCAGGCCCCTCCCCCTCCGTCAGAACAATGGCAGACAATCGATTCGCGCCTTTTTACCTGGGTTACCTGTGCAGACAACATACCACGGCAAGCATGGAGCCCGCTCAGCTCAGCTCTCCGTCACCATATGTCATCTGGGTGCCGGCAGACGTGGTACTGCATTGCTACACAGCAGCAGCTAATTGCCTTTTGGCAGTAGACGGTGCAGTATGACTGGTAGCCATCATCGGCTATCTGGGTGCTGGCAGACGTGAGGCTGCATTGCTACACAGCAGCAGCTCCTTGCCTTTTGGCAGTGGATGGTGTATTATGATTGGTATCCGTCATCGTCGTACTCCTCAGTGAGTTCAATCAGAGGCACCCGGGAAAGTTCTTTAGCAGATTCCTCTAAGAAATACTTCACCAAACTTTCCACTCTGGGCATCTGATTCTTGACGATGATGGCTATCAGTCGTAGTACATCATTTTCTGCCAAGCACCCAGAAGATGCCGATGGCTATCAGTCATGCTGCACCGTCTGCTGCCAGCTTAAGATGTAAAAAATAGATGGACCAGATTTGTTCTGTATTCATTTGCTTCCCCCTCCCTCTGTGAAATCAACGGCCTGCTAAACCCAGGGTTTTGAGTTCAATCTTTGGGGGGGCCATTCTGTGTGACAGTTGTTTGTGTTTCTCCCTGATGCACAGCCACCTTTGTTGATTTTAATTCCCTGTAGCTGTACGCCATGTCGTCAGTTGCCCCTTCCTCCCTCCGTCAGTTTCGCGCCTTTTTTCAGCCCAGACGCCATAGCACTGGGATCATGGAGCCCGCTCAGATCACCGCGGCAATTATGAGCACTATGAACACCACGCGCATTGTCCTGGAGTATATGCAGAGCCAGGACATGCCAAAGCAAAACCAGGACCAGCCGAGGAGGCGATTGCAGCGCAGCGACGAGAGTGATGAGGAAATAGACATGGACATAGACCTCTCACAAAGTACAGGCCCCAGCAATGTGCAAATCATGGTGTTACTGGGGCAGGTTCATGGCGTGGAACGCCGATTCTGGGCCCGGGAAACAAGCACAGACTGGTGGGACCGCATCGTGTTGCAGGTGTGGGATGATTCCCAGTGGCTGCGAAACTTTCGCATGCGTAAGGGCATTTCATGGAACTTTGTGACTTGCTTTCCCCTGCCCTGAAGCGCCAAAATACCAGGATGAGAGCAGCCCTCACAGTTGAGAAGCGAGTGGCGATAGCCCTGTGAAAGCTTGCAACGCCAGACAGCTACCGGTCAGTCGGGAATCAATTTGGAGTGGGCAAATCTACTGTGGGGGCTGCTGTGATCCAAGTTGCCAGGGCAATCAAAGACCTGGTGATATCAAGGGTAGTGACTCTGGGAAACGTGCAGGTCATAGTGGATGGCTTTGCTGCAATGGGATTCCCAAACTGTGGTGGGGCGATAGACGGAACCCATATCCCTATCTTGGGACCGGAGCACCAAGCCACTGAGTACATAAACCGCAAAGGGTACTTTTCAATGCTGCTGCAAGCCCTAGTGGATCACAAGGGACGTTTCACCAACATCAACGTGGGATGGCCGGGAAAGATACATGATGCTCGCGTCTTCAGGCACTCTGCTCTGTTTCGAAAGCTGGAGGAAGGGACTTTCTTCCCGGACCAGAAAATAACCGTTGGGGATGTTGAAATGCCTATCGTTATCCTGGGGGACCCAGCCTACCCCTTAATGCCATGGCTCATGAAACTGTACACAGGCAGCCTGGACAGTAGTCAGGACCTGTTCAACTATAGGCTGAGCAAGTGCCGAATGGTGGTGGAATGTGCATTTGGATGTTTAAAAGTGCGCTGGCGCAGCTTACTGACTCGGATAGACCTCAGCGAAACCAATATCCCCATTGTTATTGCTGCTTGCTGTGCGCTCCACAATATCTGTGAGAGTAAGGGGGAGACATTTATGGCGGGGTGGGAGGTTGAGGCAAATCGCCTGGCTGCTGATTACGCGCAGCCAGACACCAGGGCGGTTAGAAGAGTACAGCAGGGCACGGTGCGCATCAGAGAAGCTTTGAAAACCAGTTTTGTGACTAGCCAGGCTATGGTGTGAAACTTCTGTTTGTTTCTCGTTGATGAACCCCCGCCCCCACCCGGTTCACTCTATTTCCCTGTAAACCAACCACCCCACTCTCCCCTCCCCCCTTCGAGCACCGCTTGCAGAGGCAATAAAGTCATTGTTACTCATTCATGCATTCTTTATTAATTCCTCACAGAACAAGGGGGATAATTGCCAAGGTAGCCTGGGATGGGTGGGGGAGGAGGGAAGGAAAAGGACACACTGCAGTTTAAAACTTTAAAACTTTAACACTTATTGAAGGCCAGCCTTCCGATGCTCGGGCAATCATCTGGGGTGGAGTGACTGGGTGGCCGAGGCCCCCCCACCGTGTTCTTGGGCGTCTGGGTGAGGAGGCAATGGGACTTGGGGAGGAGGGCTGTTGGTTACACAGGGGCTGTAGCGGCGGTCTCTGTTCCTGCAGCTCAACCATACACTGGAGCATATCAGTTTGATGCTCCAGCAGCCGGAGCATCGACTCTTGCCTTCTGTCTGCAAGCTGACGCCACCTATCATCTTCAGCCCGCCACTTGCTCTGTTCAGCCCGCGATTCATCCCGCCACCTCTCCTCTCGTTCATATTGTGCTTTTTTTGCACTCTGACATTGACTGCCTCCATGCATTCTGCTGTGCTCTGTCAGCGTGGGAGGACATCTGGAGCTCCGTGAACATATCATCCCGAGTCCGCCGTTTTCTCCTTCTAATCTTCGCTAGCCTCTGCGAAGGAGAAACATTTGCAGCTGGTGGAGGAGAAGGGAGAGGTGGTTAAAAAAGACACATTTTAGAGAACAATGGGTACACTCTTTCACATTAAATTTTGCTGTTCACATTACACAGCACATGTGCTTTCGTTACAAGGTCGCATTTTTCCTCTTATATTGAGGGCCTGCCGGTTTGGTGTAAGAGATCACTCACGCAGTGCCAGGCAACAGAATTCGGCTTGCAGGCAGCCATGGTAAGCCACAGTCTTTTGGCTTTTTTAACCTTCATAACATGTGGGAATGGTTTCAAACAGCAGCGCCCTCATTTCCCATACCAAGGACCCATTGGGTTGGCCATTTAAAATGGGTTTGCAATGTAAAAGGAGGGGCTGGGGTTTCCGGGTTAACATGCAGCACAAACCCAACTACCCCCCCACACACACACACTCCCAATTCTCTGGGATGATCACTTCACCCCTCCCCCCCACCGCGTGGCTAACAGCGGGGAACATTTCTGTTCAGCTGAGCAGGAACGGGCACCTCTGAATGTCCCCTTAATAAAATCACCCCATTTCAACCAGGTGACCATGAATGATATCACTCTCCTGAGGATAACAAAGAGAGATAAGGAATGGATGTTGTCTGCATGCCAGCAAACACCGGGACCATACGCTGCCATGCTTTGTTATGCAATGATTCCAGACTACGTGCTACTGGCCTGGCGTGGTAAAGTGTCCTACCATGGCGGACGGGATAAGGCAGCCCTCCTCAGAAACCTTTTGCAAAGGCTTTGGGAGTACATGAAGGAGAGCTTTCTGGAGATGTCCCTGGAGGATTTCTGCTCCATCCCCATACACGTTAACAGACTTTTCCAGTAGCTGTACTGGCCACGATTGCCAGGGCAAATTAATCATTAATCATTCAACACGCTTGCTTTTAAATCATGTGTAATATTTACAAAGATACACTGACCAGAGGTCCCTTGTGCGCCCTCAGGGTCTGGGAGCACGCCTTGGGTGAGTTCGGGGGTTACTGGTTCCAGGTCCAGGGTGATAAACATATCCTGGCTGTTGGGGAAACCGGTTTCTCCGCTTCCTTGCTGTGAGCTATCTTCATTGTCTTCATCATCATCTTCCTTGTACCCCGAACCCACTTCCCTGTTGCGTGTTTCTCCATTGACAGAGTCAAAGCACACGGTTGGGGTAGTGGTGGCTGCACCCCCTAGCATTGCATGCAGCTCCACGTAGAAGCAGCATGTTTGCGGCTCTGCCCCGGACCTTCAGTTTGCCTCTCTGGCTTTGTGGTAGGCTTGCCTTAGCTCCTTAATTTTCACGCGGCACTGCTGTGTGTCCCTGTTATGGCCTCTGTCCTTCATGGCCTTTGAGACCTTTTCTAATATTTTGCCATTTCGTTTACTGCTACGGAGTTCAGCTAGCACTGATTCCTCTCCCCATATGGCGAGCAGATCCCGTACCTCCTGTTCTGTCCATGCTAGAGCTCTTTTGCGATCCTGGGACTCCATCATGGTTACCTGTGCTGATGAGCTCTGCGTGGTCACCTGTGCTCTCCACGCTGGGCAAACAGGAAATGAAATTCAAAAGTTCACGGGGCTTTTCCTGTCTACCTGGTCAGTGCATCTGAGTTGAGAGTGCTGTCCAGAGCGGTCACAATGAAGCACTGTGGGATAGTTCCCGGAGGCCAATAACATCGAATTCCGTCCACACTACTCCAAATCCGACCCGCAAAGGCCGATTTTAGTGCTAATCCCCTCGTCGGAGGTGGAGTAAGAAACCGGTTTAAAGGGCCCTTTAAGTCGAAAAAAAGGGCTTCGTCGTGTGGACGTGTCCTGGCTTAATTCGATTTAACGCTGCTAAAGTCGACCTAAACTCGTAGTGTAGACCAGGCCTGAGATACTACTAGGTGAATAAATAAATAATGGGTAGATAAATAATTGAATCACATTTTTTTTTGATGATGTAAACAAAGATTGAAAGTAGACATTAAGGAAATCTTATGCTCCCTATCTAGTGCTCCAGGTTCATTCCATTAAAAGTTTATTTTATTCAGAAGTGACTGCATGAATAAGCATATGTTAGCTGTATTAATTCTGTCTATTTCCTACATCACCAAGAGCTGTGCGTTGCTTTGGCAAGTACAGTATATCCTGTGCTCAGGAAGGTTCTAATCATTAACAGCTGCCACCCAATCTCTCTCTCTATCCTTATTAATGGTGTTTCTAAAAAATTAAAAAGAATGCAGCCTGATTTTAAGGCTTTTATACTTACAGTGAGAATGATTTTTGTTTAAACTGAGATAAAGTTATATTCTAAGGGTCTGAGCAAAGAACAGAGATCCAGGAACTACTGAGTTCCAATTCTGGCATTGACAATGATTTCCTTTATAGCCTTAGGCAAGTAACTTAACCCCCTTGTGGTGGGGCGGCTGCCCCACGCCCGGAGAGGGTGGGCTGCGGCAGGCTTGGACGCCTGCGTGGACGCGCAGCCAATCCGAGAAGGGCTTACTGGGAGCCAATCGGAGGACAGATTGGGGCCAGCCAATCAGGGCCCAGCTCAACCATATAAAAGACTGCTCAGAGCGAGAGCAGTCAGTCTGTCCCAGGCCTTCAGAGGGGAAGGTCTGTCTCCAGAGCTGGGAGGCCAGCACCACGGACAGCGCAGTGCAGGCCAGTGTTAGAGAGTGGGAGAAGGCCCTACTCCGTAGCCTGCCAGGCGGCAGGTCTGGAAGGAGAAGGCCTAGCACAGAGAAGGGCCGTTGGGGAAGTGGTCCAGAGGAGTAGTCAATAGAGGAAGGAGAAGGAGGACAGCAAGACTGTCGCCAGAGGGCCTCTGGACCGGGACTCAGAGTAGTGGGCGGGCCTGAGTCCCCCCCTTCCCCCCTTTTTTGTTCTATTGGGCCATACCCTCAGCCATAGGCCGCAGGGAACGGCCGGCCGAAACTACACCAGATCCTTGACCGAGGGGATCGGACTTGAAGGTGTAAGACTGTGGGCCATCCAATTTCCCCCGGAAGGGGGTGTGAATGAACAAGGGGACACTGTCGGAGGACAGTGTTCCAGAAGAGGACGCTGTGCGTTGGGGAGCAACGCGAGTCTGCTCGCCAACTGAAGGCAAGACGACAGGTGGGACGTCACCAGAAGGGGGCACTCTACCGGATCGAACCAATTCCCCGAGACGACCGGTAGGAGGCGCCACAGTGGTGAGTCCTAATCCTGTCACACCCCTATTTCAGTTTCCCCATATGTAAAATAGTATAATCTTTGTGCACAGTTCTCACTCCTGAATGTTGGACTCCCTAGCCTGAAAAAGGGGGGGAACCCTGCAAGCTCCTAGGGTTTTAGGATGCTAAGTGTGGTGGCAGCAGGGTTAAAAAGGGCCCCCGCCCCCCCCCCCCCCCCCCCCCCCCCCCCCCCCCCCATACTGGTGTATGTAGCACCAGCTGGACTGAAAGATTCACTACTCAGCTGATGGGTCTAATAAATCTTTATTAAGGGAAAATATTAGCAAGTAATGATCAGTTAATCATAAGTGGGAAGCTCATCAGGACAGTCATCTCACCACACGGTCACTTCCAGCACCACACAATACACAGTTTCAGCTTCCTGTTGTTAATCTGACTTATTTATAACTTTTGTAATCTTTTTTTATACATATGTATTAGTCTTTCATTTCCATGTTAACTCTCCTCCCCATCAAGTATAGGTTTTGTGTTAACTTAAACAGGTCTTTTCTAGCTTTGTAGTTACTTTATCTTTTATTTTTCCTCACAAACATGATTACTCGGCAATTTCTTACACATGCGCAGTTCTATTATACTTAAACTCTTAACTTTTATCAAAACAGACTCTTAAAAATCATGGTAGTCTCCTTATCAGGCTTAAATATGCCTTTGCTCCCAACAGCACCCTGTGATCTTAAGCAATCTCTGCTTTTAATCCCTTCCAGGCAGCACTTTGCCACTCACTGAAACAATATGAGATAACAGTCTTCTGCTCTTTCCACAAGAAGAAACCAGTCTGTCCAGGGACATCATCTCCATTCTTTGGTTAAGGAGGCTTTTTGTATGCCTTTTTATCAGTTTCTCTAGTAGCAAAACTCTCGGCAAACTTCAGGAGAGACAAAGGGTTCAATTATCTTAATAGCCCCATAGTGGCACAAACAAATATGGTTCTCAGCTCTGTTGTGCATGGTCAAAAATAGAACTGGTTGAAAAATTGCATAAAAATTACAATTAATCTTTTTTTGTGTGCAAAAAGTTCTGCCTTTCTCAGAAAATTTTGATATTTTGCTAAAAAAAAAACCAAACCAAACCAAAACACCAAAATATTTTGATTCCAAATGGTACCACGCTGCCTCATGGGAGATGAACTTCAGGTGCTCAGCGCTCCCAATCTCCTCTGTAGGCCAAGCTCTCTGGACAGACTACATCTCCCATGATACGCTAATTTAGACCCCATTACTTTGCATTTATCAATATTGAATTTCATCTGCCATATTGTTGCCCAGTCACCCAATTTTGAGAGAAACCAGTATCTCTGCACCCTTTGTCATCAGGTTCAGGAGGGACTTGACTCTTTTGAAACTCCTCATTAAAAAGTCTTCTGTGTCATGGGATGTTAGTGTAGTCTTGCCAAAGCTGATGAAAACTCTTTTTGAACCACTTAGTGTCTGAGATCTGAAGTTTCATACATAGAGGGCCATTTTCTTGGTGGCAGTGAACAAGGTACTTTTGTGACTGATCCACCTTATCCAAATTTTACAGCACTGTGGTGTTGGGATAGGCTTGTTCAAGATTCCTCTCTTAGGTAGTGATGGAGTTCCACCTTAGTGAATCTATTATCCTGTAAACATTTTTGCCATGCACATCCCCTGGCCCTTCTCTGTAAACTTGATGTGAAGTATTTCTACTTGGAATGATTTTAAGTCCTTAGAAAATCCACCCAACTTTTTGTTTCATTTGATACCAATTCACCAGACAGTACTGTTTCCAAGAGCACCATATCTGAACTGAAGTTTCAATGCATGTCCCATTGCAATGATTTGGCTGTCCTGAGCCATGGATGACCAACATCCAGGTACTCTAGGTTCTTGGCAAGGCAGCCTCCACTACCTGCATTACGAATGTTGTGTCACTGACATGCAAAGTATTTACGTTATTCTTACTCTGGACATTTACATGCACTTTTACCTAGATATGTCTTTTAGGATGGAATCTTGCTTCAGTCTCTTGCTCCTGCAGAACTGCTTTCTCAAAAAGGAGAGCCCAATTCTCTTGCTTCTTAGAATTTTGTTCCTTTTGGGATGCCTGTTATATGAGTTTGCTAAAAGGTTTAACTTCTTTTTGGATTTCAGGCTCTCAAAGAGTTAAATCTAATTTTTGAGGCGTTATCTTACTTTTTATTACATGGTTAAAAATTTAAAAATACATATTTTATTTCTGTTGGAATTGTCTTTGCTGTGTTGCCTGTTTGCACTTTGTGAATGTTAAACATTTTCTTTTGGAAATCCCTCAAATGTCCTACTCTCCAGGATTGAGATTCCTGCCAGATGATATCTTCAGACAATGGAACATTATTTACTTTTCATTCTGCTTTTCTGAATATATCAGTCAGGATCCTCCCCTCTGAACCTGGAGGGGAATTGTTTGAGGTAGTTTTAGGCTTTATACCTCTGTTGTATTATTTATATTTTGAGACATCTTTCATTTTTCCCCCCAATAATTTTCCATCACATTTCCTTTGCGTCCTGTTCAATAAGGAACTGAGCAGAAGGCTCCAAGAGCAGCAGTTAAGCTCAGAAGGTGACATGCAATGAGTAGCTGGGATGGTAGAGGGCTGCTCACAGTCTGCTCTGCTGCCACTGCCTTTGGAATAAAAAAATCATAAGAGTTTGGGGTGTTCTGCCTGTCTCATGCTATGGAGCTGAGATTCTGGAGTGAGAATCCTGCATGGTGATATCTCTGGTGAAACAGAATTAAGTAATTTTCTCTTAGCTACATCATATGGGTGTCATGAGGATTGATTGATTAATATTTGTAAGGAACTATAAAGATAAGTGCTAAACATTAGCTTGTATACTTTTAACTGGCAAACATACCCAGGGCCGGCGCAACCCATTAGGTGACCTAGGCGGTCGCCTAGGGCGCAACAATTTGGGGGATGGCGACCGCGGCGGTATTTCGGCGGCGGGACCTTCCGCCGCCTCTGTGGGGGGCGGCATTTTGGGGCGGGACCTTCCGCTGCCTAGGGCGGCAGAAAAGCTGGCGGCGCTCCTGAACATACCTAATGTAAGATACCAGGTAGGGTGACCAGACAGCAAATGTGAAAAATCGGGACGGGGTGCGGGGTAATAGGAGCCTATATAAGAAAAAGACCCCAAAATCGGGACTGTCCCTATAAAATTGGGACATCTGGTCACCCTAATACCAGGATAGGAGTACATTCTGCTTGGTCAAAGTTTTCATTCAAAGACAACAGACTAGATCAGGGGTCGGCAACCTTTCAGAAGTGGTGTGCCGAGTCTTCATTTATTCACTCTAATTTAAGGTTTTGTGTGCCAGTAATACATTTTAACATTTTTAGAAGGTCTCTTTCTATAATTCTATAATATATAACTAAACTATTGTTGTATGTAAAGTAAATAAGGTTTTAAAAATGTTTAAGAAGCTTCATTTAAAATTAAATTAAAATACAGAGCCTCCCGGACCGGTGGCCAGAACCATAGGTTGCCTACCCCTGGACTAGATGTCTTAACACTGGGCAAATGCCATGTGGAATTGTAAACATCTAGGGCAATTTCAGACTGAGCTACCATTATACTCACTTCTTAAATGTTCTGTTCTATCATACAGTTTCCATCTAGGGAATTTCATACCTTACTTTGATGCTTTACTACTTTCTACTGGCAATTTTCTCAGTTGATAACCTGCTTTGGAAGGTGGGTTGAAACAGTTCTTCTGTGGGAAGGTGGAAGAACTCTATTTGAGCAGTGGGCAAATACAGCTTCCCCCAGCTCTACCTGACTCACTTCAGCCTGTCATTTTAAAATAGAACAGAATCCTAGATCCAGCTCCTTATGACCATCCTTTAGAATGTCCCAATTGTGTAGATATTCATTACAAAGGGATGGATTCTTTGACTGACACCCTGTGCAACCATAATGAAATAAAGAAAGTTGCATGGGTTCAAATTAGGCCAGAATTTAGCCCAACAGCTGACAGAAGAAAATCTATGGGCATCTTTCCGCATGTATAGCTAGTCAATATACAAGTAGAATCTTTTGGACTACAACTGAATCTGATTGAACAGAAAAAAAGATATTGTTCATATTACCCTTATGGTTTGCAGAAAATACTGTTTTGTGGAAACTGTATGGGTCATCATGGGAACGTTTACTAAGAATTACACTGTATTGTAAAGATGTGGATCATGACAATCATTTTACATGAAGCTATTTACACCTTGTTTTTCTCAACGGGTAAAACTAAAGTAGTTGAATGTTCATAACTATCTTCACAACAGAAAGCCAATATATATTTGCACTGCACAATGAAAGAAGGGGTATTGAAAACAATAATGGGAAATAGACTTGTTTCTTAGGAAAAATAGAACCACTGGATGTCATTTTTATTCACTGTCACCTTAATTAATAGTGCATGTCTGAGGAAGAAAATAGGCACAGATTGCTTGAGTTTTCAGAACTGTACTCTGGGGTCCTTACTTCACTCATTTCCCAATGACAATGAATGTAGAAGAAAAGGAGTGCAGGCATTTTCTTTAAATACTTTGTCCATGGCCTGTGTTCAAGGGAAAATGCTGTATGTAAAATATTGAAACAACACTGTGGGCATTTCATGTAGAGACCGATACACTCAATTAAAAATCTTGTTAATTCTTTGTGGGCTCCTATTCAATGCAGTGGCATCTTTATTTCTCCATATTATAAATAAATAATCAGCTTTTGAATGAATATAAACTCCCAGTTATTCTTTTCCTCTTCTCCTTTCCCATGTTGTTTTCCTTTCTGTATGGCAGTCGCTATTCCCAGTTCTGTAAAGCATCCTCTCTCCATAAAGCATTTTGGGATAATTTGGGTGAAAGCCTCCATGTAGAAATAAATTGTGTGTTAAGAGAAAATTCAGTCAAAAGAGTTGTTGGCAGTTGCCTCTTCATAGAACAAAATGCTTGTTAGAGTGTGTTTGGAAAAATCTATCGAACCCATGGCACTTACTTCCAGGAAAGAAAGACAATTTATTTTGTACTAACCACATTTATCTGCCAAGATTCTTCTGAGTTTTCACAGGAGGACTTTTCTTTCCAGGGTGATGATTTTGTATAATCTTAGTGGTAAACTACGAGTGCTATAAGTGCTCAGCCCCTCTGAAAATCAGGCCACACTTATTTAGGTGCCTGAATAAGGATTTAGGTGCTTCGCTGCAGGTACACTTATTTGAAAATTGTGGTTTGGATCTCTTAAAGCTCTTTGTGAGGGATGCTACAAATAGGACTCTGTTGCAGGATATTTTTTCTATACTTTTTCCAGACTCAAATCTCAGAATAATTGGTTGCTATTTTATTGTTCCAGGGGAACTTCAGCAGCTATAGCAAGTAATGCATGAATTGTAGGATGCTGCTGCTTTTACATCTGTCTTCTAAGCAACTCAGACTGTGCACACAACTGATATAATGAGATGAGGTGAGTTTCAGGAACTGCAAACACTTTCTTTCCTACTCCCCTTCCTTAGAATGCAGGTCATGTACAATGCACAGTGCAGAATTATTGATGTAATTGCCAAGTTTCCAGCATCATGTTATGATTCATCTACAAACAGTCACATATTAGAAAACCTAGAAAATAGCAGCCTATTTTAGACTAGTCAAAGATACAGGAGATGGCTCACAGATGCCCTTTCTCTGCACCTAGAGAACAACAGATGTATGTTTCTGGGGACTCTGAAAATTAGTATCTTCCATGCCAGAGAATGGTGAGTCTCTTGAGGCCCTTTAAATTATTATTACTATTTATTTGTATTATCATACAGTTATAGGCTAGGACCCCACTGTGCTAGGTACTGTCCAAACACAGAACAAAAAAGAATCCTTGCCCCAAGGACCTTACAGTCTAAGGCAAGATGAATACTGACAGAGGAGTACAAAGAAGCAATGAGCCAGTATTGGTCAGCGTGATATGCTGTATTCTCAGCACACTGGCAGCCTACTGTCATGTGTTTTTTTTGTAGGCATTTCAGCAAAGAAGAGTTGAAATCATGGCAAAGGAGAGTTTTGAGGAGGGCTTTGAAGGAGGATAATGAGGTAGCTTTGCGAATGTTCCTGGGGAGCACCTCCCAAGCATGAGGAGAAAGCATTAAGGTGTTTGTTTGAAAATTTAACAAGTGGGCGTTGGAGGCTGACCTCATGGGTTGATCAGTGGTGGGAGTTGACCTTTTGATATTGAATGAGAGATGATAGGTAGGATGGGGATAGGCCGTGAAGGGTCTTGGGATGAAGACAAATAGCTTATGTTTGATACAGTAGAGAAGAGGGAGCTGGTTGAGGTCAAAAAGAGGGGTGAATGGTCAAAGCAAAAGGCTCAGAAAATGATCTTTGTAGCAGCATTCTGAATAAATATGAGTAGGGTAAGATTGCATTTGTCAAGGCCAGAAAGAAGGATGTTGTAGTAATTGAGATGTGAGATACCAAGAGCCTGGATGAGAGTTTTAACTGTGATGATGGATGGAAAGGGTCATAGCTTACAGATATACAGAAAGAATCTGCAATAGCCGAGATGTGAGGGCCTAGAGAGAGGTCTGAGCTGAAGATGACACCCACATTCCAGGCATGAGTGACAGGCGCAATGGTGATGTTGTCCACAGTGATCAAGAAAGGAGGTAGTGGGGAGGGATTGGAGAGGGAAGATTGAGAGCTCTCTTTTAGCCATGTTGATCTTGAGCCAAAGGCTCAACATCCATGAGGAGATGTCAGAGAGACAGACTAAGATTTTAGTTTGGACAGAAAGAGACAGGTCTGAAGTAGAGGTAGATCTGAGAGTCGTCAACATAGAGATGATAGTTGAATTTGTGTTTTCAGATGTGATTATCCAGAGACAAGGTGTAAAGGGAGAAGAGAAGTGGACCATAGACAGAACCCTGTGGAACCTTGTGGTAAGGTGTGCACCCTACACCAGTCCTGATAGGGTTAATGAGGAGCTGACGGTATGTCTACACTGCAATTAAAAGCCCGCGGCTGGCCTGTGCCAGCTAACTTGGGCTCGCAGGGCTCAAGCTGCGGGTCTGTTTAATTGCAGTGTAGACTTTTCGGCTCAGGCTGGAGCCCGGGCTCTAGGACCCTGCGAGGAGGGAAGGTCCCAGAGCTTGGGCTGTAACCCAAGCCAGAATGTCTACATCACAATTAAACAGCCCCGCAGCCCAAGTCGTGCGAGCCTGGGCGAGCCGCGGGTGTCTAATTGCAGTGTACACATATCCGAGAGGCCAATTAGATTACCTAGCATCACATAAGAGAGGAAGGTCCAAGGTTAATTAAAAGTGAGGCCCAACTGGGGAAGGGCTGGGACAGTTTTATAAAGCCAGGAAGATGAAGGCAGAAAGGGGTGTGCAGGGGAAGGAGTCTGTAGTTACTCAGTGTGAGAAGGAAAGCCATTAGGGACAAGGAGGAAGTCCAGAGGGAGACGAAGCCCTATGACCCTTCCCTGGAGAAAGGAATCTGGCAAGAGGCTAGAAGGGGGTGAAATAGCCATGAGGAGTAGTGTAGACTCCATGGTAAACCCAGAAACAGGAAAGAGAAGATAGAGAGGTTTGGTAGAAAGGAGTCCAGGGAAACAAACAGCAACAGGGACTGAAACTGAACAGACCTGGACTGCTGTTTAGAGGGTTCCTAGGCTGGAACCCAGTGTAGCAGGTGGGCCCAGGTTCCCCTAACAGCCACTGGTATAGTGGCATGGAGCCTAAAGCTGGAGCTGACAGCATCCAGAGAAGCATTTGGACAGTGAGCCTGTTGGACTTTTCAATCCCAGAAGGGATTGATTAATTGGTGACCTGGCCGAAGGGCTGAGTTACCAGACGAGAGATCATTGCAAAGCGAGCAGCGAGCACAAGGGGGCACCCAGTGCTGCGAGAGCTACAGTACTTTCCCAGACCTAGCTACCAGGAGACACACTAGCAGTGAATGGGAACTCCCTTACAAACCCACACAGACATCTAGTGGGGACATGAGGAGAATCCTCCAAATAGGGTGACCAGATAGCAAGTGTGAAAAATCGGGATGGGGGTGGGGGGTAATAGGTGACTATATAAGAAAAAGCTCCAAATATTGGGACTGTCCCTATAAAATCGGGACATCTGGTCACCCTACCTCCAACTGACATGCTGAAGGGGTGATTTAGAGGTAAGAGGAGAAGCAGGAGAGGACAGAATTACAGAAACCAAAGGAAGGCAAGTTTTTAAGAGGAGGAGCATGGCTGACTGCATCAAAAGTGACTAACAGATCAAAGAGGGTGAAAATGGAGTACTGGTCCTGAGATTTGGATAAGAGGATTTCAGAGACTTTGGCAAGAGCAGTTTCAATTGAGTGCAAGGGGCGGAAGCTAGATGGGAGTTGTTCTAGGATGGAATTGGAAAAGAACTCCAAAGAGTGATTGTAAACAGTGTGATCAATAAGCTTAGAGATGAAAGAGAGAGAAAGGAGAAGGGGCAGTAGTTAGAGAGGAAAGTGGGGTAAAGGGTGTTCTTTTAAGAAGGGAGAAAGTTAAACATGTTTGTATTGTGAAGGGAAAGAGTCACAGGAGAGAATGGTTAAAGAGAAGTGTAAAGGAGAGGATGAGAGTGGGCACGAGGTAGATCAGGGGTTGGGATGGAAAGGAGTCACTAGGACAAGTGAAGGGATTAGAGGAGGAGAGCAGATGAGAAACTTCTGCATCTGTGACTGGAGAGAAGGAGGAAATGTTGTTGTAGAAGGGGAAGGGAAAGTGAAGGCAGAGCCGGGGAGGAGGAAGATCACCTCATATTTTCTCTTGAAAGAAATAAGTGAGATCCTGCGCAGAGAAAGAAGTGGAGGTAGGAGGAAGGGGTGGGGTGAGGGGTAAGTCAAATGTGGCATGAAAGCAGCTGGGGTTGTAGGCATGAGATTCAATTAAGTGGAGAAGTAGACTCATTTAGCATGGAAGGTGGTAGAAGTGAAGAAGGAGAGAATGAGTTTGTAATAGAAGAAGCTGGCCTGGTTACAGGATCCCTGCCAGATGCATGCTGAAGTATGAGAGCAGGAACACAGGAGATAGATGTTGGGGGAGAGCCAGGACCAGGGGCTTGGCAGAGCAGACCTGGTGGTGGAAAAGAAGGACAGAAGAGTTAAGTGTACAGGAGAGTGAGGAATGCCAAGAATCAACAACCATATTGATGGAAAAAAGGGAACAGAAGGCAGGGAAGAGAGGGCTCAGAGCAGATAGAAGTCATGGAAAAGTCAAGTGATGGTGTGAAGGAGGGGGCTGCTGGGCAGTGTTGAAGGAGTCCAAGTGATAGTCGGCGAGAGGAATCTCAGCAGCACAGATGAGAGATAGAGTACTTGGTGAAGACCAAGTCAAGTGAATGGCTCTTGGTGAATGGGACAGTTGAATCAGGGCTGCAGGTCAAATGAAGAGGTGAGGGTGAAGAAACCACCCTAACAACTATCTTTCCCACCTTAAATCATTATGACTGGTTTGGTTCCCTGGACCTGCAGGATGCATTTCCACATAGCTATCCTCCTGAGCTACAGGAGGTTCCTCAGATTTGTTGTGGGTGGTTGATATTACCAGTACACATGTTGCCTTTTGGCCCGTCACCCGCTTCTCGGGGTTTTACCAAGTTCTTATAGAATCATAGGACTGGAAAGGACCTTGAGAGGTCTTCTAGTCCAGTCCACTGCACTCATGGCAAGACTAAGTGTTATCTAGACCACCCCTGACAGGTGTTTATCTAACCTGCTTTTACCTTCCTTCTCATGTTTACTTCACACTACACTTACTCAGCTAGGTCTCATCCTAAACAGCAGAAAGTCAACTTTGTTTCCAACTCAAAGAATCGAGTTCATTGGGGCCCTGATGGACTCTGAGTTTGAGAGTGCTTCTATCAACTGAGAGATTCCACCACCTGTGTTGGGAGCTGCAGTCTTAACCCTCAATCACAGCCCAAGTATACCTGAGGTTTGTAGGCCATATGGCTGCATGCACACAGGCAGTTTGATATTCCATACTGTGCCTGCATCCTCTTCAGATGTGGCTGAAGTCAGTCTATCACCCAAACCACCATTTTTGGGCACACTGGTCTGACTTTCCCCACTGATTCTAGGCTCCATATAGTGGTGAATGGTTCAGGATAATGTGCGAAAGGGCATTGCTTTCTTTTGGCACCCACCAATCAGGACTACAGTCACTGATGCCTCCTTAATAGGTTGGGGAGCGCATGTGGAATTGATGAAAGTTTAAGGCCTGTTGTCAGAATGAGAAGCTTCTCTGCCTGTCGATGTCCTGGAGCCTTGTGCCATCTACAGTGGCTGTCAGGCTTTTCAGGATCACATCAGGGGCTCAGAGGTTTTCATACACTGCGACAGTACCACTGTGAAGAATTTTGTGAACAGACGGGGTGGGGGTGCACATTCAATGTGCATTGTCCGGTGGCAATCCGGCTCTGGCAGTTTCGACTTGGGGAAAACATTACCCTTGTGCCTGGGATACACAATCACCTGGTGGACCACCTCAGCAGGATTTTCTTCCTGACTCATGAGTGGTCTCTGAAGCCCAGCTCCCTGCAGTCCAGCTTTGCAGTTTGGGGCATCCTGATGGTGAACTGTTCACCATGAAAGAAAACAAGAAATGCCAGATGTTCTGCTCCTGAGGGGATCTGAGTCAGGCTCCTTGACCGATGCTTTTCACCTGAGCTGGAATCAGCACTCCTGTATGCTTTTCCTGCAATTCTGATTGTCCCACAGGTCATTCTCAAGCTGAAATTGGATCATGCCAAGCTCATTCTTATTGTTCCAGCATGGCCAAAACAATGTTTGTCTCCAACCTCTTCACATTAGTGGTTTAGCCTCCCATATCCCTTCCTCTTCATCCCAACCTCCTGAGTCAGTATCGTGGTGAGGTTTTGCATCCAGCACTCAGCTCCCTGCATCTTGCAAGGTGGATGCTGCATGGCTAGATGAGCAGGAGGATTAACAGTAGGAAACCCTCCAACAGGGCAGCCTATTCAGCCAAGTGGAAAAAATTCTTGATGTGCTCGTTAGCCTGAGGAGTTCAGCTGATGCTAGCTTGTATCCTGGACATCTTGGAGTACCTGTTGCATCCTCCCATCCATGGGCAGTTGGGATTTTCAAATTCCATGGCAGTGGGGTTCTTGAAAGGAGTCACTCATCTTCACCCACCGATTAAAAAGCTCGTTCCTTTGTGGGACCTTAATACTGTCTTAGTGGCCCTTATGGGACCTCTGTGCCTCTGGTGACATCTTTTCCCTTCTGTATCAGAAAACTGCCGCCTTTGTAGTGATAATATCTGCAAGGAGAGAGTACGAGTTCCAGGCTTTGATGGTGGAGCCTTCTTACATGCACCCTCAGTTTTTATCAAAGGTGGTTTCCCAGTTTCTCTTGAACCAAGTTACGTATCTGCCAGTGTTCTTCCCTAAGCCACATTCAACCCCAGAGGAACAGCTTCTTAACACATTGGATGTCAGGTGATGTCTAGTTCTTTATCTGGGTAGAACGAACCCTTTCATTTCATCACCTCGTCTGTTTGTTTCATATGTGGACCCAATGAAGGGTCAAGTGGTCTCTTCAGAGACAATTTCCAAGTGCATAACTTCTTGCGTGATGATAGCATACGAAGTAGCCCAGGCTATGCCTCCTCAAGGGGTATGGGCTCATTTTAGGACAGTTCAGGCAACATCAATGACATTTCTAAATGACATTTCTATATTGGAGAGACAATGTGGATGAGGTACAGTAACTCCTCACTTAAAGTCGTCCTGGTTAATATTGTTTCTTGGTTACGTTGCTGATCAATTAGTGAACATGCTCATTTAAAGTTGTGCAATGCTCCCTTCTAACATCGTTTGGCAGCCGCCTGCTTTGTCCACTGCTTGCAGGAAGAGCAGCTCATTGCAGCTAGCTGGTGGGGGCTTGTAATCAGGGTGGACCGGCAGCCCCCCCATCAGCTCCCCGCTCCCCTAAGTTCCCTGTGCTGCAGCTGCCCAGCAGGCTATCAATTGCCGGGCAGTTCAGCTGTCCCTTCCCCCACTGCCATGTGCTGCTCCTGCCCTCTGCCTTGGAGCTGCTCCCAGAGACACCTGCTTGCTGTGCAGGAGGGGGAAGGTGAGGGGCTAATGTCAGGGTGTCCCCCTCCCCCCTGCTCCTGCACCCCGCTTACCCCTTCTCCATATAGAGCAGGGAGGGGACACAGACGGAGAGAGACAGAGCCTGGGGCAAGAGCTCCTGTCTCAACTTCCTGATCCACTTAAAAAGACAATGCACTTAAGAGTAGGTCAGCTTACTTAAAGGGGCAGTGCGCATCTCTCTCTCTCTCTCTCCCACACACAAGGTGTGTGTCTGTCTCTGTTTTCTATACTGTCTCCCCTCCCTCGTGTTCGTGCTGCCTTGTGTGAGAGGCTACATTAACAACAATGTGTTAACCCTGGAGGGCTCAGCCAAGTGCTAGTTCATCATTTAGCAGCAAGGCATTCCCTGGGAAATATCCCTTCCTCTTCCACCCTCTAACTTCACTACCTCAGCCAAGCTTCACAATCATCATAGCTGTGAACAGTATTACATTGTTTGTTTAAAATGTATACTGTGTGTATATCTATATAATATATAGTTTTTTGTCTGGTGAAAAAAATTTCCCTGGAACCTAACCTCCCCCCCATTTATATTAATTCTTATGGGGAAATTGGATTTGCTTAACATCATTTCGCTTAAAGTCGCATTTTTCAGGAACGTAACTTCAACGTTAAGCGAGGAGTTACTGTAATATTTTTTATTGGACCAACTTCTGTTGGTAAGAGAGACAAGCTTTCAAGCTTCTTCAGGCCTGAGGAAGAGCTCTGTGTAAACTCGAAAGCTTATCTCTCACCAATAGAAGTTGGTCCAATAAAAGATATTATCTCACCCACTTTGTCCCTAATATCCTGGGACCAACACGGCTACAACAACACAGCATACATTACTATATTGAACTTTTGCAGGGCAGCTACTTGGTCCTCTGTGTATACTTTCACAAACCACTGTGCCATTATGGCTGTGTCTAGATCAGATGCAAACTTTGGGAGGGGTCCTTCTTTAAACAGACTCCAAGCCCCACCTCCTGTGTGTACTGTTTGCAAGTTAACCACATGGAATACAGGGCTGCATCTATTTGAAGAAGAAAAAAATAATTATCTACCTGTAACAGTTCTTTGAGATGTGATGCAGATGTGTCTTCCATGATCCACCCTCCATCCTCTCTGTATTGGAGTCTGTACTTCTGATGTTTGGTGTGAAGGAACTGAGGGAGTCTTGATGGCACCACCCTTATCTGGCCAGCGGAGGAGCTATGGCCTCAGGGCATGAGCACCACTCCTATGGGTAATGTTAGGCAAAGCTGTCCAGCTCTAGTGCACGAGTCGCACACACCCACATGCAATACACATCAGCATTACAACTCGAAGAACAATAGTTACAGGGAAGTAACCATTTTTTTTTCTTTCCCTCATAGAACCTTTTTTAAAAAGATTGGGAGAGAAGTCAAACAATAACCAAATTAGAAGACAAGAGTAAAGAACACCTCTGTGATAAGCTAAAATTCTCATCCCCAATGGATGCCCATTAACTGATCACTCAATGTGATCTTTATCAGCTAAATACCTATATCTGACTAATAACACATTAGATAGCACATAGCAATCATGCAATGCAAATTTTCCTCTACAAGGCATTTATAACAAAGACTTGTTTCATTGCCGTCATTTAGGTATTCCTGAAAGCTATAATTATTTTCCATACTATATTGAATATGACATTTACTACCATAGCCACTGTCTCTCTTTTTGTGTGCAATTTCTCCATGAGTTTGGTTTATTTTTAAAATATTTACAATAATGAGTGTGCCTAGGAATAGCTCTGATGCTTCATTGGAGGTTAAGTTCATTAGCCTGCTGCTTCACTAGAGGAGAGAAGGTTTGGCTGGATTATCCCTCAATGAGATGCATATGGGCACATTTTCAGAGCTGTTTTTTTAATCTCTATCTTCCTTAAGACTTCTGTATGTTGTCTATTACTCTGGTATACTTACTATTTGAATTAAAACCTTTCTGAAAAAATATTATAGGTACCTCAGTGACAGCTTCCCCCATATTTTAAATGATTTATTGAGTGTACTTTTGTAACTTGGAATTGAGTTCACTGAGACAGTGGTTCCCAACCTTTTTCATAGCGTTGAACCTAAGTTAACATAAGAACATAAGAGCGGCCATACTGGGTTAGAGCAAAGGTCCATCTAGCCCAGTATCCTGTCTTCCGACAGTGGCCAATGCCAGGTGCCCCAGAGGGAATGAACAGAACAGATAATCACCAAGTAATCCATCCCCTGTTGCCCATTCCCAGCTTCTGGCAAACAGAGGCTAGGGACACCATCCCTGCCCGTCCTGGTTAATAGCCTTTGATGGACCTATCCTCCATGAACTTATCTAGTTCTTTTTTGAACCCTGTTATAGGCACAACAAAAAGTTACAATAAAAAGTTTGGGTATCCTTCTCCATTAGTTTTGGGATCTAACTCTCATCTAGTCATAAAAAGGCAGGGCGAGTCACAATCCTCAGGTAGAAAATTCATGCTCCAGGAGTGCTCATCTACATTTAAACTCAGTTTCAGACCTTCATGTGTAAAGAAGAGATACCAGTACCATACTTGGCTGCTGTAATCAACACTGAGGCACCCAAATATGTCACCTCAGTGTTGATTTGAGTACCTCAGTATAGTACTGCTTCCACTTACTTAGGTATTCAAGTTTGAAAATTGGGCCTTCAGAATAAGTCATTAACTTTAAAGACTCTTAATTGTCTCAGAACTGCAGGCCATGAAACTTTTACACATGAATAGGAAAAATGCTTGATATGATCTGGATTCCATAAGAGGTTGTTTGCATTTCATAAATTCATGGAAATGTATGTTGTGTGGTATTGTCTCTGTAATTTAATTATTTAATCTAATGGTTCAGGAAACCATTTTTGAAGTTTTAAGGAAACTCCTAGTATCTATATTTGGTGGTCAGAAGGTAAAAGAGATCTGGAAATGAGGAGAACCAATGCATCAAAAGTAAGTCTTTTGTTTTGTTTTAAAAGTAAAAATGTTGATATCTACTGAAGTCTACTGAGTCTACTGAAAAACAAAACTTAAGGGCTAGGATATTACCCCAAAGTGGACTTGGCATCTTTTGGATACTAAAATGTTCATGGAAGTTTAACTGCTATATGGATGAACTGCTCTTTTTCCACCTGCAATGTTTTGGAGCAGATTACATAGTTGCTAACTTTATTTAAAAAAAAAAAAGTGTCCAGAGCAACTCTATAGGTAAGGTGGGGAGGCTCTGAAAGCTACAGGAGCATTGTGTGTGCATTCTGGTGAAGTTTAGGTTATTTTGTATATGAATTAGTTATTAGGGACTCTGATTGTTTTCAGGAAGTTGTTACTTATGGAAGCTCCACCAGAACTCAAACTTTCCTACGTAGTCCTTTCTAACCCAACAGATCCCACCTTCTCCTATTTGTTGTCTTCTTGAAGAGAACGTTGGATGGCCTGCTCAACCCATCTGGCATGATTGTCTGGCATGCAGGCCTACTCCCATTCCAGCATCTTCAGGGGGATGATGGCAGTGCTACTCCATGAGTACTTCTTGTAGGGAATTAACCTGTTCTATTTGCCACTCCTTAGGGTTTCCCCTTTTTCTTGTCTGCTGGCCTGTGGGTTCTCCCCCATGGCTTCTTTCATGAACTGATTAAAATTAAAAGATTTTTTTTACAGAAATTTTCTTTGTTTTTGAAAATCTTAATTTTATTAAGTGAAATGTTTCAGTTTTGAAAAATTCCACCAAGTGTCTAAACTGATCAATCAAAACCGATGGGGGCAGGGTGAGGTTGGGGAGCTGGGGAAGAGATCCAAAAATAATAACTGGAGGAGTTTTAATAAATTTGAAAAACAGAACATTTTGAGGAAATGGATATATTTTCACTAAAATTCTAATGTTTTGGGGAAATGGGCAAATTTTGTATGAGTTAATAAATAAATAAAATTGAACATAAAATGTCAATCAGCTCTACTGCTTCCCCCTCTTGTGCTGTGGGGGGGGGGGGGGGGGGGGGGGGGGGGATTGAATCTTCTTCTTTTCCCCATAGGGTTCCCTTTTGTGCCACCTCTTTTTACTCTGGCTTCACCAGCACACTTAGCAACAGAGAGGTAGCTCCTTCCTCCCAGTCCAGTAACCACCTGCTGGGACATAAGAATCCTGCAGATTGAGTTGCTGGTGGAGGTGCAAGCCTGCTATCTAAACCACAGTTATATTCATCTCTATCAGTTTTTATAGTGCCTCTTTATGTAAAGAGTTAGGATAAAGATTCTTAAGTCTTTTTCCCCTAAGACACTCTCAAAACTGTTGAAAAACGTATCGATAGCAAGTAAAAGTATACTAGCATTGTACCTGGACTGTAATGCTATGAATAACTCTCAGAACTATTTATATGAAATTTTAGTTGTAGAAACAATTTTTTCCAGTCACCTCCACCTCAGCATCCAAATGAGAATATTTATGCATTCTGTATTCATGCTAAATAAAAATGTCATTTTCAGTGTAAAACAAGATTAAAGTACAGCTTTGATTAATTTTATATACTCATCTCTCTTTACAATGTGTTTAACTTTTTTCCAACCCCCCACTGTGTACCTTGTAAATAGCAAGAAAACAAAGACAAAACCCTATACTTTATCTGCTCACAGAATGAACATTTCTGTATACACACACCTTCCTGTGAAAATGCCTCAGCTGTTCAGGTGTGCTCAGCACTTCAACAGCACAGTTATGTACAATTCACTGCAGCTGATCATAGTTCCAAATACCTTCTTACACTTCTATGGTTAATGTGTCACTCTTTGTATAGTAAATTCATATTTTGGAATATTTACTTCTTGGTCATAAAAATTGCTCTGGACAGGAACTTGGAGTATAAAGTCTCAGCGGAAGATTAAATTTCTTTATTTATATATATATATAGTTTTTCTTTTTATATAAATAAAATTTCAAGACTATCACTTTAGTCATTTTTCAATGTGAATTGTGTAAGGCACACTGTGATGTATAAGTCAAAACCAGGAGTGTTTGATAACAGATTTTACTACCCTTTATTCCTCAAAGTAGACTGGGGAGGAACAAATAAATTAAGATGTGGTTTCATGTTTAAAAACTTAGTATGTATCATGCTCAGTGCTTTTTGAAATGCTCAGTTATATTGTTCCTAACATTTTAACCACCAGACAGCTCCATGCTTGGGAACACCAGCTGTACTGTAGTCCATCCAGCTGCATTTTATATTGTGAATTAGATTTTTCTCTCTCATCTTCATCCATGCGATAAATTGTAGTCTGCAGACCAAAACTAATCCATAAACATCAAAATGGAATTCACACAACAAAATGTAAAGGGTGAAAACTTGCACCACAAAATATTAAATGATCAGGATATTTGTGCTTGTTTTGAAACATGTACCCTTTAACATCTACTCACACTCTAATAGAATGGCCCTTTAGTTTCATGATGGCAATATTCCACATTGTGCATAAGATTTGGAGGTTTTACATGTTTCACCTGTGATAGCTTATGGGTAGGGTGACCATATTTCCCAAAGAGAAAACAGAACCCTGCGTGGGGCTGGCCTGAGCCCTCTCCTGCCCCCATGGGGCTGGCCCTGCTCTCCCTTCACCCCCGCACAGGGCTGGCTTGAGTCGCTCCCCCAAGGGCCTCCCCCCAAGTCCCTTGTGTGAAGCTGAGGTTGCTGGAACTCTGCCTGTCCCCCGCAAGAGGCTGTCACTGGTCGCTGGAACTCTGCTTGGCTCCCCTTCCCTGCACGAGCCCCAGCTCCCCCACCGTAAGAGGCTGGCATCACCCCTTGCCCCCGGCACATTCTTCCGCACCCCACCCCACCCCACTCCACTTTTTTGACAAAAGTGGGCATTTGTCCCATTTGCTCTTGCCACCTGATCAAGTCAGCAAAAGCAAATGGGACAAATGCCCACCTTTGCCAAAAAAAGTTGAGACGGCCGGGACAAGGCTTAAAAAGGGGACCATCCCGGCCAAAACAGGATGTATGGTAACCCTACATATGGGCTGTATTTTGTGTTTGTTTGTTGTTTGTTTGCTTGCTTCTTGTCTCAATTGTAATGACATTCCTTTAATAAAGCTTTTGGTTATGTGAATTTTGTGTAAACTTCAGAGTCTTGCGTGAATGTCTCATCATCCATTAAAGATCAGAAGAATTATCCAAATATCACATTTTTAAAAAGTTTGATATTTTTAATTTTGAAATTTTGTTTTCATGAGCTATATTTGCCATAGTTTGCTCTTTCATGTCATTATTTTTCAAACCCTGTTGTATAGCTGATGCTTAGAATAAGATCCCAACTTATTTTATTAATCCAAATTTCACCGCTCCCTGCTAGCCCTGTAATGGATTGATTCAAACGCCAGATCTGACTATCCGATCCAAACTGTTTGCTGTTCAATCCTGTCTGTAATATAATGTGAATGGTTTCCTGGGACCAAAGATGGCTAAAGTAGGCAAAGTTACTGCTGTGAAATGAAATGATTAACGCAAAAGGATAGCTTTGTGGTGGATTTCTCTCTATGATTCCCATTATACAATGGAAGTTGTGTAGTGGAAAATCTTACACAGCTTTCTAAAAACTTTCTCCTAAGTTCCTGTTTTCTATAAGTTTAATATTCATCTCAGCACTCTTATTTCCTTTTCATATTGGATACGAGAGCCCTGAATTTATAATTACAGCAATAATTTGGTTATTTCTTTACCACTTAAAAATCTTTGTCTGAATTTGAATCCCAGTGAGTTTTTAAATGGTATTAATTTGTTACAGAGCTTTGATATTGATTTGTACTGCATAGCTCTTGTCAAGGTTTTCCAGAAATGTACTAAAATGGCTCAGTGTTTATTGTATCACTGGTTTTTATTTTTTAAATTTAAGCTGTTATTTCCCACCCACACCTAAAAGCTCGCATATGATTGTGATTCAGGCTCACACTGACCATGTAGTAAAAAATGTTCAATTGCCACTGACTACAAAGAAGAAAATTTCTTCATGCAATTATGTTTTATTAGCACTGATGTAAAGTACAAAAAGAGCCCATGCTAATTCCCTAGTGCTTGGAGATTCCACTAAATATAGCAGTGTCCAACATGTTGTTGTAATACCAGATTTTTATCCTACTATTAGACTGGAAGAAGTAGATTACTGGAGAAGGGAATGTTTGAGATGAGAAAAGTTTAATTATTTGTCTGAAATGGGGAAAAAAACTGAGACAATCTGACACATGATTTCAGCTTTTAAGGGAAAAAAGAATGATGATTTTAGGCTAGAATCATAAAATTGGAGAAATGCCACCCACCTGCATCAGTGGATGGGGGACCTGGATTTGGGGAGGGGATAAGGTGGGGAGGGATAACTCAGTGGTTTGAGCATTGGCCTACTAAACTCAGGGTTGTGAGTTCAATCCTTGAGGGGGCCATATAGGGATCTGGGGCAAAAATCAGTACTTGGTCCTGCTCGTGAAGGCAGGGGGCTGGACTCAATGACCTTTTAGGGTCCCTTCCAGTTCTATGAGATAGGTATATCTCCGTATATGGGTCTGGCAGTGAAATGGGGACTTTGCCAGTAGCAAGGGAGGGAAATGCTCACCAAGAGACAATAGGTAACCCCCCCAGGAGTCTCTGGCACCCGTTGGCCAGCTGGGGGAGGGGTACTGATTGGCCAACGTTCCCCAGCTCCTGGGATTTAGCTCAGTGCAGGTGCCATGTGAATCCTCTTTCAGATCCTTTCCAGCAACCCACCCTGTCCACCTGAAAAGGAATGGAATCTCAGCCTGACAGATGCTGCTGGTCTAGCCTATTGCCTATTTAGGGGATCAAGAAGGATTTTTTTCTCCCATGGGCCAATTGGCAGAGGACCAGAGAGGTTTTTGCCTTCCTCACAGCACTTTCAAGCCACAGTAGGTTAAGTAAGAACACACTTTATACCTAACTGAGGGGCTGGGGTAGTGTTGTTTATTTGTTGCAACTTGCAGCTGGTTTCCAGTGTGGTTAAAATAATACATTAGAAGCAAGAGGAAGATCAAGGACAGGGTAGGCCCATTATTTAGTGAAGGGGTGTGATGCTGTATGATTGAAATATGATCATGTATAACACCAATATTGCCACTGTTAGACAATTGCAACAGATCTTGTACAAAGTATGTCATGTAAGGTGTCAATGGAAAAGTTATGATTTGCTGAGAATGATTCTCCTGTTTTGCATCTGAAGAAGTGGGTTTTTTACCCACAAAAGCTTATGCCCATATAAATCTGTTAGTCTTTAAGGTGCCACCAGACTCCTCATTGTTCTCCTGTTTATATGCACGTGTCATTTTTGTATCGGAAGTTATAAATATTGACTATGTACTGGCATCCTACATATGTGCTCTATTCCTGGGTAACACCCAGCAACTAAAATCTACATTGAAGCCAGACAGCTTTGTGCTGATGGCCCATCAAAGGCAATTGACTCTCACAATGGGCCATAGACAAAACTCATTCCACCCAGGTGGCACTTCCTGCAGATGCCTTAGCCTCCAAGTGGCCAGTGGCTTGCCCTTGTGAGTCAGCAAGCCATGTAAGGGGGTGTGACTTGCTCATGTGACCTTGGACTCCATCTTGTGCCTGTACTATTCCACAAACTGAGCCAGGGAGCTTTGTTTAGGATTGTAAAATTCCCTCCACATAGGAGAGGGTATAAAAGACCCTAGAAACATCTCCATTTTGTCTTCATTTCCTGCTTCATTTCTCTGGAATGGATTTCTAACAAGGAAGCTCAAAACAAGAACTTAAGAACCCCCAGCTGTTTGGGTAATTTCCAGATAGACTTTTGCAAACTAGCAGTTTATTCCATCACTGCTACAAAACTGATATAAGAACTTTGCAATGATTGTACTATATGATCTATTAACCATTTTATCTCTTTATTTCTTTTCTCTTAAAAATAAACCTTTAGAGTTTAGCAATTAAAGGATTGGCAACAGCATGATTATTGGGTAAGATCTGAGTTATATATTGACCTAACTCTGTGGCTGACCTCTTGAGATCAGAAGAACTCTTTGATGAAATTCATTTTCAATAACCACTCCTCATCAAGTCTAGTGTCTGGGTAGTGAAATACATGCTGGAATGCCCAAGGAGACTGCATTTTTGACATTTTGTTAACCAGTGTGGTGAGATAGAAGTTTATTTTTGTTACTGGCTTGGTAGATCTAATGATGAAATAACCACCACTTTGGGGTGAGTCTGCCCTTTTTCTCAGCAGTTTGTCTTGAATCTGACATACTCATCTGTGAACCACTGAGGCACAGGGAAAGGGGGGGGAAAGCCAATAACAGAAAATGTGGAAATGACAGTAGTGCTAAATGACTTTTTTGTTCCTGTTTTCACCAGAATGGTTAGTAGCGATTGAACGTCTGTAAATGCCAGTGAAAATAAGGTATGATCTGAGGCTAAAATAGGGAAAGAACAAGTTAAAAATTGCCTAGACAAGCTAGATGTCTTCAGGTCAGCAGGGCCTGATGAAATACATCTAGAATACTCAAGGAGCTGACTGAGGAGATATCTGAACCATTAACAATTATATTCAAAGACTCATGAAAGATGGGAGGGATTCCAGAGGATTGGAAGAGGGTAAACATAGTGCCAATCTATAAAAAGGAAAATAAAGACAACCCGGGGAATTACAGACCACTCAGCTTAACTTTTGTACCTGGAAAGATAATGTAGCAAATAATCAAGCAATCAATTTGCAAACACCTAGAAGATGATAAGGTTATAAGAAACAGTCAACATGGATTTGTCAAGAACAAATCATGTCAAACCAACCTAATAGCTTTCTTTAACAGTGTAACAAGCCTTTTGGATAGAGGGAAGCAGTAGATGTGGTATATCTTGACTTTAATAAGGCTTTTGATACTGTCTCGCATGACCTTCCCATAAATAAACTAACAAAACACACCCTAGATGGAGCTACCATGGAGTGGTTGCATAATTGGTTGGAAAACCATTCCCAGAGAGTGGTTATTAGTGTTCACAGTCAAACTGAAAGGGCATATCAAGTGGGGTCCCGCAGGGCTTGGTTCTGAGTCCAGTTTTGTTTGCGGACAATACCAAGCTGGGAGAAGTTGCAAGTGCTTTGGGGGATGTGCTGGAGCGTCTACCCCACACTAGCCAATAAAGGGTTAATAGAACCCCAGGGAGGCGGTGCAACAGGCAGCCAATTGGAGAGGGCTACGAGGAGCAGCCAATCAGGGCCGGGCAGGCCCATATAAGAAGAGCTGCAGGGCAGTCACTCCCTGGACCTTGGGGAGGGAGGAGGACTGGCAGCCTTGCAGGCAGAGGGCATCTAGCACCTTGCATAGAGCAGTGCTGGGCAGGATCAGGGGAGCGAGAGTGAGCTTTTGCTGATTGCTGACATGCTGGGGCCCTGAGACAAGGGCAGAGAAGGTGCTCGGACTGTGGGGAAGGGGTCTGGGGAAGTGGCCCAGGTAAGTAGACTCTGGGGTCAGAGGGGACGCAGCACATGGCTGCCATCTACAGGGTTCCTGGGCAGGGACCCGGAGTAGTAGGCAGGCCCAGGTCCCTGCCTTACCCCTACTCACCAGAGAGGAAGTGGCTGGACAGTGGACTATGGTTCCCCCGGAAGGGGGGAGAACACAATATGACACAGCCAGAGGGCTGTGTCCTGAAGAGGACGCTGTGTTCTTTGGGGACAACGTGCTTCCTGGAGCAGACTTGACAGCGGCAAGACATCACTAGATGAGGGCGCACTGGTGACCTAAGCTAATTCCCAGGACTGCCAGCAGGAGGCGCCACAATGCTGAGTTGAACCTCATCACAGGGGATAGGATTGAAATTCAAAATGATCTGAAATAAATAGGATTAAATTTAATAGGGACAAATGCTAAGTACTCCACTTAGGTAGGAACAATTAATTGCACACGTACAAATTGGGAAATGACTGCCTAATAAGGAGTACTGTCACTGTGGAAAGAGATATGATGGCTATAGTGGATCACAAGCTAAATATGAGTCAACAGTGTAACACTGTTGCAAAAAAGGTGACCATCATTCTAGGATGTATTAGCAGGAGTGCTGTAAGCAAGAGTTGAGAAGTAATTCTTCCATTCTACTCTAAACAGATAAGGCCTCCACTGCAGTAGTGTATCCAGTTCTGGGTGCCACATTTCAGGAAAGATGTGGACAATTTGGAGAAAGTCCAGAGGAGAGCAACAAAAATTATTAAAGGTCTAGAAAATATGACCTAGGAGGGAAGATTGAAACAATTAAGTGTGTTTAGTCTGGAGAAGAGAAGACTGAGGGGGGACATAACAGTTTTCAAGTACATAAAAGGTTGTTACAAAATGGAGAGTGAAAAATTGTTCTCATTAACCTCTGAGGATAGAACAAGAAGCAATGGGCTTAAATTGTAGCAAGGGCGGTTTCAGTTGGACATTAGAAAAACTTTCTTAACTGTCAGGGTAGGTAAGCACTAGAACAAATTGCACAGGGAGGTCGTGGAATCTCTGTCATTGGAGATTTTTAAGAACAGGTTAGACAAACACCTGTCAGGAATAGTCTAGTTATTACTTAGTCCTGCCTTGAGTGCAGGGGACTGGACTAGATGACCTTTCGAGGTCCCTTCTAGTCATACACTTCTATGATTCTATGACTAAAATGAATGGTTCCCAGAGTAAAAGATCTGGGATTTTGGTGATTGGCCTTGGGTGCAAGTGATCGGATGAGATCTTGTGGCCTTCGCAGGCTGAGGTCCTTACCCTGCTGCACCCTCTGTCCCCCTCACAGGGGAAAGGGTGCTAGGACTCAGAGAGAGCTGAGTCCTGGGGAAGAGGGGTATAGATTGTAGAGGGCCTAACCCATGTTATGAGCTCAATGGTAAGGAGCCCTGTAACCCCCACACTGGAACCTATTAATTGCCTGGTATAAGAGATGGGTGAGTAGTGTCCCTCCCCTGTGTTTAAGTTGAATAAAAGTAGCGGCCTGCCACTTATACCATGCACGTGTGTCTCCTCCTTTTGCCTCTGTGTCCACATTAAATGTGGGAGGCCAAAAAGGCTTTTGGAAGCTTGAAAAATCATTTTGACTCAGCAGAGATTATCATCCTTGTGTGAGTAAATCCTTTTATCTCTAGACACTTTTTCAAATATCAAAGAAATCAGCCAATGAAGGGTTTCCCAGATTCCATTATGTATACCCCTGACAAGTTTGTCACTTCCTAACATTTAAAACTGGACTGTACATAACACTGGTGAATATACTGGGTGAGTAATCCTGCATTGCTATCTTTGGGCTAGCCAAGAAGAACTAGTAGGGCCTTTTCCATCTCTAACTTCTGTGATTCTTTTTTCACAGGTGCTATTGGGTATTTTGGATATGGACAAGGTGGATCAGTACATTTTTCTTTCTAGCTGGGCCTTTTCCATTTGGGACTCAGCAAAACGCAGAAATGTTGATGGGATATTTGCTAGAGAAATTCTGCTTTTTTATGTTTTCTATTGTGTCATAGGCCCAAGGCAGTTGATGGCAAAGCTCAGTGGGAGCAGACTCCGACTTTATAAGTACAGTATTTTAATTTTCATTTCTATGGGTGCAGGATCTAGTGCTTTATCTGGAAACACTTGCGTATAATTGAGGAACAGAGAATCTTTAAAATAGGGAGAAAGGAGAGCATTGTTTTAATAAAACAACTATGATAAGCAGTAAAACACATGCACATTACTGGTCACGAAGGGTATGTCTACATTACATTTTAAAATCTGCTGCAGTGAGTCTCAGAGGCCAGATCTACAAACTTGGGCTTGTGGCTCATGCTACGGTACTAAAAACCGCACTATAGACATTTCAGAGTGGCAGTCGTGTTAGTCTGTATCCGCAAAAAGAACAGGAGTACTTGTGGCACCTTAGAGACTAACAAATTTATTTGAGCATAAGCTTTCGTGGGCTACAGCCCACTTCATCGGATGTATAGAATGGAACACACAGAAAGAAGATATTTATACATACAGAGAACATGAAAGAGTGGAAGTAGCCATACCAACTGTAAGAGGCCAATCATTGAGATGAGCTATTATCAGCAGGAGAAAAAAAAACTTTTGAAGTGATAATCGAGATGACCCATAGAAGGTTTGAGGATACTTAACATGGGAAAATAGATTCAATTAGTGTAATGACCCAACCATTCCCAGTCTCTGTTTAAACCTAAGTTAATTGTATCTAATTTGCATATTAATTCAAGTTCAGCAGTCTCTCTTTGGAGTCAGTTTTTGAAGTTTTTTGTTGCAAAATTGCCACCTTCAAGTCTGTCACTGAGTGGTTAGAGAGGTTGAAGTGTTCTCCCACTGGTTTTTGAATGTTATGATTCCTGATGTCAGATTTGTGTCCATTTATTCTTTTGCATAGAGATTGTCGGTTTGGCCAATGTATATGTCAGAGGGGCATTGCTGGCACATGATGGCATATATCACGTTGGTAGATGTGCAGGTGAACGAGCCCCTGATGGTGTGGCTGATGTGATTAGGTCCTATGATAGTGTCACTTGAATAGATATGTGGACAGAGTTGGCATCGGGTTTGTTGCAAGGATAGGTTCCTGGGTTAATGTTTATGTTGTATGGTGTGCGGTTGCTGGTGAGTATTTGCTTCAGGTTGGGAGGCTGTCTGTAATCGAGGACTGGCCTGTCTCCCAAGATCTGTGAGACCAGTAATGTGCATGTGTTTTACTGCTACTTTCACCCTTTCATGTTCTCTGTATGTATAAATATCATCTTTCAGTGTGTTCCATTCTATGCATCCAAAGAAGTGGGCTGTAGCTCACGAAAGCTTATGCTCAAATAAATTTGTTAGTCTCTACGGTGCCACAAGGACTCCTGTTCTTTTCACTATAGACATTAAAGCTCAGCCCTTCAGAGCCTGAGCTCCAGGCTGAGCTGCAATGTCTATGTTACTGTTTTTAACGCTATAAAGCAAGCATGAGTCTATAGACATGGGCTCTGAGACTCCCTGCTGTGGGTTGTAAAACACAGTGTAGATGTACCCTAAAAATGCTGATGTAGCTAAATTCATTGTCTAATGCTTTTCTGTTCCCCCTTTTGACACGTCTCTAGCAGCTGGGCCATTTTGATCTACTAGGTAAGAAAGATCAATCTTTCCAGCTTCTCTTAAAATAGAAAATTAGGACCAGATCATCAGGTGATATAATTTGCATAGCTCCATTGAACTCAAACTATGTTTATTTGCAACATCTGAAAATCTAGACCATAGTGTTCAGCATGGCCCTGCTCCCACTGGAAAGTTTTGAAAGTATCACATGGACCAAAACTGGTTGAGACTCTAGATTAGATTAAGAGCCAATTAACAACCAGGAAAGGGCTAACTTTTCTAATGCAAGATTCCTCTCTGTCCTAGAGCATAGGTGTAAATTACAACAAGGTCAACAAATAAAACTTGAGAATAAGACTAAACATGTTCTCAGTTTCCCTTTCTGAAAAATGAGATGTCAGTAATACTGCCATCCAGTATTGTAAGGGATGTTGTCAAGATTAATTATTTGTACAATGATTAGAAAATATTGATCACTAGTATTCTCTATAATTAATGTATAGACCTAGGAGAGGTGAGGGATTACTTGGGTAAGTAGGCCTGGCCAATACACGATGCTAATATTAATGTAGTAATGCATACCCAGTACATAAATTCACTTCCTCAACAACAATAAAAATGTTATATTGTTCTTATTGAAGCTGCTGTGCTTCTACACATTTCTGGTGCCAGCTGGTTAAAAAAATTTAACATACGGACATAAGAACTAGAATGGCAACTTTATACATTATGGCCTGTACTTGGTTGCTATTTGAAATCCTGCATGACAGACGCTCCAGAAGCAGGTTCAATATGCAGGGGCAGGGTTTCTCACTCCCATTAAATGTTTCAAACATGTGTCTCCAGTGTTGAAAGCTCTGTGTTGGCATCTGTTTAACAGCATATCAATTGCAGGATTGTACGTCATTGGTTTCGTTCATCCTATTTTTGATGATCTCTTTATTCCCTGTCTGCTTACCATGTTCTATAATGTGCTGATGCAGGGTTTTTTGTTTTTTTTTTTGGGTCCATAATTTCTATCTCAAGAAACAGAATGTGACTTTAAGGTTTATACTGCTTTATACTTTCCTGTCTTGAAAGTCATTCCCACCTGATGGTGTTAAAGCCTGCTAGTGTGTTTGATTTTCAAACTTTTTTTATTGGTAAAGTTTTTTTTGTCTGTTTAGTATGTACTGAGAAGCATGGTCTAGTGGTTTGATTTAGGAGCCAGTAAATCCTGTGACAGTCTCTCTCTCTCTCTCTCTCTCTCTCTCTCTAGCTTGAGCATATCACTTAACTTCTCTGCCTCAGTTTCTCCATTGATAACATATGCACAATACTCCATTAAAAAGTTTAATTAATTAATGTCTGCCAAGCATTTTGAACATGATATATATTTTTTTAATACTGGGTAATAAATGTAATTGTTTGGTTAACATAGCTAAGTGAGTACTAGAATGCTGAATTCACATACTTACTAAATGTTTTGATTGTTCTCCCTGAGCTGAGTGCCCTCAGAAATATGACATGGTCTTTACAAAAGACCATTAATTTTATAACCCTTGTTAAAGTCCTGGTACATTCGTATCTGGTTTTAGAATCTTTACTGCATTCTGAAGCAGTCCTTTTCCCTCAAAGGATTGGTTATTCTGAGCAAAAGGGTCTCTTAAAAAGAAATTCTACTAATTGTCTTCTTTATGAATTTGCAGTCTTTCCAGGTGGCCTTAGGTTGGCCATTTTCACTAGCTAGGTTTCAATATAAGGTGGGTTTTTCTGCTCACCACTTAATGTTTATCGCTTTTTTGCTTTTGGTAATCAAATATGTTCATTTGGCCACATATAATATGTATTCCCAGAAAATAGACTACATTAAGATAAGGTTAAGAGTGAGGTACATGTGCTTATACTTTGACCGTAAGCTCCATGGGGCAGGGACTGTTCTTGTACAGTGCCAAGCACAAGTCCTGATCCATGACTCTCCTAGGCACTACTGCAACCAAATAAGAAGTAGGGATAATAAAATGATAGGGAGTGTTAGGATATAGATATTCAGGCTTGTCAGTAAAGGCCTATACTTTAAGAATTTAGGTATATGTTTATCATTTAGCTAGTTATAGAAGTATAAAAGAGAGAATCAAAATCACTGTCTGCCTGTGTAAGGGCCTTTTCTCACTGTGACAGTTTGAGGCCTGGTTCTTAAGCTAAGGCATTTGGCTAAGCAGTGGGAGCAGCCATAAGCTGGAAAGCGTACTGTCACGTCTTTACACATTTCAAACCGGTCATATTGAGATAAGGCAATCTGGGGCTGTTAGAAAGGTGATCCTATTAACACCTCCAGATAAAAGGAAGAGCCTAGAAGATGCAAAAGGAAATTTAGTTTGATAGTTGTCAATAGACATCGTTGGGAAACCCTTATGTCTTTATAGATGTAGTTGTGAAATCCTCACTTCTGTATTGTTTTGTCATTACAGTTCCCACTTTGCTATTGTTTATTTGCATGGTCTCTGTCTGGTACTGTGATTGTTTCTGTCTGCTGTATAATTAATTTTGCTGGGTGTAACTAATTAAGGTGGTGTGATATAATTGGTTAGCTAATCATGTTACAATATGTTAGGATTGGTTAGGTAAATTTCAGTAAAATGATTGGTTAAGGTATAGCTAAGAATATTACTACATAAATTAGGGGCAAACAGGAAGTAACTTTATACATATTTTTGCCTATTTTATTTTTTTAATAAGTTTTGCCACAGTTTACATTTTATTTTTATTAAAGCAAGGTCAAAAACCAGCATTTCTGACAATTTTCCCAGCCGCCGAGCACAAGTCCCGCTTCTACAAATCTTGCGCTATTAGCAATAAAGTTAGTTGGGATTCGAAAATAAGGAAAAAGGAACTTGGATTTAAGCTTGCTGGAAGTTCACCCCAATAAACATCGAATTGTTTGCACCATCGGACTTCGGGTATTGTTGGTCTCTGTTCATGTGAGAGGGACCAGGGAAGTGGGAGGGTGAAGGAATAAGCCCTCTAACAGGGTGTTGCAGTTATCCCCATTACAAAGCCAGGAAATTGAGTTAAAGATAAACTTAAAAGAAATCCAAACATATTAAGGTATGGAAGTTTTCAGGTAAGACCTACAAAAAACTTTAACTCTATGCTGTAGTGATACCATGTAATATCAATAAAATTATGATCAATATATTTTCAGGTCTGTGATCCCAGGTTACAGGCAAGTGAGTTTTAAATACACATTAGTTTTGTTCATATTTTTTTCCACACTAAAAAAGCCAGCATCCTCTTTACGATTGAGAGGGCATGGGAAATGCAGTAGGATAACGAATATTAGGTTGCTGGTGGAGGAAAAGTGAGATGATGAGACCAAGAAGGAGTGCAAGGAAATGAAATAGATTTGAGGGGAAAATGGACCCAGGGGTAAGGAATAGATTGAAGGATGGATGAGAGGGAATAAATGGTAAGGAGATAATAAAAATGAGAGATGCTGTCTTTGGACAGTAGAGGAAAAAGGAGAGACAGGAATATAGGAAACAAGACAGAACTGAGGAAAAAAGAAAATTATGATATGAGAAGGTGAGAATAAAACTGGGAGATGGAAGGAGAAAGAGAAGAGGGTAAAGACATGAGGAAAGAGTGAGAATAACAGAGATATTCACACAATGTTGAGGTTAGTTCATTTTTCTTTCTGTATTCCTGGTGCTACATTTTTGTTGTGTATTCCTGACCAAAAAAAAAAAAAAAAAAAAAAAAAAAAAAAAAAAAGGAACAAAGAGAACAAGTGAAAATAGGCCCATGACAGGCCTGGGATTTATTCCCATCACCTAACCCTTGAAATTCTGATAATTCTGATATATTTACCTTCAGAAAACTGGACAAAGCTAATGAAGAGGAATATAATCATCCTGGGTAACTTTGGCCTCCCTATGACACTAAACACAAGGGCCTAATCCCTTTGCCCCTCTCTCTTTCTCTTCAAATGAGCTCTGATTCACCTTGCAAGCTCTCATAACCACATAAGCTCCTCCCCACTGTGGTACTGGGGACTGGGCCTTTAAGCGCTGAGCTTCCTAGACAGACTTGATTCCCAACTCAAGGAGACAGACCCTACCAAGCTCTGATCAAGCTAGTGTGCTAAAAGTAGAAGTGTAGCTGTGGTGCTGTGAGCAGAGGGAGGGGCTAGCTGCTCAGATGCATACCTAGCATCTCGTATGGGATCGTACTTGAGGTGGCTAGCCCCTCCCACCACTTGTGCTGCAGTGGCTACACTGTTATTTTTAGCCTGCTAGCTTGATCACAGCTAGTGCGGTGACGTCTGCTCGAGCTGGAAATCACACTTCCAGCTGGAAGTGTAGATGTACCCAGAGAGTCTGGGTGGAGCACTATTAAGCATTTGTTAGTCTCTAAGGTGCCACAAGTACTCCTGTTCTTTTTATTAAGCTCAGGTTGTTATGGACAATCAGTTGGAACCTATCACAGATTAAAAGCAGCACTTGGAAGCACTGAATGATCACTGAACACCATGTGATACCAGGAGTAAAAAGGAGCTAAGGATGTGTCCTGAGGGGAAGAATGAAGTAGTTAGAAGCCCTGACCAGAGCTGAATCTAGAAATGTGGACTGGTGAAAGTTTAAACAGCATTTCATTCTGTATCTGTAAGCAATGGGTGCCAGTGAAAAGGAAGATACTCAGAGGTTGTCTGATTTCTGACAACAGCTGGTTCTGAAGTACTTGAGGTGTTTAATAGTTTTCAGTTAACTCCGGCAGAGGAGGCTAATTATGCAATTGTACTACAGAAACTTGAGGAGTAATGTACTCCATGTAAAAATTAAATATCTGAGAAATGATTTTAAGCAGCATACAAAAAGAAAGTGAATCCATAAAAGAGTTTGTAACTGATCTAAGGCTGAAGAGCCAGTCTTGCAAATCTGAGGTGAGGGGGAAGGAATATGCAAACTAGATGTAAGGGTAAATAATGAATTGGAAAAGACCCAATTTGTAATTACCAGGGAAAAGAGCATCCATTGTTGGGTTGATAGAGTTGACAAAGGAGTCGTACGTTGATGTCGATGTACAAGGATTTAGCAGACACTGTAGGTGAATGTGTATATGATAATGCACCTTGCTTCGAAGTGGTTAATGACAACATGGCAAATCTGCCACCACCTTGCTCTTTAGTGGGCTGTTGTTTCATAGTTGGTGGTGTCAACCTCACAAGCTTTTGAATTTGACTTCAGTGTGTGTTTATATCCATTGTTGGATTAAAAGTCTGTCAAGCCCTTGGTCTCATCAAGAGCGTGCACTGTTTGGAAGGGCAGAGAACCAAAACAATTGAGGGTGAGTTTGAGGACATATCCCAAGGGATAGGCACTGCTCTTAACAGAGTATAGAATAGAGATGAAAAAGGCTAACCAGCCCATTATTCATGCCCCTAGGAAAGTTTCCATTGCCCTCAGGCAGAGGCTAAAAAAAGATATAGATAGGCTCATTGGTCTGAGAATTACAGAGCAAATAGAAGAACCAACAGAGTGGGTATACTCATTCGTCTCTGTAGAAGAATTAAATCAATATGTAGGAAGGGATCACTTTCCATTACCTACAAGGGGAAAAAAATTGAAGGGAGTTGGCTGATTCCAAATATTTTTCTACACTTGATGTGTCAGTAGGGTTTTGGCAGATGCCCTTAGGAAAACAGACTACAACTTTGTGCACACTCAGCACCCCTTTAGTAGACAGTTTCCTCAGAGTGTCATTTGGGTTGTGTTTAGCACCTGAGGTATTTCATGGTAAATACAATAATTTTCAATTGTATAAACTTAGCGGATACTATGGTTTATATGACATTTTGACCCTGGAAAAAACAGTAAAAGAGCATGACCAAAGGCATCTGAGCAGCTTTGGAAAGAACCAAAGCTAAACAAACAAAAATGTAAATTCTATGTAACAGAAATAACATGTGGGAGAGAAGTTATCCCAGCAAGTATCCCAGTAAGACTGAGGCCATCCCTAACATGCCTGCCCCAACAGACAATGAGAAGTTATAAAGATTCTTGGGAATGGTGACCTATGCAATCACGGAACCACTAGCAATTATCTTTGAGAACTCCCAGAGGACAGATCAGAAGAATGGAAAAGGGCAAAGATAGTACCTATCTTTAAAAAGGGGAACAAAGATAACCCAGGGAATTATAGACCAGTTAGCCTAACTTTGATACCTGGGGAAATACTGGAACACGTTATTAAACAGTCAGATTGTAAGCACCTGGAAGACGTTAGGGTTATAATGAATAGCCAGCATGGATTTGTCAAGAGCCTGTGCCAAACCAACCTAATTTCCTTCTTTGACAGG